>NW_024424786.1:46854831-46872963 GCF_017311325.1 Ursus maritimus
CTCTGCAGGTCATCTGCCTCCACCAGGGACATGGCGTGTCAGCCTAGGCAGGGCGGCCGACTGCCCGATGCCTGCTGCCCCACCAGGCCTGTCCGTGCCTGTCGTCCGTGGTGACCCCCTCCAGCTGTGCCGTGGTGAGGGGGACAGAAGCTGCTTGGATGGTCCTTGGCTGGACTCGTGGGTTCTGAAGGGCTGCTGCCAGCCACCTACCCAGCGGGGCGGGGGGCTTCTGTGTTTCCTTCAGGCCCATGTCCCATGTCTGCACAGCTGATGCTGGGGTCTGGTGCAGCCTGTGGTGCCCACTCCTTGCCTGGCCTCTGGCACGGGGGGCACTCTGTGTCTCTGAACCAAGGCCTGCCCCTCTCTGCTGGGAAGGGTCTGGGGAAGTGGCGTGGACGTGGCGTGGATGTGGCATAGACAGCAGGAGGTGGGGCAGGCCAAGGAGTGGCTCCCCAGCTCCTGGGGGGCTGAGATGGTGCCTGGCCAATTGCTGGGGCACTGCCCCATGTCCGTGCAGCAGATTGGGGTTCTCGGCACCCAGCCACCTCAACCCGGAGAGCTCCCCCTTCCTGTTTACCTGTCCTTCTGGCCAGAGCTGCTCTGTGCTCTTTTAGTGCTGCCCCTCCCCCATTGCAGCTCCTTTCTGGCAGGGCATGGCTGAGAAAGTTCTGGAAGTATTTCTGGTGCCCCTGCTCTGCCCCATGTCCCTCACTGGGTGCCTGGCTCAAGGAGGCAATGGACAGAGCCACGTCCTGAGCTTGGGCTCCCAGCACCAGCCCCATGCCTTCAGGGACCTAACCCTAACCCATGCTGTCTGCTGACCGGTCAGCTGGGAGTAGGAGCATGCTCGTGTAAGGCCAGAGGCCCCCAGTGCCCCCTAGCCGCCTCTGCTGCAGCCTTGGGCTCTGCTGGCCCAGCCTGTGGGGGCCGGGAGGCGTTAGCCCTGCGGTGCTCAGGCAGCCTGCGCTTGTATACATTCACTGTCCCCCTGTCCCGTGATGCCCACGTGGGTGGGGCAGTGTCCCCCTGAGGCCTCTCTCCTCGTGTGTGGACAGCTGTGCTCTCCCTGGGTCCTCACGGGGTCATCCCTCCATGCGTGTCCGTGTCCTGATTCCCTCTTCTCATAAGGACCCCAGTCCCATGGGATCAGGGCCCCCCGGTGACCCCGTGTTAACTTCCAGCACCTCTGTAAAGGCCCCAGCTCCAGATGCGGCCACATCCTGAGGTGCTGGGGGTCAGGACTCCAGCATAGGAATCTGGGGGACACAGTCCATCTGCCACCACCTCAGGGCTGGAGAGTTACTGTTTATTCACTCAGTGTAGGCCCACAGCGGCACATGGAGTGGATTGTCAGGCTTGTTAACCCCAGCCTGGCAGTGAACCCCGCACACCCCCAGCCTGGGTCACGTGATGGAGGGCACCCCGCGGCCTCCACTGGCCGCCAGTTTCTGGCCCTTGACCGTTGAAGGCAGGGAGACAGGGCCTCGATTATGACGGCGCGTGTGGGTATGTGCGCCCCCCCCACCACCTGCCCTCAGATGTGCGGGGGCTCTGGCTGTCCCCCCGTCCTGCTCCCCGCCCTCTTCTGAGATGTCCCCCTACCCGGGCTGCCAGCCTCTGCCTCCCAGCCAGCCGTGCCCCACTGAGAGCTGCCGGTGGGAGGCCAAGGAGGGGGCAGCCCGGCTCCGGCCTGCCTGAGGGCAGGGGGCTGGGGGGAGAGTGGTCTGTGGGCCCAGGGGGTGTGGCGGGACTGTGTGTCAAGGACGAGCTCTTGCCCCCGCCCACCTTGGCCGGAGCAGATGGCAGCTCAGCGGGGCTCCCATGGGTCAGAGCGGGCACAGTGCTGAGGTGGCAGGGCCACAGCTCACGCCCCTCAAGGGCATGTGGAGGTCGGGCTGTGGTCCCACTTGGGTCCTGCCCGGTGGGTGTGTCCCACAGAGAGGGGCTGAGGGGCCTTGGGTGGCAGGACAGGCCTGTGGCCGGCAGGCAGGGTCACTACTACAGCCTCCGGGCATCGGGTGCTGACCAGCCTGAGGATTTTGAAGCAGGCGAGGGGTCACGTCTGCTTCTAGGGCGAGCTGTGGTGTAGGGCTGCCCCAGAGTCACCTCCATCCCAGGCCTCTGCCTGCCTTGCTGTAGAATGGGGCCAGGCCTGGTGCCCTGAGACCAGGCAAGAAACTCTGTGGTCCTGATGGTGGCTCCTCGTGCCCCTCCTCATCCCCCCACGGGCCCCCAGGCGATCGTGGGCTGCAGGTCAAAAGGGCTGATGGTGCGGGCTCCACCGGTGTGCTTTATGTGCCTGTGCAGCGGGATCAGGGTGGATGAAGGTGCCCTTGGCCCCCAGGGATGTTTGAGGGAAGGAACAGGTGCCCCCAGGGGGCCCATCTCCTGCCTGGCTTTCCCCTCCCCTGGGGGTCCCCTTCTGGATCCTGGTAATCTGGGGGCCATACCCTCCACGCCGGGCAGGAGGGGCTGTGCTCCACGCCGTGGTGTGTGGGTGCCCACTGTCCAGGGGTGGGGCGCCTAGGGGGGGCTGGCTTCTGAGCCCTGTGAGGAACCCACAGGGGTCCCAGGAGGGGCTTCTCACTGGCCCAGTGGCAGTCAGGGCTGCTATCCCAACAAGGGATCCTTGAGCCTCAAGCCCCGGACGAGGTGTGGAGGGGCAGACACGCGGCCCTCAGTGCAGTCACTCCCCACAGGCCCCCACGCAGTCAGACTCACGCTTAGGGGACCTTTGCCAAAGTGGGGTCTCAAGCAGAGGACAGTTCCCAGCACAGCACCTTCCCTGGGGTTTGTGTCACAGTGAGCTTAGCCCCAGCTGACGGGGATCATGGGGGACATCCCCCCCTCTACAAGAGGGGAGTTGAGCCTGGGGAGGGGGTCACACCCCCCTAGGTCAGTCCCGGGGTCAGAGCTGCAGTCCAAGAAAGGACAGCAGCTCCTGGTGAGAACAAAGGACACACACAGAGCGGGGTGATGGGCGCTGGCCCGTCTGCCAGCATGAGCCCCCCCAGTGTGGCCTGAGCACTCTCCCCACACCTGGCGTGAGCCCTCCTGCACCCGAGTGCCTCCCCACCCCTGTAACACCAACAGGGAGGCGCCCCTCAGGCCCCTATGGGTCTCACTCCACTTCCTTTGCCCATGGCCTGATTCTTCCAGGCAGTCCTCCTGGCCCGCAGAGGAGGGCTAACATGTGTGCCCCTCTCGAGGCCACACCTCTTTGATCCATGAGCCAGACGGAAGCGCTTAGCAAGGCTCTAGATTGATGCCTTTGTTTGTGGGGTGGGCTCTGATCCAGCACTCTAGAAATGCAGTTCACCGAGATGCACACTGTGGCCATCCCCCCCAGGAACTTGCAGCAACAGACCCTGTTCCCCATGCAGGTGACGATGGGCCAGGTGTGGGGTGCAGGAGAACCCCACAGTCACTCAGGGTGGTCAGCTTTCGCACTGACAGAAGCCCGGGCAGCCTGTTTCAGGGTTGTTTGCCATCCCTGTCTTGGCCTCTCCTGACGCTGAGACCTGGGTCCTTTGTGGCAGGTGTCCCCATTCCCTTCCAGGAAGTGTGTGATCAGCCACCTCACCATCTGCTCCCCCCCAGACAGAGCCAGGAGCCCGTGGTAGGAGCAGGAGGCCAGCTCCCTCAGGCCTGGCATGTGGTCTCCTGGCCTCCGCGAGCCAGGCCTGGGTTCTCTGCCTGCCAAGGGGGCCACAGGGGGCCATGGTCTGCAGTGCGAGTTTCCCACGCAACTTACTAGTTTCTGTTGACCATCCCTGGACACCGCACGGACCTGTCATGACCATGGCCAGGCTCTTCTGCTTGGTCCGGTCAGTTTCCAACTTTGGGGATTCTGGGCAGCCATGAAATCCCCCAGGAGGTGGTGTGGGCCTAGGTGCTGATCTGTACATAGGTCCCCATGCCTGCAAAGTCTTCCTTCCCTGGCAGGCCAAGATGTTCCCCAGGGTCTGGCCTGGCCCCACAAGATCCCCAGCAGCAATCCAGGTGGGCACCTGTTCTTCTGAACCTTTGGGGCCTGTAGCCCCCACCCTGAGGGTCCTCTCCTGCTCCTGCCCAGGGATCCCCCCAGGACCCCAGTGAAAGTAAACCCCAGCTGGAGCACAGCCAGATGGGTCCCTGAAGGGCAGGTCATGCTTGGAAGTCTCCTTGAGAGCCAGGGCACCAGGGGGTCGCGGGCACGCAGCCATTTGGGGACAGACGCTTTTCTGTAAGGCCAGTCCCTGTGGCCCGCCAGCCCCAGACAGCAGCGCTGGGAACCCCACTCCTCCTGGTTGAGGACAGCAGATCCGTGTGAGGCCCTGTGGGCGGGGAGCTGTAGGGTGGACCTCACAGGCACGGCGGCTCTGCCAGCGTCACCGTGTTGCGCCCCGTCTCACTCCAGCAGCCCCTGGCTGGCCTCCCTGGGCTGCCTCTTGGGGTCGACTTCCTGTGGCCCTGGGCCTTCTGTCCAGTTCCGCACCTTGTCTTTGTGCTTCTTTCCTTTTGCTGAGTCCTGCCTCCAAGCACCCAGCTCTTGTCTTGGTCCTGGGCCTCCATGTGCGCCTTGCTTGGCTTAGGTCACGCTTTGTCACAGCACAGCTCTCCAGGTGCCTTCTGTTGTAGCTGGGCTGCTGTTTATTGCCCATGAAAGGCAGTCCTGGGGGAGCCCCGCTGCCTGTCACGGGGGGCCCCTGCGGACCAGGCTCCTCCCACCACCCAAGAAGCGGCTGGCTCACCACCCGCTGGACTCATAGTGTGGGCCTACATCAGGGAGACCCCGCCGTGCCTACCCCCAGCCCGAGAAGACTGGTGCGGGGCCGTTGGGGAAGCCAGGTCAGGGGGCTGCGCCGAGGGGTCTGAGTTGGCAGGGGGTGGGGCATGGTGGCTCTGGCTGCAGCAGGAACGGCAACCAGGAGAGGCCACTGGGCATGTGGGTCCCACCCTTTGTGTTTATCGGGCCCCAGGCCCCTTTGCCAGGGGGAGGTCAGAGGTCTGGGCTGGTGGGGACCCCTCCCGAGGTTGGGGTGCGGACAGGTCCTCAGGCCAGCTCAACGGAGGTCCAGCATGGGTGGCTTAGACTCGACCCAGCCCCCCACATGCTTCTGGTCTTGTGGGGGTGGGGGTCCCAGCAGAGCACGTGGGAGACCTCAGGCCTCACCGTGGAAGGTGAGAAGCCACAGGCTAGTTTCCTTTGAAGTTGGGGGACCCTACGCCCCTCCCGCCCTCCTCGGGGTCCTCCCTCCCTGGCTGTGGTGGGTCCTGCACACACGCACCCTGATTCTTTCTGGCCTTGGAACCCTCTGATCTGAGGCCTTGTCACTTTTGGGGGGAGGTTCCTTTGCACCCCACAAACTCAGCATCGGGGGTGTTCAGTGCATTCAGTCATGCAGCCAGCACCTCAAATTCCACATTTTCCCCACCCAAAAAGAAGCCCTGGACCCTCTTAGCAGCCCCTCGCCCCCCTCCAACTGACCGGTGACCACTGAGCTGCGTTCTGTCTGTTGAGTTTGCCTCTCCTGTGACACTCAGCAGTCCCCGTGAGCATGTGCTCTGCCCCCAAATGCACGTGCCCTCGCTCCGTCCACTTGGACACTTATGGGGCAGAGAGGACACAGCAAGAGGCCCGATCGGGACACGCAGCCCCTTGGTGCCGTCCCACACTTAGCTGCGCAGCCCACAGGTGCTGCTGTCTCAGGGGCCGTCCGTCTGTCGGCATCTCTGTCCTTCCCCCACCCGAGGGAGGACACAAGGCCCCCACCCGCGCAGGCCCAGGGCTGAGGGTCCCAGGCCCCGTCCTGTGCTCCTGCGTCCAGGGTGCACTCATCACCCTCCCACATCCGGGCGTGCCGTGGACACTGCCTATACCGGCGGGGGGTGGTGGCCCCCGAGTCGCGCTGCCCCACCTGTGACAGCCTCGGCGGCCGTGCCTCTCCAGGTGTTCGGGCGGTCTCAAGGACTCCCACACCCATGCCCCGGCCTCCCCCAGGTACATTCAGATGCTGAAGGACCACAGGCCCCGGATCATGTGGGACAGCCAGGCAGCAGAGCATTTCTTCGAGTACAAGAAGTGAGTGTCCGGGAGGAGGCCCTAGGGGAGGGCTGTGCCTGCCCAGGCTGGCCAAGGGCCCCTGGGCCACCAGCTGGAGCACTGCCCCTGAGGGTCGGGCCAGCCCAAGGAGTGGGACCTGTGCAGGGCCTTTTCCAAGGGGACCTGAGACCTCGGCTCGAAGGGGAGGCGGGGCCGGCACTCCCTTCCATTTGGAGTGGAGGATGGCAGGAGAAGCAGAGGCCAGCAGGAGGCAGTAGGCCTCATCCTCTTTTGCAGAAGCCGTGGTGGGAGGCACATCGTCTTCTACCCAACTCTGAAGGTATGCGTGGGCCGGCCTTGATGCTGGGGGTGGGGACAGCAGGTGCAACCCCTCCCCACCATGGCTTTGCCCTTGGTGAGGCGGCGGTGAGCAAGGGTGGTCAGCACGGGGTCTTCCCCGGGGGTGAGAGGTGGGGCTGATGCCGTGGGCCCGCAGTCTGTGCAGGCGCGGCTGGAGCTGGCCCAGGAGCTGGGCGTCGGAGTGTCCATGTGGGAGCTGGGCCAGGGCCTGGACTACTTCTACGACCTGCTCTAGGCTCCACTCGGACGTGTGCTTTCCTGAGCGACGGAGTGACCAGTTCACATGCAAAATACAGACTCTTGTGTTTTCCGTTTCTGCTGTGGTCCTTGAGCGGTGGCCAAGGGGTCGTGGGAGCCAGGCCTCTTCACCAGTGATGTGGGGAGGGGCCGAACTGGCAGGGTTGCCCCGATGACTCAGGCCCCTCCCGGCCAGCCCCCACTGCGGTCAGGCCGGTGGGGGCAGGACTGGGCTCTCTCCCCTGTGGACCCGCAGGCTGTGCTGAGGGGCTCGGCCTCTCACTGCCCATGCTAGCCCGGTCTGCCCGGCGAGGGTGTGGGGGCCGCTGTACAAAGCCCGGCTCAGAGCTGTTCCTGTTCCGCAGAAGGACCCCTGCGAGCCGGTTGGTGCCAGGGGGCTGGGCAGTCGGGTTTTCCCCACGGGTGTAGCCAGGCTCCTGGGATGAAACATGGGGAGAGACTCTGGGATTGCCAGTAGCCAGAGACAGCTGGCTCCCCACCCCCCAGCCACTGAACTCCGTGGGCCTGGGGTCTCTGAGCAGCAGAGCCCCCTCGGTAACCACGCCAGTCGAGGGCCTGGTGCTGTCCACGGAGCCAGAGCCCTGCCAGGCCGGACCCGACTGACTGGTCGGACGCCGTGTGTGAGCTTGTGGCTCTGCCCAAAGCACTGGGGGGTTCCACGCTGCAAGTCCTCGGCTGGAGGCCGTGTTTCCTACCCTCCTTCTGTGGGACATGAAGCGGGAAGAGCTCTAAGGGGCAGTCGTATGTCCTGAGGGGCAGGGCCTGCCAGCGCCCTGTTGGAGCAGCCCCATGGAAGAAGAGTCTGGGCCTGAATAGGACCCGGGTGGGGGGGATGAAGCGAAGCCATCACAAGTCCATGTGTGCACGTGTGTTCACATGTATGCCTGTCTGCTTGTGGGTTGGCACATGGGGGCCACAGCAGGGGGTTCCCTGAGGCCCCACACCAGCCACCCTGGCAACACACAGGAGCGGAGAACGGAGCCGTAGGCACAGGCCAGCACCCCCCTTGTCCCAGCTTCAGAGACGTGGACAGGAGGGGAGCCAGGAGGCCATAGCACTGGGGCTGGGGTGCTGGGCTCTAGTGTGTCTGGAAGCCTGCTCAGGGGTTGGGGGCTCACAGTATGAGGGTGTTCGATGGGGAGCCGGGCAGGTGACAGCCACTGGGTGTGTGTGGGAAGGTGGGACCAGCAAAGGGGGTGGGAGCTGGGAGGGGGGTCCTGAGGTCAGACCCTCAGGGGCACCCACACAGTGAGAACAACGAGCCTGGGAAGCACTCAGAGGCAGCAGGTGGGGGCCTGTGCTGGAGGGCGGGGACCCTGGTGGGCCTGGGCTCCAAGGCTGCTCAGGGGAAGTTGAGTCAGGGCTGGAGTCTGAGGGGTCACAGAGGAGGCTGTGAGCAGAAAGGGTCCCAGGTGTGCACGCCGTTCCCATGGGTCCAGCGAGACCTTGCACGTGGGGTACACAGGAGCAACCAAGTGTGGGACGGGTCTGTCTTCAGTCACACACACTTAGAAACACGAACAGGGGGCCCGGGTCCCAGCAGGAGGGCTCCGTGGACACTGGTGGGGTTACACGGGGACTGCTTTGCTGGATATGTGACCGTTCCTGGTTATCCAGTTTGCTGCTGGTAGGCGAGAAACAGTTTGGTTTGGGGACGTTAACCTCGTGCCCTGAGATCACTACACGTTGGTTCTGGTAGTTTCCGTGGAATGAGGACAGGTGGTGTTGGTGGGCTTGGGGGCACACTGGCAGATGGGTTGTGTCTGTGGCCATGGTCAGTGCTTGGCTATGGGCATCCCCAGGGGGGCCTGCCACACGAGAACAGTGACTCGGGGGGCGGGGGGGGGGACAGAGAGAGGGCAGAGCCTTGGAGCCAGCAGGAAGGAGGGCTGGAAATTGAGAGTTTGGGGGGCCGTGTGCCCCACAGCTAGTGAGACTCCTGGGAGGGGCCCATCCCCCAACCCGAAGCCCCAGACCCATGGCCTTCCTCACACCCCCAGTCCTGTCTCAGGAGAGCCCAGCATTGATAGCCAGTGGTATCTGGTCCACACCTAACAGCCCATTTCCTTTGCAGAATCCTACAGATGAGCAGTTAAGGGGCCAAATTCACCGGAACAGAGAGACCCCTGGGGGCAGGCAAGGCCTTGGGACTAGATGGGGAGGAGGGAGGTGCAGGGCCACCCTGAGGCACCTGTGGCCACTCCCTGTACCTGAATTCATGGAGGTCTGGTGGCTGGTCCCACGCATGGGCAGGAACCCCACTCTAGGCACTGGGCACATATTGGTGGGGGGCTGTCTGGGCACAGCCCCCCCCCCCCAGGGTCAGGGCAGCAACAGACACGGGTGGGGGGCTGTTGTCCACGCACTTTATTAAAGATGCACCCAGAGCCTGCCCTGGCTCCGCTGTGGAATGTGGATGGCGGGGCAGCAGCCCCACCATGAGCACCAGGACCAGCGGTCGGCCCGCCACCCCCACCCCCACCCGGGAATGACCCCCAGCCAGGGGGGAGAACACTGCTCTGGAGAATACATGGATATGAAAAGCGCAAGAAGCCCCTCCCGCCCCCAGCCCTGCCCGTGTTGCCAGCGCTCAGCCACCCCCTCCGGCGCAGTGTGTCACAGGGCTGGCTGAGTCCCGCAGCAGGAGAGGCAGGTGGGGACGCGGTCCTCTCCCCGTGGGCCGCATCCTGTGGCGGCTAGGCAGAGGCGGCAGGCAGCGGGCGGCCTACGCACAGTACGTATCCGCCTTCACCACCTGACAGTACATGGTCATAGCGAAGGTCAGACCCAAGATCTGTGGGGACACAAGGGGCTGGGCAGGACTGGTCCAGGAGACCACGAGCACAGAGGGGTCCTGCCCACAGACCCCACCCCCAGCTTCCTCCCTGGATGCCTGTACCCCACTTCTCCGGGGATGCCTCCCCCAACCCTGGCAATTCAGGTCCCACCCCAGCCACGTCCCCGAGCCTCGGCACAGGGGGCACCCTGGGGACTCCTAGGGCTCGGCCCCCGGACCTCTCCGCATGGCCACTGTGTTCTGCTGGTGGCTTCAGGGCCCATCTGCCCCCTCCCTCCCTGCCCGTCATCCCACCGTGATCACCTCCACAGTGTGTGCGATCTGGCTGTGACCCCCATCTGTCTCTGCACCCCAGGAACAGGGGCTGCCCTGACGTCCACTTTACTGACACCCTGGCCTCAAGCTCCCCCAGGGCGCCGACACTCGGGAGGACTTCCACTGGGGCTGGGAAGCCAGGATCGGGGCACCAGGTCCCTGTGCTGGCAGTCCCGTGACGAGCACCCGCCCCAGCTGCCAGGCTTGGGCCGCAGGAACAAGGCGGGCCTGCCTGTCGAAGATCACCTCCCCACGGAGCGGCCCGAGCATCCCTCACACCCCACCTCTGCTCAGCCACGGGGGCTCAGGGCGCCGCCCCCAGGTGCTGGTGAGCTAGGGTGCTAGGTCGGAGGCCGGGCCGGGTCCAGGTGGCTCCTGAGGCAGGCCCTGCCCGGCATACCTGTACCAGTGCCGTGCACAGCCCAAAGATGCCCACAGCCAGAAGGTTCTCCTGGAGCCACATCTTCACGGTCTCGTAACATGGCTGGAGGAAGAGCACGCATCACAGGGGCCACGAGGCCAGCCCTCCTCCACCCCCAGTCCCCCGGGGGGCCAGGATGCATGGGAAGGGTAGGTGCTCACCGCCTTCCACCAGGTGCCAGGTGCGTGAAGACCACAGCTCTCACTGAACTCCAGGCAGCAGGAGTCGGGCACACGAGTGGCGTTATAGACCTCGAACCAGTCGGTGTAGTTGGAGACCCCACAGCAGCGAAACTACAGACAGGCGCAGGGGCTGGGATGGTTGGGGAGCAGGCCGGTGGGCCCTGCCCCCCCCCACGGCACACCCCCATCCCCTCTGCCTACACACACACACACCCAGACTCACGTCAGTCTGGATGATGCTCCAGGCGTTGGTGAGGCCCACATTGCCTGGGGTACCATACAGGTGCAGGCCCTTCTTCAGGTCCCGCTGGGCATACCTGTCGATCTGCAGGTGCAGTGGTGTCAGCAGGGCCACTCCCATAGCCAGCTCCGACTGCCTCATCCAGACCCCACAGGCACCTGTGCCCACTGTCCCCCTCCTTGGAGTCCCCTCCTCCCAGAAGCCCCCATCCCTGTGCCCAGGACTCTGCTCCTGCCCATGCCCACCCCTGGGCACTCTGTGGTGCGGAACACCGGCTGGCACTAGAGTCAGGCACCTCAGCTTCACGTACAGAGACAGACGGACAAGTACAGAAATACCGAGAGCGGTCTGTACACACGGGTCGTGAGTACACACGGCTCCGTCTGTCGGCTCAGGGGCCCAGAAGCTACGACGCCCCAGTGGCGAGGAGCACGCCGGCCCCCGGAACTTGGTTCCAGACCATCCTCTGGTGAAGGAACCAGGGCTCCTGGAGAAAAGGCTGATTCCAGGGCTGGGGCAGGAGATGCCAAGCTGGGTCTGGGGGGTCGTTCAGCGCCAGAAAGCGCACCGAGGGGAGGATGCCAAAGGGACCCAGGAGCCAAGCGAGAGCTCCCAACGGGCAAAGGCACAAAAATGTGAGCAAAATAAGGAACGCAGGTCTAGGGTATAGCCCAGAATATAAAACACGTGTAAAGGAGCTGTCAGTAACGTGAGTGAGTAAAGGGGGTGGGGGATTTTCCCTGCCCAGCAGACAAGCAGTCCAGGACGGCAGGAGCTCAGCACAGCCAGGGCACAGCGCTGCTCGCCTGCGCCCCCACTTCCCAGAGGGTCAGAAACTTCCCCGAGCCTCCAGGCCTGGACTCTGGGGGCTGCAGTTAAAGCCGGGTCCCCCAGTGACTGGATGGCAGGGGCTGCTGTCCACCCACACTGAGTGTGGGGCTTGTGAACGCCATTCCCAGCCGTGCCCGCACCCTTGTCACCCACAGCGCTGTGGCCCCTCTCCGGGCGGTGAGATCAGAGCCCACACCGGAAGCCGGGGAGGGCAGGGGTGACTGAACCTTGTCAGTGTAGGCGAAGAACAGGACGGTGACGGTGGCCTCCAGCAGGAACACCAGCAGCAGCAGCACGAAGAACTAGAGAGGAGACCCGGCCTCAGTGACCACCCCCGACCCCAGGCTGCCCCCCAGCCCGGGAGGCCTCCCAAGGGCGGGGCCGCAAACCTCAGACAGAAGCCCCAGTGTCCGCGGGGCCGTCCCCCGGAGACCGGCGTGCCCCGCCTCGTGCTCCCCCACCTCCCTTGGACCCCTCCCCTCTCTGTCTCAGGGCTCTGCTCTTGCTCGACGGACCGGGGAGCACAAGCCTCACACCTGCCAGCACACACGTGTGCTTTGTGCCTGTGTCCCTGTGGGCAGGGCGTGGGTCGGACCGCGATGACCCCAAACCCTGGGGGTCACAGCCATCAGAGCAGCCAGGGGTGGCCAGCAGCCACTCAGGAAAGGCCAAGGTGAGGGGACAGCCACCAGGAGCCTGAGAGGCCCCACCTGACTGCACCAACCTTGCCTGCTGGCTGGCAGCCCCCCACTCGAGCACCCCCAGAGGCACAGCCCTGACCCTGGCTGGAGAAGCCCCCGGCCAGCGGAGCAGCAGAGACGCGTGCACACTTCCTTTCCCGCAGACAGGAATGGGGCCAGGGCGGGGGGAGCGAGCCCTGTCCTCTCCTGGGGCCCCCGATCCGGCCCAGGACTCAGGGCCCACACTGCCCCCAGCAGGCCCCAGGCTCTGGACCCCCAGGTCACCCTGTGGGGAAGGCTGGAGTGCAGCTTCCTGCCCCAGGGCAGCTGGGGACCCAGCCACGCCCCCACCTGCGGCTCCAAGGGATGGGGCGGCCTCTGATGGGAGTGTCCGGACGTGCTCCACACCTGGGAGAGCTGAAGACGGGGGACGTGCCCTCCGGGGCCCCACCCTGGGCAAGGGCTCCTCAGACAAGAGCAATCTGAAGGGGTGATTCAGGACTTGAAGCTGCCGGAGGCCTTTGCCAGACATATTAATAGGCAAGGATCCTTCCCCTTCTCAATGATCTGTGATTAATGTTCCCAAAGACGAGAACATCCTGCCTGTGACCCTGTCCCCAAGGCAGAGGGGGGGACTGGGAGCCTCTCAACACCGGGTCCTGGGACAGGAGCGGGGGAGGGGTCGCAGAAAGGGTGGTTCAGAGCAGGCCCGGTACGGCTCCTGTGTGCACGTGTGTGGGGGTGTCTCTGTCCCGTCAAGGGAGGCCTCCAGGACGGGCTGAGCGGGCAGCCCCCAGCACCCGACCCCCCTAGCCCCAGGCTGGTCTGGGAGGCCCCAGCAAGGCCCCCAGGGGCTGCCACAGGCCACGGCTGTGAGCTGTTGTGGCCCTCGAAGCGGCACAGAGCTGGAGCAGCAGCCCCAGAGGTGGAGCCCACCCGTGGGGGGCACTCGCGGTGAGCAGGGGGCACTCACGGTAAGCAGGAGGCACTTGTTCTCCTTGATGGCCCCGATGCAGCCCACGAAGCCAATGGCCATGACGAAGGTGCCGGTAACGATAAGCAGGTTGGCGGCCGACAGGGACGGGAAGGAGGAGGACAGGGTGGCGAAGTTCCCCTGGGTGGCAGCCAGCCAGATTCCAACACCAAGGATGCCGCAGCCCCCCAGCTAGAACCACCAGGGTGGGGGGAGAGAGCAGTGAGGCAGCCTCCCAGACCCCCCCAGCCGGGCTACAGTCTCCCCAGACCCCTGTGGCCATCCCGTGGGCCCCGTGCACCCTCACCCGCCCTGCTGACTTCCCAGGGCCACTCACCCCCCCCAGTCTTGTCCCAGCGCCCAGCCAGTTCCCCCACACCCCCGATCCATAGCCACAGTAATGGGTGGGGACGCCAGGTCTGCCCCCAAGGCAGTGGGGAAGTGTCTGAGGACACTCTCCACTCGGGTCACAAATGGGTGCCTGCCCCGTCCCAGTGACATGGTGAGGCAGCCTGGGCAGGGTGCCCCAGGGGCCCCCCAAACACCACCCGTCCAGGAATCATCCTCCTCTTCCCCAGAGCCTGGCCTGTACCTGCCCCCACAGCCTCTCTGGATCTGAGCAGTCAGGGAGATGACCCCTGGTGTCCCCAGCTGTCCCCTTCTAAGTACAAGCCCAAGAGCACTCCCCTGGCCCCGGGGTGGATGCCAGCACGGGAGCACCCATGCCTGGCCCTCGTTGCCCCTTCCTCTCAACCACAGGAACCTGTCTGAATTTAACAGTTGCTCCTTATTACAAACACAATTAAAATGAGAGGAAGAAAGGGGAGAAGGCCCTCGGCCTCTCCTGGTGACAGGGACATGCAGCCCTGGGGGAGCAGGGGTGGGCCAGGGCTCTGGCAGTCTCAGGAATAAACAAGAGAATGTTCCAGGTGCCGGCTGGGGGCGGTAAGCCCCACAAACACTGACCAGCACCTGGTCCCCCGAAACCTGGGCTTCAATGAGACCACTCGGCGACCAATGCCTGCAGGGCTCTGGGGAAAGCCAGGCAGCCCCGGGGACCCCTCCCCACTCCTTGCCTTCTGGCCCGGCCCCCATGGCCTCAGCCCCCAGGGCGCTCCTAGGCGTGACACCCAGCCCTTGGAGTGATCACCCCGCATGCACAGGACAGGCTAGGGCACAGACTCCAGGGTATACTGCATCTACCTGGGGCCACCACAAGCCCTGCTTCACCCACAAAAGCTTCCGGAGCCTACAAGGCCAGACTCCCACCCCATTTCCCAGACCAGTAAACTGATGCTGGGAAATGAGCCAGTCAGAGGCAGAGCCAAGGGGAGGCAGGACCATCCACACCCGATGCTTCCCCAACAAGTGGCCTGGCTCCCCAAGCCTGGCAGGAACCCCATGACTCAGCAGACCCCACAGGCTCTGAGACCCCTGCCCAAGAAGGCCTCACCTTCCCATGTGCACCTGCTCGCCCCTTCCCCCACCAGCAGGTCAGCCTGGCCCTGGGGTGGGAGTGGGGCCAGCATGCATTAAGCCAGGCTGGCAGGAGACTACAATTATTGGGGGGGGGGGGGAGACGCACTCCCAGCCCAAGAGCAGCAGGGGCCACGGCTCCCCGGGTGTGGGCAGACACCGGGGGCTCCGGCCCAGGCCTACCAGCATCTGGGATCCCTCTGGGGCTTGCCAAGGGCTGAGTGGGGCAAGAGGGCCCCCAGCTGAAATGTCCCCCACCCTCCAGTGTGTGTGGGGGGGTCCGTCAGCTCAGGGTGAACATGCGGGTCCTCTCTGACTCGCCTGCCCCTCTTGCACCTTCCACAGAAGCAAGAACTTTGGTCTAAAAGTCAAAAACAACACCTCTTCTGAACGCTGCTGGCTCAGGGCAGGATCCAGGAAGCTGGGGTCGTCCTGCTTGCTTGAGCCCCTCCCCAGAGTAGGGTGGGGGTCTGCAGTCAGGCAAGGGGCAGGGAGAGGGCAGGGTACCAGGTTAGGGGTACTGACCAGATGGCCCTGGAGGTTCCCAGAGGGCCCACCATGGACGGCCTCCCGTGAGGCCACCTCCATGCAGTGATCAAACCCAGGGCCATGACGAGGCTCCAGAGGCCAGGGGCCAGGGGAGGCTGCCCAGACAAGGCTCAGAGGTGGGAGGGCAGCAGGGGGACCCACCCGGAGGAGTGGCTCAGACTGCCTCTTCTGCACCCAGTGTGAGGAGCCAGCTGCCCAGGGCGGGGGGGACACAGACACAGGGTGACGTCTGCACCCCAGAGCTGGGCTTGGGCACAACCCCGGGGCAGTTATGGAGATGGGGAGTGTCCCCCCACCTGCAGGATGGAGGCAGCCCCCCCCTCCCCCAGCAGCGCTGGCGCTGTCTGACGTGCTGACCCCAGGCAGGGCCGCTGAGGGGACACCCAGCACCTCTGCGCACCCTGCGCCCGCCTGTGGGAGGCACCACTCCACACCATGGGGCACAGAAGAGGCTGGGACAGGCTCTGGCTCCTTCGATCCTCCCGCCCAACCTGCAGATGAGAAACTGGGAGCCGAGGGCTTTCTGGAGCTGTGCCCTCCGTTGCGCCTGCAGGGACACCGGGCACCGTGTCCCCACAGCGTGCCCAGTGCCTCTGGGATCTCCAAAGCCCAAGGGAAGGTTGAAGCTGGGGGCACCCAGTGAGGTGCTGCGCACAAAAGGGACACCGCGGCCGGGGACCAGGGAGGGACTGGGGTCAGGGAGGGCGTGAGGGTAGCCCCCTCACCTCCCTGTGGAGGAGGACACAGTGACCGGCCGCCATGCCCAGGCTCACACCAGCTTGTCCCTCACTGAACCACACAGCCCCCACTCGGAGCGAGTCACGTCTCCGAGCTGAGCCCCCAGGATGGGGCCTCAGGGGGTGGGGCTGCCTCCTGCAGCAGGTCCCCGAGCAGAGGAGAGAATGACTCGTTCTTCACAACCCCACTGCCCGCCTTCAAGGACGTCGGCGGACGGCTCCTGTCAGCAGGAAAATGAGCCTTCTGAGCTCCCTCGCCCCATGGGGACACACGGAAGGGCATGGAGAGGACACGGGGAACAGAGCAGCTGTGGTAGGTTGGCCGGCCCAGGTCCCGGGAGACCCAGGAGGGGGGTCCTCACCCCAGCACTGGTGGAAACGGATTTCCTTAATTAACTCTGCACACATCATCCCACCTCCACCCTGAGATGGCAGGAGAGACCCACACTGTGACACACACACCCCACACTGCCACGGACACCCCTCACGGTCACCGCGTCACACGCCCCGCTGCCACGGACACCCCTCACCGTCACCGCGTCACATGCCCCCGCTGCCACGGGCACCCCTCACCGTCACCGCGTCACACGCCCCCGCTGCCACAGGCACCTCTCAGCATCAGTGTCACACACAGGCTCAATGTCACAGACATGCTGCCCTATAACCTGTCATGCCCGCAAGCCCCAAGGCCCTCCGTGTTCAAGCATGTCTGCATAGACCAATCACCAAAAACTCGGACACACACATTAACAGAATGCACACACACAGTTAATAAAATTACCTGTAATTTTGAAAATGTTTCTGCGTATGCAGCTTTTAAAACATTTTGGCAGGAAAATTACAGCCTCCAAGTGCAGGAAAAAAACAAGGCCCATTAAACTCAGACACAGAACATCAAACACAGGGCTAGTGGGGCTGAGGTCCCTGGGAGGCTGGGACCCTACCCCAATCCCACGGATGTCCAGCCTCACTCTCTCACTGCCTGGGGCACTGGCTGGACTCTCCTCCCAGCCACACAGGAGCCCAGCTGGGTCCCAGGAGCAGACTCCATGACAGCCTGAGAGAGGGGCCCAGGCCTCCTGCTGGGGACCCCATCCCTGCCCTGCCATCCGCTGTGGCCTCACTGACTCCCTCTGGTGTACCTCGAGCACATGCCCTATCTTCTGCCCTCACCTGTTACCAGCCCCAGCCCAGTGCCTGGCTTGTACTTCCCCCGACGGCCCCCTGACATTCCTGCTGTCCTTTTTCTTGTCTGTGCATTTTTCGGGTTGGCCTAGGGCTGGGGATATAGGGACCACATGGTCTGAGATACCACCCCCGCCCCCAGGCCCATGAAGCGGCAGGTATCAGGTGGCTCTCTGCCACTGCCCCTCCGGCCAGCAGATGGCAGGACAGCTGGCCATGTCCTTGGAACACAGTGGAGGGCTGGGTGCCCGCGGGGGCCAAGCCTGTGCCCAGAAGCCCCTTGCCTGGCAGCCAGCACAGCCTTGGGGTGGGGGCTGGGCATGGCAAGGTGTTTCACCCCACCCAGCCGAGAACAGCCACGAAGGGACCCCATCAATACAAGTTCAGGAATGGCAAAATTTGTCCACCGTGCCAGAAATCATGTCTGCAGCTGCCCCAAGGCAGGAATCAGGGAGACTGAGCGAAGGGGCTTGAGATACCAGATATTGTCACCCTGGGTGACAGTTGTCTGCCGTTGATGTTCTTAAACTCCGGCAAGCCCCCGTGCCATCATCAGCCCGTTCACTCACCCCCAAGGCTTGGACACAAGGAGACCAGCCCCACTGACTGAGGACCCCTGAAGCCAGTGTGCACGGGGGAGGGACCGGGCAGAGGAGCAGAAGAGCCCTGGCCAGCAGCTTCAGGAGGTTCAAGTCCACCCTCCAGGGCAAGGAGGGGCTCATGGACCACAAGAGACATCCAGGGGACAGAAAAGAACCACAGCAGCAGAGACGCCTGGCTGGCTCAGTCAGTGGAACACGAGACCCTCGATCTCGGGGTCGTGAGTCGTCCCCCCTCCCCCGCCACCCCGTCGCAGAGAGTCCCGCACAAGAAACTCAGCAGCACTGCTTGGGGGAGGGGAGGGAGAGGCCATCGCCAGATACCTCGGGCAGCCAGGGGGAAGACAAAGCCCCATCCGTAGGCAGCAGGACAGGGCCGCAGACGGGAAGGTGCAGCTGGGACATGGACCACCTGGCCTCCGAGGGGCCCTCTCCAGCCCTGAATGGCCGAGGCCACATCTCTCTGCCCCACACAGAGCCCATCCACCCCTGCTTTCTATACG
>NW_024424786.1:46872973-46879836 GCF_017311325.1 Ursus maritimus
GCCCCCGCTGCCACGGGCACCCCTCACCGTCACCGCGTCACACGCCCCCGCTGCCACAGGCACCTCTCAGCATCAGTGTCACACACAGGCTCAATGTCACAGACATGCTGCCCTATAACCTGTCATGCCCGCAAGCCCCAAGGCCCTCCGTGTTCAAGCATGTCTGCATAGACCAATCACCAAAAACTCGGACACACACATTAACAGAATGCACACACACAGTTAATAAAATTACCTGTAATTTTGAAAATGTTTCTGCGTATGCAGCTTTTAAAACATTTTGGCAGGAAAATTACAGCCTCCAAGTGCAGGAAAAAAACAAGGCCCATTAAACTCAGACACAGAACATCAAACACAGGGCTAGTGGGGCTGAGGTCCCTGGGAGGCTGGGACCCTACCCCAATCCCACGGATGTCCAGCCTCACTCTCTCACTGCCTGGGGCACTGGCTGGACTCTCCTCCCAGCCACACAGGAGCCCAGCTGGGTCCCAGGAGCAGACTCCATGACAGCCTGAGAGAGGGGCCCAGGCCTCCTGCTGGGGACCCCATCCCTGCCCTGCCATCCGCTGTGGCCTCACTGACTCCCTCTGGTGTACCTCGAGCACATGCCCTATCTTCTGCCCTCACCTGTTACCAGCCCCAGCCCAGTGCCTGGCTTGTACTTCCCCCGACGGCCCCCTGACATTCCTGCTGTCCTTTTTCTTGTCTGTGCATTTTTCGGGTTGGCCTAGGGCTGGGGATATAGGGACCACATGGTCTGAGATACCACCCCCGCCCCCAGGCCCATGAAGCGGCAGGTATCAGGTGGCTCTCTGCCACTGCCCCTCCGGCCAGCAGATGGCAGGACAGCTGGCCATGTCCTTGGAACACAGTGGAGGGCTGGGTGCCCGCGGGGGCCAAGCCTGTGCCCAGAAGCCCCTTGCCTGGCAGCCAGCACAGCCTTGGGGTGGGGGCTGGGCATGGCAAGGTGTTTCACCCCACCCAGCCGAGAACAGCCACGAAGGGACCCCATCAATACAAGTTCAGGAATGGCAAAATTTGTCCACCGTGCCAGAAATCATGTCTGCAGCTGCCCCAAGGCAGGAATCAGGGAGACTGAGCGAAGGGGCTTGAGATACCAGATATTGTCACCCTGGGTGACAGTTGTCTGCCGTTGATGTTCTTAAACTCCGGCAAGCCCCCGTGCCATCATCAGCCCGTTCACTCACCCCCAAGGCTTGGACACAAGGAGACCAGCCCCACTGACTGAGGACCCCTGAAGCCAGTGTGCACGGGGGAGGGACCGGGCAGAGGAGCAGAAGAGCCCTGGCCAGCAGCTTCAGGAGGTTCAAGTCCACCCTCCAGGGCAAGGAGGGGCTCATGGACCACAAGAGACATCCAGGGGACAGAAAAGAACCACAGCAGCAGAGACGCCTGGCTGGCTCAGTCAGTGGAACACGAGACCCTCGATCTCGGGGTCGTGAGTCGTCCCCCCTCCCCCGCCACCCCGTCGCAGAGAGTCCCGCACAAGAAACTCAGCAGCACTGCTTGGGGGAGGGGAGGGAGAGGCCATCGCCAGATACCTCGGGCAGCCAGGGGGAAGACAAAGCCCCATCCGTAGGCAGCAGGACAGGGCCGCAGACGGGAAGGTGCAGCTGGGACATGGACCACCTGGCCTCCGAGGGGCCCTCTCCAGCCCTGAATGGCCGAGGCCACATCTCTCTGCCCCACACAGAGCCCATCCACCCCTGCTTTCTATACGGAAGGGCCTCTCCAGAGAGGCCTGGCCGACCCACCTCTCCCCTTGTCCTCCCTCCCAACAGGCCAGACTCCAGGGACACTCACAAAGGCACCACGAAGCCCACCTGGGTCACTGGGTGGACAGACCCGACAACCACCCAGGATAGAGCCGGGCCGCCAGGACTCCACAGCAAGGCCACCAGTGACTGACCCCTAACTGACCACTGCCACCCCCGCCCTATCAGGGGAGCCACCAGCTCCGCACCTGGTTCCAGCATCAGCACTTGCACTCAGAAACAGACTGCGGCCGGGCATGGTGTCTGCTGGCCGCCCCCGCCGTGGGAGGGAGGGCTCTGTCGCTGAGCTGGCCCCAGAGACCGGTACTGCCGCCACAGAGCAGATCCGCACCCCCAGGCCCCAGAACCCCCGTCTGTCCCGTCGGCCAGCTGCTGGCCCCAGGGAGGAGAGTGTCCTGACCCTTGACCAGGGACGCCAAGCACACCCACCCCCAGCACCTCCCCCCGTGCCCTCCAGACCCAATCCCAGCACAGAACCCGCTCCACCCATCACAAGGCTGCCCACCCACCCCTACCTGCAGGCAGTAGGACACGCCCTGCCTTACCCGTGGCAGAAAGGAACAGGAGCCCGGACACCGGGACGCGCCCAGCTACCATCAGGAGGCTGAGGCTGAGAGGAGCAACAGGGTCTGAGACACTCACTGGCCCTGCCCTGGGACCTCCCAGCTGCAGGGAGGCCTGGGGGGAGGTCATGGACCCCAGCTCTACGGGGCCCTTTGCCACCCTGTGTTCCCTCCTCCAGCAGTCTCAGGGGCCTTGCCCAAGGGCCAGTGACAGCAGGTCAGGCCACCCACTCGGATGTCATCTGCAGCTCCTCACCTGGGGTGCAGCTGAGGCAAGGGAGACCCCAAGAAGACCCTGAGGAGGGCAGGAGTTACCCAAAGTCCTAGGGTGGCCTGGGCAGCAGGAAAAGGCAGGCAGGCCTCCAACCCCCACCCCAGCCATGCATGCAGAGGGACCCTGACCACAAGCGCCGGGAGAGGCAGAGCAGCGAGCAGCCGGGAGGTAGGAAGGGGGGTGGCAAGGGACCCCTGCCAGGAGAGCAGCAGGGGGAGGGACCCTCAGCTTGGCTGATCCGAATCTGGAAGGAGCTGGGCACCTGGCGAGGGGGAGACACAGAAGCACCCTGACCTTGCTAGGCTCAGCCCCTTCTCCACCCAGGTCCACCCCCTACCCCGTCCCAGACCACCTGGACCACCAAGAATGCCCCTGTGCGAGCCCTGAGCACTCTGCCCCAGAGCGGAGGAAGGGCAGAAAGAGCACCTCCTTCCTCTCCTCTGACCGGGGGGGCCTGGACAGCCCCAAACCCTCACCCCACACCCGGCATCACATGGTACACCCCACCTGTTCCCCGGTACTGAACATGGCCCTCTTCACCAGGATGGGGCTCCTAGGAGACACTCCCCCCGCCCCATCGAGGGGACCCTGGCCCTAAGCTGCCCGACACCTGTGCAGGCCTCAGAGGAGGGCCACTGTGTCCCGCTGGAACTGTCTGTCCCCAGCAAAGGCCCCACCTGCTGTGGGAAGGCAGGAGAGGGTCTGCGGGTCAGTCGGCTCTGAACTCTGTGGGGCCCCCACCACCAGCATCTCTATCCCTCTCCTCCCTTGGGTGGTGCCTGTGCCTTCCCAGCTCCCCCGTCTCAGGTCACCCCGGCTGCAAGCACTGGTGACAACACGGGGGCCTGTTTCCTTTGCAGGGACGGGCCAGTGGCCCAGCCAGTCCACACGGGACCAGGCAGATCGAGTCCAGGACAGACAGGTGATGACTCTTTCCTGCCCCACGAGGACCCAAGGCTGGAGGCCTCAGTTCTGCTTTCCCAGGCCCAAGCAGGAGTCCCCAAGGAAAACCCAGCAAACGGGGCACATAAGTAAGAGCCCGTTATCTCCTGAGCCTGCCCTTCCCCCTCCCTACCTCCCCAGGCCCAGTCAGGAACTATGATCTCGGCCACGGGCACCCCAGGGCCAGGGGGTCCATGTGAGGGCCTTGGGGGGTCTACCTCCAGCAGAATCGAGGCCCTGAGGTAAAGGGGTGCCAGGCAGGGCTTGGGGGACAGGAGAGCCAAGATGAGCGTGCGACAAAGTTAGAGAAGTCATTGTTGACCTCTAAGTAGGTGTGAGGGATGGTGCCCTTGGAACCCCTCACCTCCCTGCTCCCCTCCCCCCATCTGCACTTGCAGCCTGGACTCCTGCTCCCCCACTACCAGGGCCCCCGGCACCCACTCCCTCTGGGAGCCACACCCAGGACAGGCATGTCTGGCCCACCAGACACTACTCCCCCCCATCCCACCCTAGCTGCAGATGATGACCTCCCCTCTGCAGGGCTGGCCCTGCAGGTGGGGTCAGAGGCACGGACACAGGTGAGTGTCTTCAGGTCCAGCTCTCTGGGACTCCCCTCCCACCACCTCAGCCCCGACCCTTACAGATAGCTCCAGTGGGGAGACAAAGGCATGACACTCAGGGGTCTCCCGGTGACTGTGGGAAATGGAGTGAGGGGCCAGAACCCCCAGGTAGCAAAGGACCTGGGGCCCGGGGCAAGGGTGCTCCAGCCTCTGCCCCAGGCACCTGCGGCCTAGCTGGCACCCACACAGGGACTCAGCCTCCTGACCATCCCCACCGCGCCTCACCAGTGTTTCCCGGGGGCTGTGGGCAGGCCCGGGTGCCCCTTTCTGACCTCCGGGTCTCAGACCCTGGCTGGACACCACACCAGGGAAGGGGCAGGCCCAGGTCAGCAGAAGGGGACCAGCTTGCTCCGCTGGGAGGGAGAATTATGGAATAAAAGGGAAATGGATTTTCCAGCCCAGGGAGTCCCAACGGGGTCTCTGATCCACGGCAGGAACTGGTAGAGCGTGTCTGCCCTGCGGCAGGTACTGATGCCCCTACAGGATTCACGGGGCAAAGACAGCTCTGCCTGGGGACCCACTGGGAGGGGCCGGACCCTGGAGGGGTCCCCTCTCCTTCTGCCTGCAGGCAGCTGCCCAGATCACTGAGGAGAGCAGACATGGGAAGAAGCAAGTCTTGGCCATCTCCTGAGACCCGACTCTCCACCACACCCACTGCCCCCCACCACCACCCCAGGCACTCCGCCACCTACCCTGCCACCACCATCAGGTCTGGTCACCCGCGGTGACGTGCTGACTCCACCAGCCACTCGGTGCTGACCACACTGGTGCCCTCTGCAGCTGGTCACATCCCCCCCAAGAGAAGATGCTCACCCCATTCACAGGCCTGGGCCCGGGCTCCAGCCACCACCCACCTCTGCCTGCCCTCCATCTGGGCCTGGGCCTCATCCCTCCCAGGACTCTCTCATAGAGAACCAACTCTTGGCGTGACTGCCTCTGGAAGCAGGCATCTGGGGCAGGAGCCCCTGTGGGTCACACCCCACAGGCAGCCCAGGCTGGCTGCCCCTCCCAGGGTCCCGTGACTACCCCCACCACAAGTTGGGAAGAGAAAAATACAGCCTAAGAAGGAAGGGAGCAGCAGAAAGAGGGACCCGGGTTCCTGGGCATTTGGCCCAATGGAGCTGCTTGCAAAGGACAGCCTCCCTGTGGGGTCCAGAGCCCAGGCGGGAGCTAAAGCCACGCCCCCCGACTCCAAGCTGTGGAAGGATTAACCGTGAGGCTGAGTGACCTTGGCATCCTCTCCCCACCGAGCCTCCCCTAGCCCAGCCAGTGGAACCTCAGCCTGGCCGCGCGTCACTGCCACAGCTAGGGCCTGCCATGCTCCCAGCAGTTATGGGGCTGGGGCCGGGGCTGGGTGGCAACTCCGTGATCGCCATCATCCTCCCCACCCACCCACCCACCCTTGTCTGGAGGAGGAAGGGGCCACCCTGCAGCTCCAAGACCTCTGACACTGGACACACATCCTGTCTGAGCAAACCCAACCCACCTCAGCAAAAGTTTATGGCGCCCCCGCCCTGCACGCACACACACACGCACACACACACACTCACGCACACACGCACTCCTGCACCCAACCACGCAGGAAGAGCCAGCAGGGAGCTCCCCACCACACCTGTGGCCCAACACCCTGCTCAGGGTCAGGCCCAGCCAGACAACTCATCGGTGCACACACACCCCGCTCCCTTACCACAGCGCCTCCAGAAACCGGAGGGGACCACCTGGCCCCCAACAGCCCCCTGAGAACCACGGTCCTTGGGCCCAGTAGGTCAGTCCACTTGGGGGGGGGGTAGGGTCGGAGAAAGGACGCCGGCTGCGCGGAGGGAGGGGAGGGCATGGAAGGGAGGCCCCACAGTTTCAGCGCACTGCCTGCCACGGCCAGCATTCGAACCCCGGCGCGGGCGGGCGCAGTGCCTTGCCGCCCTGTGGGGCGCGCAGGTGCGGGACACGTCCGTCTCCGGAAGAGAGCGGAGAGGACGCGGGGCAGCGGGCCCGAGTGCGGAGCCTCGGCCAGAGCCTCGCGGTACCGAAAGGCGCCCCACGGGCCGGGCCGGCCCTGGCCCCCGGCCGGAGCAGCGATCCTGGGCGCACACCTCTGCCCGTCTACGTCCGGGCGGCTCGCCCCCCATCCCTGCTGGAGCGGCGACTCTCTGTTCTCCCTCGTTCCTCCTGCCGACCCGGGGCCGCGGCCCCGCCGCCACTCACCCAGAAGAGCAGGTTGAAGGCGAACATGAGGAACTTGACGCCCTGGAGGCAGCCGCGCGCCATGCTGCAGCGCTTCAGCTCTAGGAGGAAGATGAAGGAGAGGTCCAGGTAGAAAACCACGTACTTGTTGCCCTTGGGCGACGTGTAGCGCGCCTGGGCCGCCTTGGGGCCGGGGTTGGCGTGCAGGCCGAAGAAGGGGCTGCCGTCCCCGCCGTCCCCGGCGCCCGCGCGCCCATACAGGCTGCTGTAACGCCGGAAGGGGCCGCCGCGCGCGAAGCCGGGCTCCTTGCCCTCCGGCGACGGGCTGCGCCGGTACGTGGACTCGTCCGTGCTCGAGCGGCGCATCGCGCCAGGGCCGCCGCCCGGCTCAGCGCCCCGCGCCCACCGCCCCGGAACGCCGCATCCCGCTCCGGCCCCGGCCCCGCGGTGGCAGCCGGGCGCGCCGCTCCGCTCCGCCCCGGCGGCG
>NW_024424786.1:46879846-46882316 GCF_017311325.1 Ursus maritimus
CTCCTGACCATCCCCACCGCGCCTCACCAGTGTTTCCCGGGGGCTGTGGGCAGGCCCGGGTGCCCCTTTCTGACCTCCGGGTCTCAGACCCTGGCTGGACACCACACCAGGGAAGGGGCAGGCCCAGGTCAGCAGAAGGGGACCAGCTTGCTCCGCTGGGAGGGAGAATTATGGAATAAAAGGGAAATGGATTTTCCAGCCCAGGGAGTCCCAACGGGGTCTCTGATCCACGGCAGGAACTGGTAGAGCGTGTCTGCCCTGCGGCAGGTACTGATGCCCCTACAGGATTCACGGGGCAAAGACAGCTCTGCCTGGGGACCCACTGGGAGGGGCCGGACCCTGGAGGGGTCCCCTCTCCTTCTGCCTGCAGGCAGCTGCCCAGATCACTGAGGAGAGCAGACATGGGAAGAAGCAAGTCTTGGCCATCTCCTGAGACCCGACTCTCCACCACACCCACTGCCCCCCACCACCACCCCAGGCACTCCGCCACCTACCCTGCCACCACCATCAGGTCTGGTCACCCGCGGTGACGTGCTGACTCCACCAGCCACTCGGTGCTGACCACACTGGTGCCCTCTGCAGCTGGTCACATCCCCCCCAAGAGAAGATGCTCACCCCATTCACAGGCCTGGGCCCGGGCTCCAGCCACCACCCACCTCTGCCTGCCCTCCATCTGGGCCTGGGCCTCATCCCTCCCAGGACTCTCTCATAGAGAACCAACTCTTGGCGTGACTGCCTCTGGAAGCAGGCATCTGGGGCAGGAGCCCCTGTGGGTCACACCCCACAGGCAGCCCAGGCTGGCTGCCCCTCCCAGGGTCCCGTGACTACCCCCACCACAAGTTGGGAAGAGAAAAATACAGCCTAAGAAGGAAGGGAGCAGCAGAAAGAGGGACCCGGGTTCCTGGGCATTTGGCCCAATGGAGCTGCTTGCAAAGGACAGCCTCCCTGTGGGGTCCAGAGCCCAGGCGGGAGCTAAAGCCACGCCCCCCGACTCCAAGCTGTGGAAGGATTAACCGTGAGGCTGAGTGACCTTGGCATCCTCTCCCCACCGAGCCTCCCCTAGCCCAGCCAGTGGAACCTCAGCCTGGCCGCGCGTCACTGCCACAGCTAGGGCCTGCCATGCTCCCAGCAGTTATGGGGCTGGGGCCGGGGCTGGGTGGCAACTCCGTGATCGCCATCATCCTCCCCACCCACCCACCCACCCTTGTCTGGAGGAGGAAGGGGCCACCCTGCAGCTCCAAGACCTCTGACACTGGACACACATCCTGTCTGAGCAAACCCAACCCACCTCAGCAAAAGTTTATGGCGCCCCCGCCCTGCACGCACACACACACGCACACACACACACTCACGCACACACGCACTCCTGCACCCAACCACGCAGGAAGAGCCAGCAGGGAGCTCCCCACCACACCTGTGGCCCAACACCCTGCTCAGGGTCAGGCCCAGCCAGACAACTCATCGGTGCACACACACCCCGCTCCCTTACCACAGCGCCTCCAGAAACCGGAGGGGACCACCTGGCCCCCAACAGCCCCCTGAGAACCACGGTCCTTGGGCCCAGTAGGTCAGTCCACTTGGGGGGGGGGTAGGGTCGGAGAAAGGACGCCGGCTGCGCGGAGGGAGGGGAGGGCATGGAAGGGAGGCCCCACAGTTTCAGCGCACTGCCTGCCACGGCCAGCATTCGAACCCCGGCGCGGGCGGGCGCAGTGCCTTGCCGCCCTGTGGGGCGCGCAGGTGCGGGACACGTCCGTCTCCGGAAGAGAGCGGAGAGGACGCGGGGCAGCGGGCCCGAGTGCGGAGCCTCGGCCAGAGCCTCGCGGTACCGAAAGGCGCCCCACGGGCCGGGCCGGCCCTGGCCCCCGGCCGGAGCAGCGATCCTGGGCGCACACCTCTGCCCGTCTACGTCCGGGCGGCTCGCCCCCCATCCCTGCTGGAGCGGCGACTCTCTGTTCTCCCTCGTTCCTCCTGCCGACCCGGGGCCGCGGCCCCGCCGCCACTCACCCAGAAGAGCAGGTTGAAGGCGAACATGAGGAACTTGACGCCCTGGAGGCAGCCGCGCGCCATGCTGCAGCGCTTCAGCTCTAGGAGGAAGATGAAGGAGAGGTCCAGGTAGAAAACCACGTACTTGTTGCCCTTGGGCGACGTGTAGCGCGCCTGGGCCGCCTTGGGGCCGGGGTTGGCGTGCAGGCCGAAGAAGGGGCTGCCGTCCCCGCCGTCCCCGGCGCCCGCGCGCCCATACAGGCTGCTGTAACGCCGGAAGGGGCCGCCGCGCGCGAAGCCGGGCTCCTTGCCCTCCGGCGACGGGCTGCGCCGGTACGTGGACTCGTCCGTGCTCGAGCGGCGCATCGCGCCAGGGCCGCCGCCCGGCTCAGCGCCCCGCGCCCACCGCCCCGGAACGCCGCATCCCGCTCCGGCCCCGGCCCCGCGGTGGCAGCCGGGCGCGCCGCTCCGCTCCGCCCCGGCGGCG
>NW_024424786.1:46882326-46898747 GCF_017311325.1 Ursus maritimus
TCCCCTCCCCGCCGGCCCGCCCCGCGCCCCCGGCCCCCGCCCCGTTCCCCTCCGCCCCGCCAATCCGAGCCCGCTCGCCCGCTCACCCCTTCCCACCTCGCCGCACCGCCCGGCGGACCCCTCCCCTGCGCTCCCCTCGCAGCGGCTCCGCCCGGCAAATCCGACTGCTCCGCGGGCGCGGGCCAATCGCGGCCCCGGGGCGACGACCCCGCCCCGCCCCGGGCCGCTCCGCCGGCGCTGGCGCCCCTCGCTCTCGCCCTTCCTCGCTATCGCCCGGGAGGAAGATGCTCTCGAAGGGCAGGGGAAGCGTCGGAGGGGGCTGGGGGTCTGCGGCCGAGGGCCAAGGCCCAGGCAGCTCTCAGCCCCGGGAACGAGGACCCCCCCCCCAGCCTTCCGCCGCGGCCGCACTGCCCCCCACCGGGCCTGGAGACCTCCGACCGCACTCGAGATGCAGAGCGCTATGCAAATGAAGGGGTGACCCAGTTGCTTTCCGGTGATGACCTGGGGCAGCTTCGATTTGGGTTCCCTGCCCAGAGCGAGACAGCAGCGTAGCCCGGAACACTCCCTGGGTTGCGCACTCTCCAGCAGCTTCCCCCACCTCCAGCCTGGGCTGGCGACGCCCGCGCTGGGACCCCAAAGCCCCCGCAGCTCACAGCTTGGATGGGGAGTCGGGACAGGAATCAGCCTAGGTTACCCACCCTGGGAGGAGGGCGGGTGGAGAAACCTTGCTGGGGGAGGAGGCGGGGCTGCCCCTGAGAGGGGCTGGGGCAGGGAAGGGCAAGTGGAGAGGGTGCCTAGAAGGTAGGCGAGTAGATCACTCTGCAAGAAAGGGGGAGGCTTTCAGACTCACAGGGAGGGGCCGGAACACACAGGAGGGCAGGGGTGATCCCTAGGCACCTGAAAACAGGCCCAGACCTCAACTCCCAGGGCATCTGGCTTGTTCACTGGGCCAGGGCGGGCTGACCCTCCCCTGGTCCTGCTTCTCTGGGTGGGGAGAAAGGTCGGTTTCCCCAGCACGTGATGCCTGCAGTCCCAGAACCTCTCACTGGTTTAATGCTCTGCTGCCACTGTCTTGGAATTACTGATAAGTTCTGAGAGGACCTCCCATTTCATTTTGCACCGGCCTGGGCTAGAAGTCAGACCCTGCCCCTCCCAGACACATCCACACTCCCGTGCAGATGCGGACCCACTCCCAGCTCACAGATTCCCAGGGTGACTTGCATGCACCCTGGGACACACACTAACGCCCCTTAGACTCACTCTGGATGTGCACACGTGCTGGTGTGCAGACACACATACCATAGGAACAGTCCAGAGGGACATACACACCCGCAATCGCAGATGGGGACAGACGTCCCCTCAGCTGCACCCCCATAGCTCTCCCCATTGGTGGGGGCAACATGGTCTCTGGGGCCCCCTGGTGTTGGGGGGAGGCATCAGCATGTAAGACAGACGCCCCTTTCCTATCTGACCCTGGGCCTGTAGCCCAGAGGCCAAAAAAGAGCTGAGCCCCCTCCCCTCGGAGCTCTGGGCCTGGGGTCTGTGCCTTGTACCCTGGGCTTGGGCGGTAGCCAAGGCCTCTACCAGGTCACCACGGGAGTGCTCTGGCAGTGTGCACCCAGCAGGACAGTCCCAGAACCTGAAGTCCAAAGACGGAAGGGCTGGCTCAGGGTCCCTGGGAGTTGGGTAGCAGAGCTCAGAGGGGAGAGAGGTGGGAGGGAGAGGAAGAGGGGGATGGGAAGGAGAGGGGTGGGAGGAAGGGGAGGCAGGGGTGCCGAGGAAGGGATACTGACAAGATGACGAATTGGCAGACTGAGTGGTTGCAAGAGGCAGCAGGTCTTGGCCGGGGGGTGGGGGGGGGGTGGGGGGGGTGCAGCCGGCAGAGCAGGACTGTCTGGAAGGCTGGGGGCCCAGAGAGGTCTGGCAGCCCTGCTGGGCCCTGAGGACCTCTAGCATCAGCCCCCTGCCGCCCCTGAAGTCCCTTCATAGAACTGCATCTCAAGGCCCCAGGGCAGTGTCTGAATGACGTTCCCCCCAGAGCAAAGCTGGCCCTGGCAGGGAGCGGACAAGAGAGTCCCAGAGTGCTTGCCTGTGTCACATGGCTGGCCAGCCTGCGGTTTCCCAGGGCCCCCCTACTCTTTCCTCCCCCAAATGTGCCTTGTGTCTGGGCCCCAGGAAAGGGACACAACAGTGGCCCAGTGGAGAAGCAGACAGCGGAGGGCCCCCACCCGAGACCTGCAGAAACCACTGTCCACATCTCTGCTCAGGGAACAAGTGACACCCTCCAGACCCCAGTGCCCCCTTGGCCCACGTCAGGCAGCTCTGCAGCCCAATCCGAGGGGGCACCCTCGGATGTGCACGTGTGGCACAGGTGGGCTAAGGGAGGATCCAGGCTGAGCGGGCCTCACCCCACCTCACCCCTATACCCCACCCAGATACTGCCCCCCATACAGCGCCCCTACGGGCTGGCCCAGGGTCAGACACACTCAGGGCGCACAGCTGGACCTCCAAGGACATAAATAAATAACCCTGCTGCCAGTTCATCAGCTTTGTCCTCCTCAAAGAGGCAGGGTCAGAGGTGAGTGGGGACCGGGGCCTGAGGGGCGGGAGGCTGGCTCCCAGGGCAGGGCCTCTGAGGATGAGGAAGGGGTTGGCCAAGGCTGAGAGGAGAGCAGAGATGGGCAGGACTCCCCACGGAGCCCCGTGCTCACCTCTCCACCCCGTCATCATGCTGGAGTGGGACAGGGAGGGGGGCAGAGGGGGAGTTGGCCTGGGTTCCCGCACCAGGCCTCAATACCCAGGGTGCTCTCAGCTCTGTCTCACTCAGCTGCCACTATCCCAGCACCCCCCAAAACATCCCATCTACAAAACCCTGCAGGCACCCGCAGGTGGCCAGGAGAGTCTGATCTGAAATAAATTTGGGACATTCACCCAAGGGTCCCGGGGCCAGTTGGAATGAGGACACGAGTATATCAGGGCTGAGGCTGGGGGGGGAGGGCTTCCCTCAGTGCTCTGGCCCAGCGTCAGGGACCCTGTCCCCAAAGTCCAGCCTCTCCCGCACAGGAGTCCCCTCCTTCCAGCAGGTGTGGGCCCAATGAGACATGTTCAGGAGACGGCAACAGCTGGGTCCGACGGTCTGTGCCAGGACCAGGACAGCATGCAGCTGGCAAAGCCCCTGGGCCACGAGTGGACGAGCCCACAAGGCAGCACAGGTCTGCCCCACTACTTTCCCGCCAGACCGTGACATACCTGCACTTGCTGCCGGAAAGAAGCCAGCCGGAGCTTGATTCCCCTGAAGCTGAGCCAGCAGGTGGGCCAGTGGTCAGTACAGCCAAGGCAGGCTGGAGCCCTGTGGAAGGAAAGATGGGCACAATGGAGCCCACACTGTACCGTCTGCGGGGGCTCCCAGAGGCTGGGCAGGCACCTTGGGGATGAGGAAGAGCCCTCCACTCAGGACCAGGTCCCTACAAGGGCCGGAGAGGGCAGCTGGGGGACTGGTATGGGGGCACTGCCAGACTCAGGGGACCAGAACAGGGGCGGCGGGGGGGGTTCAAATAGGGCTTTGCTCCCAACCTTGGGTCAGTTGTCCGGAGAAGCCCAGAGAGGGAGGCAGGCTCTGCCCACAGACACAGAGATAGAACACCTGGGGTCTGTGCATACAGAGAGTATTCGTGTTCACGCATGTGGTGGTCATGGCATGGACCCCAGAGGTGTCCACTTCCCCCAAGATGCCCTGCAGCCCACCCATTCCTGGGCTCCAAGCAGATATGCCCTGAGCCACCAACCGAGCCAGCTGCTGATGACTCACCAGGCCCGTTCCTCTGCCATCGGCATTCATGGGAAGATTCTGTCCTTCCCCACCAGCCAGGGGCTTTGAGGAGGGGACCCCAAGCTCACGGGGCAGGGGGGTATCTGAAGGCATCCCAGTCAGGCCCCCCACATCTCACTCCTCAGACCAGGTGCTCCTTGCAGCCCAGGGGTGGGGCAGGCGGTCTTCTCAGCAGCTCAAGGACAGGAGGGGACTGCGGAGGCTCAAACCACCACCACGGCTGGTGTCCACCCCCCCACACCCATCCTCTCATGGGCAGCCCACCGCCTGCCAGTCCACCCAAACCTATGTCTGGCCAGTGAGCAGACAGAGGGCTGCAGGTGACCTCATACCTCTGTCCTCCCCAGAACCTCAGTGGGGGGACGACGCACTTGGGAGCCCTCGGCTGTCCCTGTGCCCAGGGATGAAGCATCCATGGAGGGGTTTCAGGCCCAGAAAGTACGAAGTGCGGGAGTGGGGGGCAGGGGAGGGAACACACCTCATCCACTGTCCTTGATAAGCGCCCTCACCAGGACCTATGGGGCCCAAAGCCCACAGCAACATTCTAGAAGCTAAAAACCATGCATCATACCCCACTATGCCCCCACACCCCAAGACCTGGGCATGGGGGAGGGGCCTCCCAGGCAGGGCCTAACGGGTAGATCCACCAGCAGCCCCCCAACCCTCCCGGGCCCCCCAAAATGAGAAAGTCCCATGGCCAACACCAAGCCGAGGCTGGAGGAGACCTCTGCCCAGCCACACTTGCAGCCCTCACCCCCGAGCAGCCCCTGGGCCCCCCATGAATGCCCTTGAGCCCTTCCGGCTCCCACAGTGCTCCTCCATGAGTCCAGAGCCTCCCACTCCCATCTAGGGCAGCCCAGACACAACCCTGCAGCCGGGGCAGGGTGCAGGGACCAGACAGGACCGGAGCTGGTGCCATCTCTCACCCAGGCCCAGCCTCCTCCTCCAGGAAGCCACCCTCCCCATTTTCTGCTCTGGGCTTCCTTTGAATGCAGGGTCTGACATGCCTGCACCCCCGGAATGGCACCTGCAGCATGCAGCAGGGACAGGGCGGAGGGAGAGCCCCAAGACAAACACAGCTACAGTCCTGGGCCCTACAGGCCTGGGCTGGGTCTTCTTGACTCTCCAGGGCTCTCGAGTGGCGAGCAGTTGGGGGACCCCAAGAGAGCATAAGCCATAAGAAGGCCATGGGCACCTACCTGGACAGACCAAGGAACCACCCCAAAATCCCAAACAAAGATGGAAGGTTGCCGGAGGCGTGGCATACCTGAGCCCCAGCAGCTGAGAGCGGCAGGGGCCTGGCTGGGTGCACACACCCCAGCAGGGGCAGACCAGCGGACAGAGCAGAGCACAGCCGCCTACCCTGGGCCCCCAGGCAGCTTTGAGGAGCCAGGGAGGCCCCGCCAACACAAACAGTCCTGTGGTGTCGGCCTTCCTGCTGTAGGCCCAAGGCCCACCCAGGCCCCCACCATGGGGGAGGGGCGCACACACACCCTCCCCACACAGAGCCGAGGCAAGGCCATCTCCCCACACCCAAACTGGAGCCTCCAGGGCTGGGAGACACCCACTCCAGGGAAGGGGTCTCTCCTGGGCCCAGCAAGGCCAACCCCCACCTCAGGGTCTTCCCCCCACGTCCCTGCTCCTACTCCCCCCTCAGGTATTTCTCTGCTGGAGGTGGGGGTGGAGAGGACACATCAGGACTCCGAGGGGGGCCACCTTTCCACCCACCACAGGCCCTGGGAGCGTCCTGCCTCAGGCATCCACAGTGTGTGCCCACCCACCTCCAGGCCACCACAAGTGCCACGGAGAAGTGCCACATGGGGCCCAGGCAGCAGGGCCGGCAGGCATTGTTCCCAAATGCCCTCAGCCCAGGCTTGTCCAGAGCATGGTTAGGGAAGGGCCAGTCAGCCTCAAGCATGCCTGCAAACACCACCACTCATGACTCCTTAGCCCCCAGGGCCAACGGGCTAGTATGGGTACCGCCAGCAACGGACCCCATCTGACCCTGGGGAGGCGTCTGAGCACATATGTTCATGGACGCCACCCCACCCTCCACATCCACCCAAAGCAAGAGGGGCTGGGGCCAAGCCAGGGTCGGGACCCTCCAGCTGGGCAGCCTCTGGTTCCACCCACACATTACAGATGGAGAAACTGATGCCAGGACCAGCAGGCAGGGTCAGCTGACTCCCTGTGTGCAGGGCAATGCTCTGGGCCAGAGTGTCTCAGCAGCAAAATCCTCAACCGCTGATCTGATCGCCTTGTCCCCTGCCTGCCCTGCAGTGACCCCCTTCTGGCAGGAAACGTGGCTCACGGGTTCCCAACCACATGCGAGCACAGCCCTCCCTCCCTCCCTCCCTATGCCTCCCACCACTGGGGACAGGATACCCCATTCTTGAAAAACTGGCACTCTCCCTCCCCAGAGGCCTGGGCCCCATCTGTGCTGACACTGCACACGGAGAGAAGCAAGGGCCCCCCTTCCCCTGCAGGCAGTGGAGGGCCCCCACCCCTACTCTCCACCAGTGCCCTGGGCCCCCATGTCTCCCTCCTGCCCACCCTGAGGAGAGCCTGGCCTGGGGCCCAGCTACTCCCCCACAACACACACACAGAGGGACATGGCCACGCAGGGCAGAGGCAGGGGGCAGGGCTGACCTCTGAGGCTCCCGGGTGTCCCGCCGTCAGGGCTGAGCGAAGACAGAGTAGACACAGAGAAGAGGACCAAACGTCCCAAGGGGCCTCCACGCACACCTGTGTTGAGGGCACACACACACACAGGCTAAGGTGGGGCAGCCGTGATGCTCCCCATGGCCTCTCCTTGGAGATCAGGGAGCTGGAGGGAGGAGCCCAGGAAGAGGAGGCCACCACCACCCCCAAATCTACACACAGCTCACAGAATTCCAGGAATGTCAACTTGGCTCTGGCCGGGATCAGGGAGGGAGGCTCATTCCCCTCACTCTTTTGGAGTAAACAACTGCTCAGGGCAGGAGCATGGGTGGGGCAGGCCCTGGGCCCCTCCTCCAGGAAGCCTTCCACCCCCACCAGTTCCCCAAGGCCCACCCGCTGACAGCCTGGATCCCCTCCACTGTGTCCCTCACCTCCACAGTTGCCAGCAGCCTCTGCAGCTGAGCCTGGGTCTGACCCCAGGCCACTGTGACTCAAGGCCCCCTATCCTGTCCCTCTGTCCAGGGACAGGATGTGCGTCCAGTGGGTGGGGTGGGGGGGCAGCTGGGAAGGGAAGTAGCCTCACTCGTGGCTCTGCACGTGGCAGCATGGGGAATGACAAATGCACTGGGCAGGGTGTCTGGGACCCAGGCAAAGGTGGGGGCACAAACTCCAGGCAGGCGGCAGCTCTGGCCAGTTCCACCCAGGCCCCAGGGGACCCTCCGACTCCCCCCCCTTCAGCTAAGGCCAGAATCCATCATCTACCCTTAGAGGGCTGTTAGCTGATGCCTGGGACTCAGCATGGGCCCCACTCACCCCCAGCAGAGATCCAGATGCCCCACGCCAGGAAACCTGACCAGGCCCCTCCCACCAACACACTCGCCTAAGTCACAGGTGCCGCTCTGTAACACACCCATCCCCCACAGCCCAAAGTTTTAACTCCTCCAGGGAGCCTTCCCTGCCTCCCCTGCACACTGATCTCCCCCCAGCCTCCAAACCTGGGATCACCTTACCCCACTTCCAGAGACACAGCCTCACCTTCCTTTAAATCTTCTGTGGCTCCCGCCCCATCACCTCTAGCTCCACCACCTACTTGGGCCCCAGCACAAACTTACGGCCTAGAGCTGCCCCGCAGAAACGGCCTCCAGGCCTCCATCCCAGGGTTCCCTTTGCCAGAATCAGTCCACTCTCTTACACACATCAGCCTCGGTTCAATTCAAAAGGCACCTCTTCCACGACGCCCTCCCTGACCACCCTCTCCAGCCTCCGCCCCTTTCTGAGTCCTCAGAGGCCCGACGCCCCCAGATCACGGGCTACCCAGCACAGCTTGGCCCGGGATGGGTGCAGACCCTTCCTCCGGAGGAAGGGAGGAGGGAGGCGAGCCAAAGCGGATCTCTGGGGCGCTGGGGGGAGAGGAGCTGCCGCTGAGCCCCGCGCGCCCTCCCGCCCTCGGGGCTTCAGGTAAATGCCGGGACGGACACCGTGCGGGCGAGCGGGCCGGGCCACGACCGAGAACCGGACCGCCAAACTCAGCCCCAGAGACAACCCCCCCCGCGGGCGCGCGCGGGCAGGGGCTCCGACCGGGGAGTGCCTTCTCCCGGCCGGGCCACGAGGGGCGGCGGGAAGCCCGTCCGTGGCCGCCCGCCCCCGCCGGCCGCCGGCCAGCCCCTCTGTAACCCCCGCCGCGGGTCGCCGCGCCCCCGGCCCCGGCCCCGCCACTTGTTGCTGCGGCTCGGCTCGGAGCTCCGCGCTCGGGGCTCCAACCCCGCCGGCTCGGCTCCGGCCCGGCTCGGGGCTGCGGGGGGCGGGACCCTGGCTGCATCCCGCAGGCGGGCGCCGTACCTCCGCGCCGTCCGCCCGCCGCGCAGCTGTCAGTCATGCGGACACGAGGAAGGCGAACGGCCGCCGTCGGCCCCTTTGGGTCCCGCCAGGATGCCGTAGGCCGGGACACACCAAGTGGCGGACGGGGGGAACGCCGCCTGCTCCGGCCGCGGCCGCGCGGGCCCCGGAACCCCCGGTCCGCGCGGAAGGAGCTCGGCCCGGCGGGGAGAGGACGGCGGCGGCGGCGGGGCCGCGGGGCGGGCTGCGGAAGGCCGGGCGCGGGACGGGGCTCCCCTCCCCCCGCGCCATGGACGCGCCCTAGGCGGGGCCGGCGCCGCGGCGGAAGCGCAGCAGCAACGGGGAGCGCGGGCGCTGCGCTGCCGCCGCCATGATCATCCCGGTCCGCTGCTTCACGTGCGGCAAGATCGTCGGCAACAAGTGGGAAGCCTACCTGGGGCTGCTGCAGGCCGAGTACACCGAGGGGTGAGGCGCCGGGCCGGGCGGGGGTGGGGAGCCGGGGTCGAGGGGTCGTCGCTTGCGGGACTCAGAGCGGCGGTGGGAGCCCGGGGTAGAGGGGCCCCGATCTGTGGGGCGTGGGCGCAGGGCAGAGCACGATGTCGGGGGCCGAGGTGTGCAGGTAGGCTCCTGCTGGGCGCGGGGGCGAGAGGACGGCGGGCCGGGGTCCCGGGGCCCTGGCCAGGCGGCGGGCGCTCGCACGGGATTCCGGGTCACCCTGCAGGGGCTCCCACCCCTTAGGCTCTCTCCCGACCCTGCTCTACTGACCTTCTCTCGGGAGAGCGTTGCCACCACCCCACCCCGCCTTGCGGTTTAGGGAGAGGAGGGGAGTGGGGCATCAAGCCACCGGTATCTTGGGGACTTGGAGGTATCCTTCTGGAAAGGCATGGCACCTCTTCCCCGTAGTTAAGTGTTCAGCTTCCTCCGTGGCCACCTGCTCCCTAATCTCTCTCCGCTGCTAGACCCACGCCCCTGTCCCGCAAACCCTCTTGTTCTGTGGGACGTAGACCAAGCTCCCTGGCCACAGAGCCGTGAGTAGCGGGTTGTTCTGGGGGATTCTTTTGTGTCCCTGCCTCTCAGCGCTGCAGTCACCACCAGGTTTGTCTGAATCTCTGTTCCCTGGTACAGGTGGACTCCGGGCCCCTGTGCAGACAGTCCCTTGTCCTGATCACATTTGAGCCCTGGGCCTGGGGTGTTTTTGGGTGAATGGGGGGAGGCCAGGGCTGGGCTGAGTGGTCATGCCAGGTCTTGATGAGTCTCTTAGAGTCACCAGAGTGTGAGTGACCGGCTAGAAGCCTGCATAGGATCTCCTCCTGGATGCTCTGGGTAGGAACTGCCCAACCTGGCCTCCTCTGTACCGTCTTGCCATCTCTGCACATTGGAGTGGTGCTGTGGGAATTTTCTGGAAGCCGTTAGGGCAACCGGGGCTGGGTCCCAGGGACACAACTCTAATTGGCTTGAGAACCAAGAGAGAGATGGCTTCCTGGAGAGACCTCTCCCTCCCTGACGAGTGGCACAGACGGCCAGGCAGGGCCCCCTGCCCCCCAGGACTACCCGGATGAACAGGGTGTGGTCTGCTCTTCTCACCCCAGGGACGCCCTGGATGCACTTGGCCTGAAGCGTTACTGCTGTCGCCGCATGCTGCTGGCGCATGTGGACCTGATTGAGAAGCTGCTCAACTACGCCCCTCTGGAGAAGTGATGCGCTGGCGCCCGCCGCCCGCCGGGCTCACCACGAGCAGTCCGCACTTTGCCCCCGTGCACCCTGCCCACCTCCTGCGGGTGTGTGTCTCTGCTCTGGAGGGAACTGTCCAGTAAAGGTCTTTGCAGAACCATGAGGAGGTCCTGACGGTTGGCTTGGCCTTGTGTGACTTCCTGCCGCTGGTGTTTGTGTCCTGCCTCGTGCCTGCAGCTGCTCAGGGATGGACGTGGCACTCACTGCCCAGGTGGAGGGAGAGCCATCCAAGTGGCAGCCATTCAGCGGGGGTGGGGGGGTCTCCTTCTGGAGTGTGGGGTTTCACAGGTACAGACGGCCAAGAGCGCTTGGGTTGGGGGCTCAGGGGACACTGCATGCCCGTCCCCAGCTCATGGGTGCTGTTTAGGCTGAGCACAGAGACCATCACATCCTCTCCCAGGATCTCAAGAACCAGATTTTCTGGGCCCTGAAGTAGAATGCCTGCTGTGGTTTCAGCTGCCTGTCTTGACGGTCTTGCTGCCAGAAGCTTCTAGGCTCCAGCCGAGCTCAGCAGGCTCCTTCCCTTGGCCAAGTTCCTGTGGAGAGGGAGGAGCAGTGCCTAGCCTCCACACCGTCCCCGAGGCCCTCACAGTGGGTGGAGGGCAGCCCTGAGGAGGCTCTGTGGGGTGTCAGGGTTCGCCAAGCTCCCAGTGTCCTGGGCATTGGCATCGAATCCCTTGAGCCTGCCCAGCAAGCTCTCTGCCAGGGGCTTCTGCCCTGTTCCAGCTGGTGGAGGCTTAGAGCCAGCAGCTGTCACCCTGCATGGGAGTCCGGCAGGCCCTGTGCCCTCCGGCGGGCAGTATGCAGAAGTGTGTGGTTAGGAGAAAGGGAGGCAGCTTTCCTTGGCACCTTCTTAAGGCAAACACTGCTGCCTAGACGTGTGACAGGGGGTCCTCTGAGGGCCAGTGAACAGACCTGCTGCAGGGGCAGGGGGAGGTGGTGTCTGCCCAGGCCTCTCGTGTCGGGTTCCAAAGGCTTCCCCCCACCCCCCCATCCCTAATGGCTACACAGGCCAGAAGGGCATTTGGAAACAAGCAGGTCCAGGCCATCTGAGGTCTCCATTGACTCTGGGAGGCTCTGGCCCCGCCACCACTTTTGTGTCCCAAAATAGGCAAGGTTTTTCTGCTTCTCAGCCTGTGCTCAGCTGTCCCTGCAACTGGCCTCCTCTCCCTGGAGTCCCGTCCTTGGCTCAGAGGTGGCTGCCCTGGACCCCCAGGATGTGCTGTCCTGGCCCCTTGTCCTGGCACTGGGTGGGTGGTTCTGTTCACCTGCTGGGGGAAGGCCCTGAGGACCAGGACCCTGTCTGTCACTAACAGTAAGCTCACGCGTCCGTTCCACAGACCTTTATTGAGCGCCTATTATGTGGCACGAGCAGTTCTAGGCATTTGTGATACAGCAGTGAATAAAACCCACAAACCCCCTGTTTCTGGGAAGGGGACAGGACAGTGCACAAGTGAATGTGTGGCCTTTGAGTGGGGAGGGTGTTGGGGAAGTCCCAGCAGGGACCTGGGCAGCAGAGGCCAGGCTGGGGAGGGCAGAAGCACAGGGCCCGCAGGACAGGGCTGGCTTGGCTTTCCCAGGAGTTGGCTGGGGGTCTGTGACCCAGTGACAGGCATCTGGGACTCCTCACCTGGAGTTGTTCTGTATTCCCCGGTGCTGCCCCACCCAGCAGTGTCCCTTCAGGCTTGCCCTGACCACCGTGTGTCTGGGGGTCTGGGAGCACCCTAGGGTGGGCCAGCCCCTCTGGCTGAGCGCATGGAACACCCCAAGACCTCCCCTGCAGGCAGAAGTACTGCTCCTGCCCCGCTGTGGGTGGGGGCCCCAGCTTGGGCCTTTGGTCTGCAGAGAAAGGCACTTGCAGCCCTCTCTGAGGGTAGGGGTCCCCAGAGGTCCCAGTGAAGGCATGGTGATGGCACAGGGGTGGGCCCATGGGCTTGGGAACACACCCTCCCTGGAGGAGTGGGGAAGGAGCAGCATCCTGGGACCCCAGCGCCCTGGCCGTCAGTAGTGTCAGCTCAGTAGTCAGGCGAGAAGCTGCAGCACGTGCGGACGGCGCCTGGGCAGGCTCAGTAGTGCTCCAGCTTCAGGCTTCTATACAGGCAGCACGTGAAGATCATGCCGAAGACCTGGGGCACAGAGCCAGTGTGAGCGCAGCACAGCGCCCGCCACGCGGTGTCCCCTGCACCCACCGGGGCCTGTCCCGCCCCACCCCCAAACCTGCACACAGGCGATGCCAACGCCCACTGCCCCGATGACCCTTAGGTGCTCCTGGATGAAGGTCTCCAGCTTGGTGATGCAGCCGCCCTGGTAGAGTAGGGGTAGGGGCACTGAAGGCGGGCAAGTCCAGCCCCCCCACGGCTGCAGCCCCAGACCCCTTCGGGTGTGACCACACCAGCCCCCCCACCAGCATCCCGGGCCCCGGCCTCCTCAGCCCCTCACCAGGGAGCCCAGGCCCCCGCCAGCCTACCTCCACCTTGTAGATGTTGGAAGCGTGGTCCCGCTGCCCACAGCCGGGCACCACGGTCTTGCAGCAGCTGTCCGGAACCACGCGGCCGCCCGCCTGGTCCGAGCGGATCCACTCACTGTCCCGCCAGTCTTGTGAGTTGTTGCTGCCACAGCAGCGGAACTGCAGTAGGAACGTGGCCCTGCTGAGCCCCCATGACGGGGACCCACCCAGAGGTCCAAGGAGGCCCGCGGGGCTGTGCATGCACCCCACTGCACCACCCACCCACCTCCTGTTGCAGCTTGTCCACAGCACTGGTCACACCCTCGTGGCCTGGCTGGTGGTACCGCTTGGTCATGGTGTCCTTCAGGTTCTCCTTGAGTTCCGTGTTCAACTGGGGGTGAGGGGGTGACCGCTTCAGCTGCGCAGTCTCAGACACCCCCAGGTGGAACCAAGGTGGGACCGGTGGAGGCAGGTGCAGATGGGGAAGAGGTCCAGGGAGGCCTCCAGGCAGGGCTAGGGCCAGATGCTAGCTGGGTAGGGGGTGGGCTGGGCTGGGAGAGTCACCAGGTGGCCATGGACGGGGTTGGGCATGGGGAGGGCGCCCCCACAAGCGGGCAATTTGGGTGCGACAGGCAGGCTGTCCATTCCTGCTGTCTGTCACCCCCGCTGTGACCCAGCCCCCACCCCCAGGGCCTGATGGCACAGTGGTTGGCTCTGGAGCATGGCGGGGGGACTGTGTGTGTGTGTGTGTGTGTGTCTCTGTCTTCTTACACGGCACATCTGCGTGTATGTGTCCCTGCGTGGGTGCACCTGTGTCCCCGCGTGTACAAGTCCATCTTACTGGGTGTGTGTGCCTCCGTGCTCCTGTGTGTCCAGACCCCTCACCTGCTGGTAGTAGATGTAGGCCAGGATGCCAGCAACGATCTCCAGCAGAAAGATGATGAGGAGCAGGATGAAGTACTGGGGGTGGGCAGGGACCCAGTTAGGTGGGGCTGGACGCAGACATCCCTGTCCCGTGAGGACTCCTCGTGCCCAGGCACAGCGGAGCAGAGCCCCCAACCTCAGATCCCAAGTGGCCACAGAGGGCTCCAGGCAGCAGGCGGGTGTGGCCGTCCCCAGTGCTCTCCCTCAGAGCTGGTGTCTTCCCTCAGTGGGCCCAGCTGGGATGTGGGGGCTGGGGGCTGGACAAGTGGGGCCCCGCCCCCACGCCGCGACGCCCCGCTAACCAGGCGCAGCAGGTTTCGCCGTTCCTTGAACGTGGCACAGCAGCCCAGAACACCAGTCACCATGACGACGACGCCAGCCACCACCAGGATGTAGGCTGTGGCCAGGTAGGTGCCCGAGGCCAGCAAGCTGATGTAGTCACTCTTGAGGGCCAGCGTCCAGATACCCACCGCCATGACGGCCAGACCGGCAAGCTGTGGGCAGTGCACACTGGTCACCACCTCGGCCCCAGGTCTGAGAGATGGCGCTGAGCCCCCAGACCAAGGCTCTTTCCGGGACCAGGAATGGGAGGAAGGAGAGGACTGTGGGTGGAGGGGGGCGGGGGGCTCCTCACCCAGAAGCAGCAGTTGAAGGTGAAGAGCAGGTACTTGAGGCAGACGGTCCCACATGTCGCTTTCTCGCTGAACTCCCCCATCCTGGGGCTGAGCGGCAAGGGAGCGTCAGAGAGCCCACGACACCAGGACCTGACCGGGAGGTCAGCCAGACACCAGTGGGGACAGTAGGAGGGGACACAGATGCCCAGGCTGGCCCCCGGCTGAAGCCCAGCCAACCATCTGTCCTGAATGAAGGTCCGGGGAAGACCAGGACACTTCCTGGGAGAGCAGTTCAGAAGCCCCCAGCCCCCCCACCCCCAGCCAGGGTACATGTCTACCGCCCACAGCCGAGCTGAAGGCCAGGCCCTGGAAGGCTGAAGGGCCTGGCTTCCCTGACCAGAGCCCAGGCCACAAGGGAGACAGGGAGGACCCCAACTATTACCGGCTGACTCACCCCTGCTGGCAGTCAGGATAGGAAGCCCCAGCAGGCACCTCAGGGTGAGCTCATGCAGGCCCCACCCGCCCCCCCCCACACACACACACAACATTCCCCGGGCCCCACGTCACAGGCTGGCAGGCTGGCAGGAGCCGACTGGCGGCTGGAGAGAAGGAGGCCACTCAGAGACAGACTGATCTGCCCCTTACGAGACACAGGGCCTCAGGGAAGCCCCTTAGGTTTTTGTTAAAGGGAAGGCCTGCCTTCCTCTTTGCCAGGGTGGGCAGAATAGATGGGCTGGGCAGGCAGAGCCGGCAGAAACACATTCCCAGATCTGGGGTGACCTCCACTAATCCTCAAGTACTGGAAAGGGGCCAGCAACCCCAACCCCACAAGACCGAAGCTACAGGCTGTGCTCCTCCCCAGGGGCATCCAGGGACACCTTGCCTGCTCTGTTGTAGGTCTCTGTGCTGAGGAGGGTGGGAGAGGGCCCTGGGGCACAGTGGCAGCCGGACGCCCCAGGCCACGTTTTCCAGACCCGCACAGCACCACCCAGAGCTGAACTTTCACCCGCCCCACCGCAGCTCACCTGGCTGCCGTAGGGACGGGCTCCTCGAAAGACAGGCGGCCGGAAGTTCCCAGGAGGCCCCGCTAGAAAGGCACAGGCAGTCAGGTCTGGCCCGCGCTGGCTGGGCAGGATACCGTCACCCCTCCTTGTGCCGCCGCTGGGACAGATCCGGACCGGCTGGGCCTCCACGAGCAGGCAGGCGCTCCCGCGGCGGGAGGGAGAGGCCAGAGCCCGGTATTTTGGTCTGGGCTTCGGTGGGCGGGGCAGAAGTATTTCTGGACAGTGCGATCCTGGGAGGAGAGGGACCACTCCCTTCCCAAGCACCCCACCTGGCCTTCCTGCAGACCAGCCACGGCCCCTTCCCCCAAGCGGCGAGTACCTGCAGCCCGGGCAGAAAAGACGCAGACCCGAAGAGCGGAGCCGGGGTCTGGAAGCCCCACGCGCTCGCAGGCTGGCCCCGGGCCCGGAGAGGTCCCAGCCCCGCGGCCCGCGCGCGGACGCCGCGCAGGAGGGGCCCTCTGGAGTGCCTGGCGGATGTGAGCCCCTGGGAAAGCGCCGGCCAGAAATAGTTCCTGTGGCCTGGGACGGAGCTGCCCCACCCCAGCCTGCAGCCCCGCGCCGCAGGCGGAGCCCCTCACTCAGCGCCGGCCAGGCCCGGGGAGGCAGCCACGCGTCACCGCGGTGAAGCCGCCGCCCCCGCCCGGACGGGCCGACGGTGCGCCCACTTGCACTCAGGCGGAGGGAAGGGCACCGGTGTCCACAGACAATGACCAAGGTGCTCAGAGGGGGCCGAAGGGGCGCCAGGCCTGTCCGAAAGAGCCAGGGGGCGCCTCTGCCCCCGCCCGGGCGCCCCTCCGTCCGCCCTCTCTCTGGAGAGGGCCGGCGCGGGGGCTGCTGCCGGGCCCGGGGACCGGGCCTCCCGGCCCTCCCGGCGCCTGCAGCCCGGCTCGTCAGGGCCGCGCAGGGCCCAGGACACCTGGCCCCCTCCCGGCCTGCCTGGCCAGGCGGCAGACTCACCGGCCACGAGTCAGAGTCCGGCCGGGGGCGGCGGGGGAGGGCGGGGGCGGCTCGGAGCGCGGAACTGCACCGCCGGCTGGGGCCTGCGAGTGCGACGCGCTCCGCCCACGACCCGCAGGCCCGCCCACGGCGGCGGGCGCGGGGCAGGTCCCGACAGTGCGCCGCACGGGAGGCGGCGCGGCGGGACATCAGCCGGCGCCGGCGCTGGGGGTCCCGCCCGGGACTGCGGAGGCGGGCCTGCGGCCCGCAGGCGCCCACAGCCCAGCCAAGGACTCACACCCTCGGAAGACGGAGGAACTGGGCTGGGGAGGTGTGTCCAAAACCTGGCCTCCTCCAGGCCCAGCCGGTCTGGTTCTCCG
>NW_024424786.1:46898772-46903741 GCF_017311325.1 Ursus maritimus
GCAGGCCCCACCCGCCCCCCCACACACACACACACAACATTCCCCGGGCCCCACGTCACAGGCTGGCAGGCTGGCAGGAGCCGACTGGCGGCTGGAGAGAAGGAGGCCACTCAGAGACAGACTGATCTGCCCCTTACGAGACACAGGGCCTCAGGGAAGCCCCTTAGGTTTTTGTTAAAGGGAAGGCCTGCCTTCCTCTTTGCCAGGGTGGGCAGAATAGATGGGCTGGGCAGGCAGAGCCGGCAGAAACACATTCCCCAGATCTGGGGGTACTTCCTCCGCTAATCCTCAGTACTGGAAAGGGGCCAGCAACCCCAACCCCAACAAGACACGAAGCTACAGGCTGTGCTCCTCCCCAGGGGCATCCAGGGACACCTTGCCTGCTCTGTTGTAGGGTCTCTGTGCTGAGGAGGGTGGGAGAGGGCCCTGGGGCACAGGTGGCAGCCGGACGCCCCAGGCCACGTTTCCAGACCCGCACAGCACCACCCAGAGCTGAACTTTCACCCGCCCCACCCAGCACTCACCTGGCTGCCGTAGGGACGGGCTCCTCGGAAAGACAGGCGGCCGGAAGTTCCCCAGGAGGCCCCGCTAGAAAGGCACGGGCAAGTCACAGGTCTGGCCCGCGCTGGCTGGGCAGGATACCGTCACCCCTCCTTGTGGCCGCCGCTGGGACAGATCCGGACCGGCTGGGCCTCCACAGTAGGCAGAGCCCGCTCCCCGCGGCGGGAGGGGAGAGGCCAGGCCCGGTATTTTGGTCTGGGCTTCGGTGGGCAGGGCAGAAAGTATTTCTGGACAGTGCGATCCTGGGAGGAGAGGGACCACTCCCTTCCCCAAGCACCCCACCCTGGGCCTTCCTGCCAGACCAGCCACGGCCCCTTCCCCCACCAAGCGGCAGTACCTGCAGCCCGGGCAGAAAAAAAGACGCAGACCCGAAGAGCGGAGCCGGGGGTCTGGAAGCCCCACGCGCTCGCAGGCTGGCCCCGGGCCCGCGGAGAGGTCCCAGCCCCCGCGGCCCGCGCGCGGACGCCCGGCGCAGGAGGGGCCGCTCTTTCCGGGAGTGCCTGGCGGATGTGAGCCCCCTGGGAAAGCGCCGGCCAGAAATAGTTCCTGTGGCCTGGGACGGAGCTGCCCCACCCCAGCCCCTGCAACCCAGCCCCCGCGCCGCAAGGCCAGGAGCCCCTCACTCAGCGCCGGCCAGGCCCGGGGAGGCAGCCACGCGTCACCGCGGTGAAGCCGCCGCCCCCGCCCGGACGGGCCGACGGTGCGCCCACTTGCACTCAGGCGGAGGGAAGGGCACCGGTGTCCACAGACAATGACCAAGGTGCTCAGAGGGGGCCGAAGGGGCGCCAGGCCTGTGCGAAGAGCCAGGGGGCGCCTCGCCCCCGCCCCGGGCGCCCCTCCGTCCACCCTCTCTCTGGAGAGGGCCGGCGCGGGGGCTGCTGCCGGGCCGGCGGACCGGGCCTCCCAGCCCTCCCGGCGCCTGCAGCCCGGCCTCGCGGTCCGGGCCGCGCAGGGCCCCGGGACACCTGGCCCCTCCCGGCCTGCCTGGCCAGGCGGCAGACTCACCGGCCACGAGTCAGAGTCCGGCCGGGCGGCGGCGGGGGAGGGCGGGGGGCGGCGGCTCGGAGCGCGGAGACTGCACCGCCGGCTGGGGCCTGCGAGTGCGACGCGCTCCGCCCACGACCCGCAGGCCCCGCCCACGGCGGCGGGCGCGGGGCAGGTCCCGACAGTGCGCCGCACGGGAGGCGGCGCGGCGGGGACATCAGCCGGCGCCGGCGCTGGGGGTCCGCCCGGGACTGCGGAGGCGGGCGTGCTGCGGCCCGCGGGCGCCCACAGCCCAGCCAAGGACTCACACCCTCGGAAGACGGAGGAACTGGGCTGGGGGAGGTGTGTCCAAAACCTGGCCCTCCTCCAGGCCCAGCCCGGGTCTGGTTCTCCCCTTGAAACCCAGGGACCACCCGGAGGCTGCAGGGTCGGCAGAACTGGAATCTGGAAGCGTGATCAGACGCAGGAGTGAGGTCTCTCTGGGTACAGTATGGAGGACAGCCTGGAGCGCAGGCTTGGGGTCCCTGCCAGAGACAGTCCAGTCTGGAAGGCATCGGTCCTGGGAGCGGTGGAAAGGGGTGCGGGAAAGAGGGCAGAGCCTGCTGACCTGCGGGACTGGGAAACCGACAGTGGGATTAAGAAGGGGGAGGGGACTCCCAACCAGCCAGGCACATTCCCAGACCCAGGCAGGGTCTGTCAGAATATGCCATCAGTTGGAATAGCTGTCCATGGACAGTAGGCAGCACTCATCCCCAGCTCCTTGCCCAGGGTTCATGGTTCTGGCCAGCAGCTACCAGCTTCCCAGGGAGGGTGGAGGGAGGGTCCTGAGAAATGGCTGCAGACCTATTCCTTTGGAGGTCCCACTCAGGACTGGCCCAACTCCAATGGGCCGAGCGGGTCCATCCAGGACTGTGTGAGGACTGGTGTGGGGAGGGGGTGGTCAACTGAGGCTGGTAGCGGGCTCCCTAGTGAGACAATGGGCCTCAGTCCCCTTGTTCCCACAGAGGGCCCCAAGGGGCTTCAGCTTTAATGGACAGAGAGGTTTTGAAGGCACGACCAGAGACATGCAGGGACATCTGCAGCCCCAGCAGCACAGGGCCTTGGACATGTGCCACACACGTTCCATCCCCTTGCCTCAAGTGTACCGTGGACACCCCATGTGTGTAGCACACATGTGCTGTGGCTCCCGTACACAGGGGCTGAGGAGGTCACAGTGCAGTCAATGGACTTTATTAGGAGGGGGGAGCTTTTCTGCTGGTCAGAGGTGGGTTTGATGGGATGGACAGGATGAGGACCAGCAGGGAGGCTCATGAGACTCTGACTACGCCTAGGTCAGTTCCTTCATGTCTGCAGGCAGGCAGGCCAGGCAGTCCACTGAATAGAGCCCACATGCTGGATGGATGCACCGCCTTCCGGGGGCAGCTTCTCCAAGTAACACCCAGGGAGGCTCTTGGGGATGGTCAATGGGCACTGGGAAGGTGGCCAGAGCCACGTCTTGGAGGGCGAGCCCAGCTGCAGCAGCAGCAACAGCAGCAGGGAGGCCCCGGCAAGCGGGCCACAGCCAGAGCTTTCCTTCGACCACTGCCCAGCCGCTTGGCCTCACAGGCGTCCCTCTGGTCCCGTAGCCGCGTGTTCAGCTCCCTAGGGAAGGGGAGGGTCTAAGAGGTCTTGAGAGGCAGCATTCCTGGGTGGGGAATGCAGGCTCTGCTCTCCCTCACACCAGAAGAGGGGTGCCTGGCTGGGGCTGCAGCATGAGGGATGGAGGACAGACACAAGGAAGGACTTCCTCCAAGTGGGATGAGGTAGTGGTCAGGGACATCGGGAGCTAGGAGCCCCGGAGTTGAGCCACTCCCCTTCCTTCGCGGGGCCTGAGCCAGACCGCACCTGAGGAGCTCCAGTTGTCGCAGGAGGCTGAGCTTCTCTTTTTGCATGTTCCTCGAGACCACGACCACCTCTCTGCAGGAGGGAGGTGGTGACCGGGATGCAGGGGGGCTCCTCGGGGCGTCCCACGACCCTAGCCCACGCAGACCCTGAGGGCGGGCCTGGGACATGGGATGATGGAAGTGGCCCAGACCTGAGCCCCAAAAGCGATCCCGCCACGCCTCGCCCGCCCACCCCACCCCCTCCCCGGGCCCGGCCCTGAGGGTCGGCCTCCTCCCCGCCCCCCCAGGCACCGTAGGGTTTGCTCCCGGCGGCCCTGCACATCGCCCTCCAGTCTGCGGAGCTGCTCCTGCGCCCCCTCCAGCTGAGTTCTCAGCGCCTCGTTGGCTAGCCACAGCTGGGTGTTCTGCGCCTGCGCCTCCAGCTGCTCGCTGGCCCGGGCCTGCAGCTGCTGTTCCAACTGGGGAGTACGGGGGGATCGAAGTTGGGGAGGACCCCTCCACCTCTTCGAGGTACTGCGTTTGCCCCTGACTTCCAGCAATTCCCCGGCCGGGGGCACTGAGACACAGGGGACCTCAAGTATACAGGGGAGTGCATGGGTGTCGGTGGGGATAGGGCCCAGGGCTGGGTAGGTCGCACTCCTCCCCGGCATGGGCGGGCGGGCGGCCCCTCACCTCCCGCTGTCGCAGGCCCGCACGCTCCAGCTCCTGCTCGCGGTTCTGCAGCTCCAGCTCCAGGAGGCCTCTGCGCTCCTCCCGGGGGAGGTCCTGGGATTCGTGGGGAGCTCCTGAGCCTCAGCGGGCCGTGGAGGGGCAGGGGCCGGGGGTGGGGCCGGATGGAACCAATTCAGGGGGCGGAGTCACGGAGACACGCGCGTCTGGGATTGGGCGGGGCGGGGCAGGGGCGGGGGCCTCGGGCCCACCTGACTCCGCCGGCGCTGGCGCTGCTCGCGAAGCTGCTGCTCCATCTCTTCGTACAGACACCGCACCTCCCTCTCGTGCTCGCTCTCCCGCCTTCGGGGGACAGGAGGTGAGACAGCTGCTTTGAGCCTCCCAGCACTACAGACCCCAGCGCCACCTCTGCCGCCTCCCGAAGTCCAGCCACCTGGGCCCCAGGCCCTGCCCTGGTCCCAACCCTCACCGCCGCAGCGCCTGCTCTAGGCTGTCCCGCTCTCGGGCCGCCTCCTCCAGGCAGGCCGACGCGCGCATCAGAACGTCCTCGAACGAGCCCAGCAGCTCGGGTCGCTCCCTCTGCAGCCAGGTCCAGAGCGTCCGCACCGCTCGCTGCCTGCAGGGGGAGGGCAGGGGCTGAAACTGAAGCGGGGGCTCCCCGGCCCCATCGCGAAGGGTAAGCCCTCTGGAGACACCTGCAGCCCTGGATAGACCAGCGCGTTTGCTGCACGCAGGGTCTCCCTCTCGTGGGTGCTTTAGCCCCTGCCTGGGGTCAGTGTGTACCGGGCTTGTGGGGCAGCGAGGTGTCCTGTATGCGCACAGGGCTGTGCCCGGCGCCTGCCCTTCTTCCCGCCGCCTTGTCGGGTGCCCCC
>NW_024424786.1:46903751-46906632 GCF_017311325.1 Ursus maritimus
CAAGGGGCTTCAGCTTTAATGGACAGAGAGGTTTTGAAGGCACGACCAGAGACATGCAGGGACATCTGCAGCCCCAGCAGCACAGGGCCTTGGACATGTGCCACACACGTTCCATCCCCTTGCCTCAAGTGTACCGTGGACACCCCATGTGTGTAGCACACATGTGCTGTGGCTCCCGTACACAGGGGCTGAGGAGGTCACAGTGCAGTCAATGGACTTTATTAGGAGGGGGGAGCTTTTCTGCTGGTCAGAGGTGGGTTTGATGGGATGGACAGGATGAGGACCAGCAGGGAGGCTCATGAGACTCTGACTACGCCTAGGTCAGTTCCTTCATGTCTGCAGGCAGGCAGGCCAGGCAGTCCACTGAATAGAGCCCACATGCTGGATGGATGCACCGCCTTCCGGGGGCAGCTTCTCCAAGTAACACCCAGGGAGGCTCTTGGGGATGGTCAATGGGCACTGGGAAGGTGGCCAGAGCCACGTCTTGGAGGGCGAGCCCAGCTGCAGCAGCAGCAACAGCAGCAGGGAGGCCCCGGCAAGCGGGCCACAGCCAGAGCTTTCCTTCGACCACTGCCCAGCCGCTTGGCCTCACAGGCGTCCCTCTGGTCCCGTAGCCGCGTGTTCAGCTCCCTAGGGAAGGGGAGGGTCTAAGAGGTCTTGAGAGGCAGCATTCCTGGGTGGGGAATGCAGGCTCTGCTCTCCCTCACACCAGAAGAGGGGTGCCTGGCTGGGGCTGCAGCATGAGGGATGGAGGACAGACACAAGGAAGGACTTCCTCCAAGTGGGATGAGGTAGTGGTCAGGGACATCGGGAGCTAGGAGCCCCGGAGTTGAGCCACTCCCCTTCCTTCGCGGGGCCTGAGCCAGACCGCACCTGAGGAGCTCCAGTTGTCGCAGGAGGCTGAGCTTCTCTTTTTGCATGTTCCTCGAGACCACGACCACCTCTCTGCAGGAGGGAGGTGGTGACCGGGATGCAGGGGGGCTCCTCGGGGCGTCCCACGACCCTAGCCCACGCAGACCCTGAGGGCGGGCCTGGGACATGGGATGATGGAAGTGGCCCAGACCTGAGCCCCAAAAGCGATCCCGCCACGCCTCGCCCGCCCACCCCACCCCCTCCCCGGGCCCGGCCCTGAGGGTCGGCCTCCTCCCCGCCCCCCCAGGCACCGTAGGGTTTGCTCCCGGCGGCCCTGCACATCGCCCTCCAGTCTGCGGAGCTGCTCCTGCGCCCCCTCCAGCTGAGTTCTCAGCGCCTCGTTGGCTAGCCACAGCTGGGTGTTCTGCGCCTGCGCCTCCAGCTGCTCGCTGGCCCGGGCCTGCAGCTGCTGTTCCAACTGGGGAGTACGGGGGGATCGAAGTTGGGGAGGACCCCTCCACCTCTTCGAGGTACTGCGTTTGCCCCTGACTTCCAGCAATTCCCCGGCCGGGGGCACTGAGACACAGGGGACCTCAAGTATACAGGGGAGTGCATGGGTGTCGGTGGGGATAGGGCCCAGGGCTGGGTAGGTCGCACTCCTCCCCGGCATGGGCGGGCGGGCGGCCCCTCACCTCCCGCTGTCGCAGGCCCGCACGCTCCAGCTCCTGCTCGCGGTTCTGCAGCTCCAGCTCCAGGAGGCCTCTGCGCTCCTCCCGGGGGAGGTCCTGGGATTCGTGGGGAGCTCCTGAGCCTCAGCGGGCCGTGGAGGGGCAGGGGCCGGGGGTGGGGCCGGATGGAACCAATTCAGGGGGCGGAGTCACGGAGACACGCGCGTCTGGGATTGGGCGGGGCGGGGCAGGGGCGGGGGCCTCGGGCCCACCTGACTCCGCCGGCGCTGGCGCTGCTCGCGAAGCTGCTGCTCCATCTCTTCGTACAGACACCGCACCTCCCTCTCGTGCTCGCTCTCCCGCCTTCGGGGGACAGGAGGTGAGACAGCTGCTTTGAGCCTCCCAGCACTACAGACCCCAGCGCCACCTCTGCCGCCTCCCGAAGTCCAGCCACCTGGGCCCCAGGCCCTGCCCTGGTCCCAACCCTCACCGCCGCAGCGCCTGCTCTAGGCTGTCCCGCTCTCGGGCCGCCTCCTCCAGGCAGGCCGACGCGCGCATCAGAACGTCCTCGAACGAGCCCAGCAGCTCGGGTCGCTCCCTCTGCAGCCAGGTCCAGAGCGTCCGCACCGCTCGCTGCCTGCAGGGGGAGGGCAGGGGCTGAAACTGAAGCGGGGGCTCCCCGGCCCCATCGCGAAGGGTAAGCCCTCTGGAGACACCTGCAGCCCTGGATAGACCAGCGCGTTTGCTGCACGCAGGGTCTCCCTCTCGTGGGTGCTTTAGCCCCTGCCTGGGGTCAGTGTGTACCGGGCTTGTGGGGCAGCGAGGTGTCCTGTATGCGCACAGGGCTGTGCCCGGCGCCTGCCCTTCTTCCCGCCGCCTTGTCGGGTGCCCCCTGAAATGCAAATTCTGCGGGAAATCACGCTCAGCCCCTCCCAGGTGTCACAGCTGACAGAGCGACTGGGCCAGTCCCCGCGTAGGGACCCTGAAGTGGAACAGACACGCGGGCGACATGGACAGGCAGCATGCACGGGGGAGCTAGCAGAGGAGGGAACTGGGAGCCGCCGCAGCTCGGACTCACTCGCCCAGGACTGGGGCCACCCCCAGCTGCTCCAGTGCTTCACAGAATCTCTCCTCCTCCTCTTCCTCCAGGGAGCCCTCAGCGCCTTGCACATCTGACCAGCCTGACTCGAAGGTTTCCTCTGGAGCCTGGGTGGGCAGTGCGCCCTGGGCTGACTCCACCCCCACAAACTTCCCTGTGGGCATGGGAAGGTGAGATTACCAAGGCTGTGGGTTAGCACCCCGGCTTGGCCACCACTCACCCCCCTCCCCCACGCACACACATCCTGTCCTTATTCCAAGCC
>NW_024424786.1:46906642-46953667 GCF_017311325.1 Ursus maritimus
GGCCCCGGCAAGCGGGCCACAGCCAGAGCTTTCCTTCGACCACTGCCCAGCCGCTTGGCCTCACAGGCGTCCCTCTGGTCCCGTAGCCGCGTGTTCAGCTCCCTAGGGAAGGGGAGGGTCTAAGAGGTCTTGAGAGGCAGCATTCCTGGGTGGGGAATGCAGGCTCTGCTCTCCCTCACACCAGAAGAGGGGTGCCTGGCTGGGGCTGCAGCATGAGGGATGGAGGACAGACACAAGGAAGGACTTCCTCCAAGTGGGATGAGGTAGTGGTCAGGGACATCGGGAGCTAGGAGCCCCGGAGTTGAGCCACTCCCCTTCCTTCGCGGGGCCTGAGCCAGACCGCACCTGAGGAGCTCCAGTTGTCGCAGGAGGCTGAGCTTCTCTTTTTGCATGTTCCTCGAGACCACGACCACCTCTCTGCAGGAGGGAGGTGGTGACCGGGATGCAGGGGGGCTCCTCGGGGCGTCCCACGACCCTAGCCCACGCAGACCCTGAGGGCGGGCCTGGGACATGGGATGATGGAAGTGGCCCAGACCTGAGCCCCAAAAGCGATCCCGCCACGCCTCGCCCGCCCACCCCACCCCCTCCCCGGGCCCGGCCCTGAGGGTCGGCCTCCTCCCCGCCCCCCCAGGCACCGTAGGGTTTGCTCCCGGCGGCCCTGCACATCGCCCTCCAGTCTGCGGAGCTGCTCCTGCGCCCCCTCCAGCTGAGTTCTCAGCGCCTCGTTGGCTAGCCACAGCTGGGTGTTCTGCGCCTGCGCCTCCAGCTGCTCGCTGGCCCGGGCCTGCAGCTGCTGTTCCAACTGGGGAGTACGGGGGGATCGAAGTTGGGGAGGACCCCTCCACCTCTTCGAGGTACTGCGTTTGCCCCTGACTTCCAGCAATTCCCCGGCCGGGGGCACTGAGACACAGGGGACCTCAAGTATACAGGGGAGTGCATGGGTGTCGGTGGGGATAGGGCCCAGGGCTGGGTAGGTCGCACTCCTCCCCGGCATGGGCGGGCGGGCGGCCCCTCACCTCCCGCTGTCGCAGGCCCGCACGCTCCAGCTCCTGCTCGCGGTTCTGCAGCTCCAGCTCCAGGAGGCCTCTGCGCTCCTCCCGGGGGAGGTCCTGGGATTCGTGGGGAGCTCCTGAGCCTCAGCGGGCCGTGGAGGGGCAGGGGCCGGGGGTGGGGCCGGATGGAACCAATTCAGGGGGCGGAGTCACGGAGACACGCGCGTCTGGGATTGGGCGGGGCGGGGCAGGGGCGGGGGCCTCGGGCCCACCTGACTCCGCCGGCGCTGGCGCTGCTCGCGAAGCTGCTGCTCCATCTCTTCGTACAGACACCGCACCTCCCTCTCGTGCTCGCTCTCCCGCCTTCGGGGGACAGGAGGTGAGACAGCTGCTTTGAGCCTCCCAGCACTACAGACCCCAGCGCCACCTCTGCCGCCTCCCGAAGTCCAGCCACCTGGGCCCCAGGCCCTGCCCTGGTCCCAACCCTCACCGCCGCAGCGCCTGCTCTAGGCTGTCCCGCTCTCGGGCCGCCTCCTCCAGGCAGGCCGACGCGCGCATCAGAACGTCCTCGAACGAGCCCAGCAGCTCGGGTCGCTCCCTCTGCAGCCAGGTCCAGAGCGTCCGCACCGCTCGCTGCCTGCAGGGGGAGGGCAGGGGCTGAAACTGAAGCGGGGGCTCCCCGGCCCCATCGCGAAGGGTAAGCCCTCTGGAGACACCTGCAGCCCTGGATAGACCAGCGCGTTTGCTGCACGCAGGGTCTCCCTCTCGTGGGTGCTTTAGCCCCTGCCTGGGGTCAGTGTGTACCGGGCTTGTGGGGCAGCGAGGTGTCCTGTATGCGCACAGGGCTGTGCCCGGCGCCTGCCCTTCTTCCCGCCGCCTTGTCGGGTGCCCCCTGAAATGCAAATTCTGCGGGAAATCACGCTCAGCCCCTCCCAGGTGTCACAGCTGACAGAGCGACTGGGCCAGTCCCCGCGTAGGGACCCTGAAGTGGAACAGACACGCGGGCGACATGGACAGGCAGCATGCACGGGGGAGCTAGCAGAGGAGGGAACTGGGAGCCGCCGCAGCTCGGACTCACTCGCCCAGGACTGGGGCCACCCCCAGCTGCTCCAGTGCTTCACAGAATCTCTCCTCCTCCTCTTCCTCCAGGGAGCCCTCAGCGCCTTGCACATCTGACCAGCCTGACTCGAAGGTTTCCTCTGGAGCCTGGGTGGGCAGTGCGCCCTGGGCTGACTCCACCCCCACAAACTTCCCTGTGGGCATGGGAAGGTGAGATTACCAAGGCTGTGGGTTAGCACCCCGGCTTGGCCACCACTCACCCCCCTCCCCCACGCACACACATCCTGTCCTTATTCCAAGCCCAGTTTCCTGTTTTTCTTCCTTATTCTGGCCTGATTCTTGGCCTGAATGGGAGGTAACACCCGGGCCAGAATGGAGCAAGCCTGGCTCCCAGCCCCACCTGGGTTTGGGGCAGAAGGGAGGGGGCCATGGAGCGGGAGGGTCAGCTCCACACGTCTGGGAGGGGCTCCTCTGGTGCCTGTGTGTACTGATACCAGTCCGTGCTCCACAGGGAGGCCATGGAGAGGCACAGGCTGCCATCTGTGTTGGGTGTGGGCCCCAGAGTCCCACACGTGCCAGTGGAGGGTCTCTGCGCAGCAGGGTGGGGGGGGAGGGGAGGGGCCTCAGGGGCTCAGCTCACCCAGGCCAAGGCAGAACTCCCAAGCGGTGAGGAAGCCTGTGTGGGCCTGATCCAGGCTTTCAAACACAGCCTCCAGCTGTTCGGGCGTGAGGCGCAGGTCGCTCTGTAGACCCTAGCCAGGCAAGATGGCAGGGCTGAGTAGCCAAGGTCAGCCCCTGGCTGGGGCAGCCTCTCGGGGCTGGGGATTCACCTGCAGGTCGTGCCGGGTGATGAAGCCCTTGGCGTCCTTGTCACACAGCAGGAACAGTTCCTGGGCCTGCTTTAGCGTCTCTGCCCTGGGCCTCACAGAGTCCCCATCTTCCACTTCCTCCTCCTCCTGGGCCTCCCCAGCACCCGGCTTCCCAGGCCCGGCCATGGGAGCGGGGGTCTCTGCCATCACGTTCTGGGAAGTCAGGGAAGAGTCAGGGCGGAAGTGAAACTCACTTGGGGGGGGGGGGAGGCAGAGTGGCCGTGGGTGAGGACTCAGCTGGGGTGGTGGGGAGCTGCGAGTGAGCAGTGGGGCCTCCTTGCACCAGGTGGGAAAACAGGAGAAAACATGGCAGAGGTCCCGAGAGGAGTGTGGCTGGGGCAGCACCGGTCACTAGAGGGTAGTGCTGCAGGCAAGGGGTATCATGGGTGGGCGTGAAGCAGGCTCTAGGCCTGTGGGGGCTGCAGCTCAGTGGGGAGCCAGTGCAGGAGGACAGGAGCTGGGGGAGGGCAACCCCGGTGGGGGTGGGGGTGGGGAGGCAGCTATGGAAGACCTTGAGATGGAAAGTAAAAGGTGAGGACTTCTGGCAGCTGAGGGGAGAGAGCTTGGGTGAGGGACTGGCCAGCGGGGGGAGGAGCTGAGCACGTCGTAAAGTTGGGCACCTGGAGACCTGGCTGACCGGGCTGGGCCAGCGGGAGCGTTCAGCCAATCCTGGCTAAGTCATTAGCCCCTGAGTCTGGGCCTCAGAGGTCCTGGCCTCCAGCCGGCTGGCAGACGGCGTAAGCTCCTCCCCTTCTGCCGCAGCCCCTCCCACCGGGCCCCGAGCCCCAAGGGGTGCAGATGCCGGGTCTCAGCCTGGGGCGCCGATGCCTTCCATGGCCCTTGTCAGGAACACGCCAGATTCTAGGCTTGGTGGTCCTTCCCCCAAGCAGTAGGCACTCGTGCTCCGCCAGACTCGCCCCCTCCAGTTCGCGGAAACTTCGCGGGGCCTCCCTCCCCGCGGGGCGCCCCGCCCTCTAATCAGAGCCACCTGTCGTTCCCACAACGCCCCGGTCCCGGATTTCCCAAAGCTAACCCCCCAGTGTGGCGACACTTCCCCCAGCCTGGGAGATTCTGGGGTCCTCTCCTCTCAGTCCAGGACCTTGATTTTCTCTCCCGCCCATATCGTATTCCTGGGGCGGCGGGGTGTCGGGGCGCAATCTCCAAAGAGGGCAGGTCTGAGGAAAGGCGGGAGGAGGGGACTGGGGGCCAGAGCCGTCTCCCCACTCGCGCCGTCGCCTCGCCCCGGCGGGCGCCCCCACCCCACCCCCCGCGGCTCGTGGGCTCCCGCGACTAGAGGTCCATCCCAGCCGGAAGCTGCGCGGCGCGGGGCCGGGGGAGCGGGCAAGAAGGGCGGCCCGGCCGCGAGCCGCTGCTCCCACCGCCGCTCCGCTCCCCAGCGCCCCGGCGTCCCCTCCCGCCAGACGCCAGGGTTGGCGCGCCCCGCGGCCACCGGGGAGGCGGCGCGGCGGCGGGACCCCCGAGGCGCCTACCTGCGAGCCGCCCGCCGCACCTGCTGCGCGGCCCGCAGCTCCTCTAGAAAGGCGGCGGCGCGCGGGGGCGCGGGCCCGGAGCGGCTCCCGCTGCCCTGCAGGAACTGAGACCCCGGCGTGGGCCGGGCCGGGCCCGGGCGGAGCCGCCACCGCTACCGTCGCCGTGTCTCCGCCTCTCGGCGCTGCCCGGCAGCCTGGCTCTCGCCCCACGCCTCGCCCGGCCCCCGACCCCCGGCGCCCCCGACGTCTGTCCCGACCGATCGGAGTTCACGGCCGGGCGGAGATGCCCCGGTGGCCTGGGGACCCTTCCGAGCAGGGCCAAGGCGAGGAGGGTGGGGCTGTCCTGAGGATCCGGATTTAAGGCGCCAAAAATTGTGTGCAGGACCAAGCCAGGCGGAGACAGACCAAAATATCTCCAATAGTTATCTCTCGGAGTTGGGGGGGGGGCTTTACTTTCTTGCCTATGCTTTCCCAATTTCGGTCTTTCCCGTGGCTGAACAATTGGCTGGTAATATATTACAAAATGGTATTTAAATCAACAGGCATAATGGCTGTACACTTATGGGAGTGAATTAGTTGGGGTGGGGGCAGAAGGAGGCCCTCGGTCAGCAGCCTGCCCCCAAGCTCTCCTGCTGGAGCACAGCCCTGCCTTGGGTTCCCCTTGCAGGAGCACTGGGAGAGGAGCGGGGTGGGGCTGGCATGGGACCTTCCGGCTGGGGGAGAAAACCCATTCTCTTGCCAAAGGTCCCCCTCCCTAGCCCCAGCCCAGCTCAGCCCCTGCACCCACCTGGATGGTGGCTGGGGGTCCGGAAGCCTCTGCTTCTCCAGGGGCTGGGATCCTGCTGAACCAGAACGGGTTGGGCCTACAGGACAGGACCTTGAGAGCGAGAGGGGGACGGCTCCTGGCACAGGCACGCGGGGACCTGCCCAGCCGGCTCTCCCAGTCCTGCAGTCCCACCGTTATTGTTGGCTGGGGGCTGCCACCACGGCCACAGCTGCCTGACACCGTGGTCAGGACTAAGAGCTCTGGACAGCCAGCCAGCCCCCGGCTCTGCTCCAGCGCCCTCACCCATGTGCCCTTTGATCACCAAGGGCTGCATCCCCTCAGACTGTCAGAGCAGAGGGTGCTTTCAGGAAACTATGTCTCCCACGGAACAAGATCCAGCCTCCTTGGGGTCAGACCTCACCCTGCCTGACATTCCATACCCCTCCCTCCTAGATAGTGGCGGGAGACTGGGTCCCCTGTGTGGTGGGGAGGGGGCAGGGGATCAAGAAGGTGTGTACACTGGCCAGGGAGGGTTGCCACGACAACGGGGGAGGCCCAGTGCCTTGCCCAGAGCCTCGCGCCAAATGCCCAAAGTGGAGCAGGTCTCGTGTCTCCCGGGTCCCCAGTGCTCAGCTTGGGAACCCCACCCTCCATAGCCATCCAACCCTGAGATCAGCCCACACCACCTGCGTCACCGTGGAGTGGAGATGCAGACGCCACCTTTTGTAAACATTTCTTGTTTTTTGTTTAGCAAGGATCTTGGTGCCAATATTTCCCCTGGCCCTTGGAAAGCTGTGCCCAAGGGTCAGCCAGCCCACCCCTCAGGACAAAGGGGGGCAGAGGTATGGGCCCCAGCCAGAGAAGTGGGCTAGAACCCAGGAGGCCCACAAGGCTCTTTAGGGGAAGGCCTCAGGCCTGGCTGGCAGGACCGAATGCCAGGCTCAAGGAAGGCACATGCCCTGAAAGCTTGATCTGAAGCAGAGACATCGGCCAGGGGGTCACACAGAAGTGAGGGAGGCAGGGGCTGAGCTGTGGCATTTATTACATCTGCTTTGGCGAAAATAAATAATTCTTCACATACGTTCTTCAGCAAAACATGACAGATGAGGAGAAACGAGCAGGTGCAAAGTTGTCAGGAGTAATACTGCACTGACGTGGGGGCACCAGGAGGGGCAGCCCCGCCCTCCTCCCCCCATTCTGGGGCGGGGCCTGAGGGGGAGACTGAGGCACGGGTGAGGGGAGCGGTACTCTGTACCCATCCCTACTCAGTGCAGCATGTGAGTGGTTGGTGGAGGGGTTGACGGCAAGTCCCCTTCTAGCAGCTGTGAGGGGCCCCATCTCCTTACTCCTGCAGGGGTCACAGAGAGAGGCCCGGGAGTGCGGGGATCTCAGCCCACCCCAGGGCCCCCCCTCACAGGGCAGGGAAGCTGGGGGGCCCAGCCCTCAGCACCGGGACCCCAGGAGGCTGGGGAAGGGTAGAGTGAGGGCACTCAGCAAGGGGGCAAGGTGGCTGGGCGCTGTGGGGGCCTGGGGGCAGGGCTGGCGGGAGCGTGCATGCGCAGGGCGTCCGGTGGGAAGGCCACGTTGGTGCAGAAGAGGCCCAGGAGCAGCTGGCGCTGGCATTCCTCCCACTTGGCCAGCGCGTCCCCTAGCGAGAGGCTGTTACGCATCCAGCTGGGCAGCGCGTCACTGTAGGTGGCACAGGACAGTGGCACAGAGGGCAGAGACTGGGCGCGGCGCAGCTCCGTCTGCTCTGACAGCCTGCGGGTGGGGAGGGACGGAGGAAGGGAGGGCTTCAGCGAAGGCCACGGAGGCTTCGGGCCCTGGGTAGACACAACAGGGAGGGGGGCTCACCGGGAGGGCAGGTGGCTTCCCAGCTTCCTCTTGGCACGCATCACCAGGTACTGGCAGATGCTACCCGTCTGCTCCTTCATCCACCGGATGTCCTCAGGGACGTCAGGCAGCCACTCCAGCAAGCTGCGCGGGGACGGGGGGCATGGCCTCAGGGTCTGTGGCTCGGCCCTCGCACCCACGCCCGCTCTACCCCACCTGTGCCCCCGCTTTTGGAATCCTTGACGTGGCATCTCTGCAGCCTCCCCCAACCCGTGGCCTTTACTCCAGGGCATCCACCACTCATGGATGACCCCAAAGTTTGGTCCCCCACGCTCCCTGCCCCAAACGCCCTACTCCCCTCACCGGATGGTGAAGGACACGGCGCTCTCCAGCGGCAAAGTGTAGGGCACCATCATCGCGGTGGCCAGACGCACGGGCAACATGTTGGAGAATGTGGTCAGCAGGTCCTTGGGCTCTATGCAGGCCTCCAGCAAGGCTGGGGGGCGATGCAGGAGGGAAGCTGACCGCCAGCTGGGGAGGCTGGGAGCTCCCTGCTCCCGGGCTCCCCCCCAGCCAGGAGCCCCCCTCCCCCCACCCCGCCTCCACACACCTTCATTGAGCCGCGAAGGCAGATGCTCCAGGATGGGATCTTCCAGGGGTGGCTGCAAGTGGCCGTCCGCTGGGGCCCTCTCTGCGGCCGCCTGGGCGTCCTCCACATCCTCGTCCTTGGGGGGAGGGGGGCGTGCAGGGGGCAGCGCCAGCAGGGGGTTGGGCCGGTGCAGCAGGCCTGGGTGGGGACCCCCGGACAGGTTAGGGTTGGGGGCAGCGCAGAGCCGCCATCCCACCCGCCCACAGCCGCTCCGGGGGCACCCTACGCACGCACCGTTGCGCCTCAGGAAACGCAGGCCGTCCCTATAGCCCTGCTTACACATCTCCTGCAGCACCTGAGGCAGGGTGACGGTAAATTAGAGCACGCGGCCACATGCGCCCTGTCCTACCCCCTAGAGGCCCTGGCGTCCCTGCAACCCCTCCCCTCCACCAAGCCGACATGGATCCAGGCTGGACATGGATCCAGGCTGGACGGGGCGGCCCGGTGGAGAGGCCCCACCCCAGCCTGGGCCCGCAGGAAAGGCCCTGTGGCAGCTCACTCCCTAGGCACCGGGTGGGGAGAGGCCCTGCAGGCCCCCGCCTCCCCTGCGCAGGGCTCACCGTGGGCTCGGGCGGGAACAAGGCCTTGGACAGGCGGTACAGATTACGCAGGTTGAACTGGATGCTGGTGTTGGTGACCCGGAGCTCATGGATGTTGGTGGAGCTGTCCTGCGGGCAGATGTCACTCTCCCCCGAGAAGGGGGACACGGTGATGGTGTTCTTGAGCTCATAGAGCGGCAGGTTGTCCGAGATGCCGCCATCGACATAGCGCTGCGCCAGGACACACGGACACGCGGGGAGGGGCCTGAGGACCAAGCTGGCGAGCCCACTGGGCCGCCTTGGGCCCCACCCAGCGGCTACTTCCTTTGTGCCTTTCCCTCACTGGGCACCCTGCCTGGCCGCGGGGCAGATGCCTAGACTACGGCAGGGGGTGGAGACAGCCACAGGAAGTGTGTGTCTCCAGGGGGCCAGCCTGCTGTTGAGAAACTCAGCTCCGGGAAGTGAGGCAACAGGCAGCAGTGGGAGTAAAGGGCTGGGGAGGGGGCGCTGGTGGCCTTCCTCTTCCCCTCTGCCTTGTCCCACTGCTCACACAGTGGCCAACTCTTATCACATGGTAACACGCCAGGGGATACTTACTACGCCCTGGAGGGAGGGGGGGATGAGGCCACAGTACACGGGAATGAAGGTGCTGCACACATTGGCCTGTGGGGCAGGGAAGAGGGACAGGGAGGCGGTGGTGAGCACAATCCTGGAGTTCGTAGTGCACCCCACGCGGCGCCACCAGGGCCCACCTGGATGAGCTCGTCCTTGGAGCTGAAGTGGGATATGATGACGTTCTCGCCATCAGAGACACGGGTCAGGGAGATGCCCAGGCGCCCACTGGCACGCTCGTGGCTGTCAGCGGGCAGGATCTTCAGCAGGCAACCCCGGATAGTCTTCACCAGGTTGAAGGAGGGGTGCAGTGGACCCAGGAACCGCTTCCGGGCTTCCTTAGACACCTCGATGATGTTGGCACCTGCCTCGCCTGTGTCAGCAGGGCCAAGGGTCAGGGGCCAGCACGCCTGGCTTAGCGCACCCCCATGGTTCCATGCCCGGAGTCCCAAAGCACAGACTCACGGCATTTCCAGCTACCCTAGAGAATTCCCAGTGTCCAGCACAGGGCCTGGCCCACCACTGGGACTTTTGCTACCTGCCCCTGGAGAGACAGAGGCAGGCCACCACCCCGGGAGGGCTGACAGCTGCAGCCAAGGCCTGCCCTCTGCCTGGTATTTCCCAACTGCTTGGCCCGATCCATGAGTCACTGTGCCTGGCCTGGCCTGGTCCCCAGCCTGGGAAGGGGGGATGGCAGAGGTTCAACCCTGACCAGCCTTAGCCTTCACCCACTTGGCCAGATTCAGATCCAGGGAGCACAGCCGAGGCCTGTGGGCATGAGGCTGGAAAGAGTGGGGTCCCACCACCCCCGAGAAAGCACGATCGTGACCCACCACAGCCAAGAATAAGCCCCTGCCAAGACTCTTTGCGGGAGCCCACGGGCGCTGGCCTCACACGAAGGCAGAGTAGGGGCCCGGGAGTCGGGGGGCCTTGGGGAGGGGGCTGCAGATCACACTGTCCTGGTCAGAAGTGCAGCCGGAACCATGCTGTGGGGACTGCAGCTGCCCAAAACCACTGGTGAGAAAGAGGCTTCTTGGGGAGGGGAGAACGAGGTGCTGTGAGAGCCAGGTCCCCAACTACACACCAGGGAGCCAGGTGTGTCCTGAGGCCTCAAGTCCGAGAGACACACTGGCCTGAAGTCTTCCAAGGGAGGGAGAGGCAGGGCCACAGAGGTGAACCCCCAGGTCCCATAGATGGAGAGCTGTGCTCCTTCCACCCCACCTCCCTCCGGGCAAAGGTCATGGGAAGGGGGCAGAGGAGAACCCTGGACAGGCTCCTGCTGGGCAGGGCATCTGACAACCTCATGACCTTTCTGTCACCTTGGCTGCCCCAGTAGGTTGGGGGCTGGGCACCATTCCCAGGCCTCCTGAAGTACTCAGTGTGCCCTAAACAGCACTTGCAAGCACTCGCCGGAAGTGTGTGTGAAGCCCATCCCAGTACACACAGACCTCTGCACTCCCGCCCACGCGGCTGGAGAGTTCAGAAGCACCTCCCTCCCCAGGGAGTGGGCAAAAAAAACGCGGGCCGCAACTGGGGACCCAGGCCCACAGTGGGTGGTATGCAGGGAGGGAGAGGGGAGGAAAGGGCTTGCCAGGCCCGATCCTGAGCCTCAGGGCGCCTCTTCCAGAAGTCCCGGAAGGCACCAGCCTACAGTACCCAAATGCTCTTACGAGGCCACCCTCATCCAGGGCCCCGGGGACATGGCAGCCTGGAACAGCACAGCCCCAGGACACGGTGACCCCTGGCAAACAGTCCACTGCCGGGCTACTGGGATGGTGAGGCCCCTCCCCCGACTCTCACGGTCCCGCCCACGAGTTACTTTCTCTTCCCAATGCAATACCTCTGCGGCACCTGCCAGCCCCTCCAGTCTTTGCGCCCTGAGCCTTGGCCCCAGAGGCGCGCATGACCGCACCCCAATCCCTGGGCGCCTCCGAGCAAAACAAACCAGGCCCCGCCCCCGGGCCCGCTCCCGGGATCGGATCTTCGGCAGGGGTCCTGGGCGCGGGCCCTCCCACCGCACCGCGGCCGGGCCAGCTTCCCCTTGCCGAGGGACAGGGGGTGGGAGGAGCCGCTCTACACTCCCGAAGAGCATCCGCCCGGCCTCCGTTCACCGAGGCAGGGCCCCCCCGTCCGGCCTCCGCCCGGCCCCGCTCACCCAGGCAGGCTCCGGTGACCAGCGCCGTGGCCGTGAGCGCCCCGGCCGAGGCGCCGTAGATGTGCGTGGCGTTGGCCACCAGGAAGGGCGCGTGCTCGCGGAGGCAGGAGGCCACGCCGATGTGGTAGACGCCGAGGAAGCCGCAGCCCGCGAACGAGATGTTCCACGTCGCCTCCTTGGGGAACATCGCTGCGGCCCGCCGGGCTCCGGGGCTCGCTGCGCACCGCGCGCTCCCGCTCGCTCCCGCTCGCTCTGGGGCCGCTCCGGCCCCGCGGTCGCTCCAGCTCTCGGTCCCCGCCGGCGGAGGCGGAGACGCTGCGCCGGGCGGCGGCGGCGCTGTGTTTAGTGGGGCGGGCGGGGGCGGGGCCGGCACGCGCGGCCCAATCGGAGCGCGCGGGGAACGGCCGCGCCCTCCGGGGGCCCTGGAGCCCCGCCCCCGGCCCCGAGACCCGGTGCCGGGCCTCCGGGGGGAGCGCGAGGGAACTCATGGTGGCCCAGGGGCGTGGGGAGGGCCGAGCTCAGGCCTGGGGCGCACGGAGTCTGGGGGCCCGAGAGCCTCGTACCAGTCTGGATACTTGCGAAGGGAGGGCCACTGGTGTCTGGGCGGTCACCGCCCCGTTCCTCTGGGGTCCGCCTACAACACCCACTTGGGACACTGAGGAGCTCGCTCCAGGGTAGGGACCCCCAGGACCCACTGGCTCATCCACAGACTGACCCATAAATATCTAGGGCCGGGTGCAAACCACACACAACTCGCAGAGCTAACACTGCTGCCGTAGACCCCGACCTGACCTCAGGCCTCGCTGCCCGCCGCCGCTGCCCCTCCGTATCTGGGCACTAACCCGGGTTTACCTCGTGCAGCCTCGGCTCCTCAGCTCCTCGGCTCCTCGGGGTGAGGGATCTACTTGGGTGTGACTCGGCCCCGCCCCCGCTAATTGCCCCAGCAGGTGGAGAGCAGTGATGTCACCTTCCCGCCCCTTTCCCGCATTTTTCTCCTGGACTGTAGGGCAGGCGTAGGCTGACTTGCTTCCAGGAGCCAGCCATGACCTCACCCCCACCTCCCAATCAAGGGGCTGGTCTGTGCTGGGGTGGTGGGATGCCTGTCTCCCCAGGAACACCCACTCTCCAGGCAGGAGCTTGGCTCAAGACCCAGCTGGTGCCAGGGCTGTGGAGGTCTGGGCTGCGGCTTGGGATCGCCCCCCCACCCAGGCCCGGGCTGAGAAGCCAGAGCAGGGCTTCCTCGGGACAGGGCCATCTGGGTCATGCAGTCCATCCCTCAGGCTCTGTGCTGTCAGCCACCCATACTTGGCACTGACGGGTGCCTGCAGAGGACCCAGGACGGGGTAGAGCCATTGAGCAAGGTCAACCCAGACCGAGCCCTAACTGGGGGTGGAGATGAGGAGACATTGTTTACACAAGCTCAAATGAGGACAGAGAGGGGATGGAGTGTGTGGGCAGTTAACCCAGGAAGGACACAGGGCTGCCCAGGCTGCCCAACAGTATGCACAAAGGTGCTGGAGGGGGCGGGGGGGGGGGGCCAGGCCTGGGCACTGGGAAAGAGGAAAGCAGGGGGTATCGAACTAAATCTGACCTAGACTTGAGTGTTCTGTAGTTTTGAGAGGGCAGATATGTTGCCTCTTTGGTTAGGTTTGTTCCTAGGTATCTTATGGTTTTTGGTGCAATTGTAAATGGGATTGATTCCTCAATCTCTCTTCTGTCTCATTGTTAGGGTCTAGAAACACAATGGATGTTTCTAGCAGCAATGTCCACAATAGCCAAACTGTGGAAAGAGCCAGATGTCCATCGAGAGATGAGTGGACAGACAAGATGTGGTGTATATACACAACGGAATACTACTCAGCCATCAAAAAACGAAATCTTACCATTTGCAATGACATGGATGGAACTAGAGGGTATTATGCTCAGTGAAATAAGTCAATGAGAGAAAGACAATGATCATATGATCTCACTCCTCTGTGGAATTTAAGAAATGAAACAAAGGAGCACAGGGGAAGGGAGGGAAAAATAAAACAAGGCAAAATCAGAGAGGGAGACAAACATAAGAGATTTTTTTTTTTTAAGATTTTATTTATTGACAGAGAGAGAGACAGCGAGAGAGGGAACAAAACAGGGGGAGTGGGAGAGGGAGAAGCAGGCTTCCCGCCGAGCAGGGAGCCTGATGCAGGGCTCGATCCCAGGACCCTGGGATCACGGCCTGAGCCCAAGGCAGATACTTAATGACTCAGCCACCCAGGCACCCCCCGTAAGAGACTCTTAACTCTAGGAAACAAACTGAGGGTTGTTGGAGGGGAGGAGGATGGGGGGATGGGGTGACTGGGAAATTAAGGAGGGCACGTGATGGAAGAGCACTGGGTGTTACATGCAACTGATGAATCACTGACCTCTACCTCTGAAACTAGCAATACGCTATATGTTAATTAATTGCGTTTTTTTTTAATTTTATTTATTTATTGACAGAGAGAGAGACAGCCAGAGAGAGAGGGAACACAAGCAGGGGGAGTGGGAGAGGAAGAAGCAGGCTCCCAGCGGAGGAGCCTGATGTGGGGCTCGATCCCAGGACTCCAGGATCACGCCCTGAGCCGAAGGCAGACGCTTAATGACTGAGCCACCCAGGCGCCCCTTGAGTTTGTTTTTTTTTAAAGATTTTACTTATTTGAGATAGAAAGAGTGAGAGAGAGCACAAGTGGTGGGGAGGGTCAGAGGGAGAGAGAAGCAGACTCCTTGCTGAGCAGGGAGCTGGACACACGATTCGATCCCAGGACCCTGGGATCATGACCTGAGCCAAAGGCAGATGCTGTACCGACTGAGCCGCCCAGTTGCCCCTAATTAATTGGATTGAATTTCAGTAAAATTAAATTAAATTTAAAAAACAAAAACAGGGGCGCCTGGGTGGTGCAGTCGTTAAGCATCTGCCTTCAGCTCAGGGCGTGATCCCAAAGTCCTGGGATCAAGCCCTGCGTCGGGCTCCCTGATCTGCTGGGAGGCTGCTTCTTCCTCTCCCACTCCCCCTGCTTGTGTTCCCTCTCTCGATGGCCGTCTCTCTGTCAAATAAATAAATAAAATCTTTAAAAAAACAAAACAAAATAAAAAAGAACAAAATAAAAATAATTTAACCTCAAAAAAAAAAAAAACCACTAAAATTCCATAAACTAGAAAGATGAATTTGACCTAGACAAATGACCTTCTTTGTACATGGGGATCCTATCCCCCAAGTGCTTTGGATGAATGTATAGTGCGGAGTATGGCCCCATCAGGATGACCAGGGCCCCTACTGACTGAGCCCCTGGGGATGCTGCCAGAACCGGGGTGTGTGTGTGTGTATGTGTGTGTGTGTGTGTGGTACAGTGGGGATGAAGCAGACCCTCAAGCTTGGCCTGGAAAATCCACGGGTTCACCAGGGTGACCACCAAGAGGGCAGTGCAGGCTGAGCCAGGGACTTAGGAAGGTCCTCCCTGACCTGCTCCAAGAAGCCAGGGTCCAGGCCCTTCCTGCTTCTGAGGGACTGGGGCCTTGAGTGGTGGCGCTGCCCCAGTGCAGGGAGACCTCTGCCCCCATTTCCACACCAGGGTTGAGCTGTTTTGGGTACATATCCCTCCCTCCAGGCCCCTGGGAATGTCTGCTCTGGAGCCGGGAACACAACAGCGCTTCCAGGAACCCTGGCTGGGGGTGGGAGGTGGGCCTCCCCCTCCTCCCAGCCAGTGTGGACAAGAAGCCCTGGCGTTTGCTGTGTAATCATTCTGGCGGGTGTCATGCTCCCACTCACATGGTGTCCTCTGACCACACAGGGCCCTTCACTTCAGGGTCCAAGGTCTGCCCATGGACTCTGGGTCCTCTCCTCTGGGGAGCCCTCTAGCTGAACCTGGAGCCATGTCCCCTCACCACCTTGTTCTTGGGCATCCACAACCCCGCCTTTTGCCCACCCCCACTCACACTTGCCCCTTGCAGCACAGGCTGCTGGGAATCTTGCAATGATGCTCACTTTTTCCTCCGGGCCCTTGTCCCACCCGCCAGAGGGTAACCGGAGGGTTCTTAGGCCTTCTTTCCCACATCCCATGCACACTCCTACCCTACAGCCCTTCTGCAGGTCTTGGCTCCCTACCTGAGGGAGGCCCTCCACCCCCCCAGCTGTCCCTTGTTATACCCACTCTTTGCTCTTTCCCTATAGGTCTTGTCCACCCACGGCAGGTCCTTTTTCAGAGCTCAAGGCTGACACACAACGGGAGCACACCCCACAGCCCGTTGCAGACCTAGAACCTTCACAGAGGGTAGCAGAGCATCTACTGAGTGGGCTGGCCTTGGCGGGCAGAGGACCCAAGGCCCAGGATGGCGGCTGGAAGGACAGTGGAACTCTGCCTCCCGTCCCCGATTCCAGCCAGAGCTTGGCAGGAGGGGCATGGGCAGGCCTTCGTGGTCACATGGCCCAACATCATTACCTACTTCCACACCTACCCAGGCCATCAGATAGCTGGGGTAACCCAGAGCAGCTATGGGACTGAGTTGCTCAAAAATTAAAGCAGAGCTTGAACATGAACTGGACCCAACTCTGCAGGAAAACCTCGGGATCCCACGTGCATCAGGCACAACCACCACCTCTGTCTCCTTTTGTGTAACTGAACAATGCTTACCAAGTCTCAGGGCAGCTGCTGGCCTCCACCAGCAGAGCCGCCTCAGAACAGTGGAGACTGCCCACTGCTGCTTTTTAAGTTTTCCTGTGCGTCCCCCTGAAAGCTTCACTATGGGAAGTCCCCGGCAGTCCTCAGGAGCCAGGACTGTACCCAAGAAGGCTCATGTCCCCCCCTGAGCCTACTCAAGGCTCGGCCACACCCAAGATCCACAGGAGATGTCCCCCCTCCCAGGTACCCATTTCTGCACCAGATTCCCAGCTTTTTAGGCAGTTCCTCCTGCCTGGGAACTCCACCTCATCAGGAAAGGCTCTGGTTTCTCCTGGAATGAAGGCCCACCCACCCACTGTGGGGCCCCTACACCTGCCCTGTGCCAAGGCCACACTCTTACAAAACGTTCACAGACACTCCATAGATACATAAAAAGGGTTTTATTTGTCAGTGGGTGGGGGTCAGCAGAAACCTAATCAAACAAGCCGAATCCCATGTCGTCGTCTGACTCCTCCGACTCCTCCTTCTTCTCGTCTTTCTTTTCCTCTGCTGTGGAAAGAAAGGGGGCAGTGAACAAGGCCCGCAGTGCAAGCCACGCTCCCAGCGGACGCCCTTGCTCCAGCCTCCACTTACCTGCAGCGGGGGCAGCACCAGCAGCAGGAGCTGCAGACCCTGGGGCGGCAGAGACGGCGACAGCCCCACCAGCAGGTACACTGGCCAGCTTGCCAATACCTACAGGAATCAGGGAAAATGAGACCAGAGCAGGTGCTCCGCCTGAAGGCTACCTCGGAGACAGTCTGCCTAACGTATGGAGGCCCATCGCCAAGTGCCAGAGTCACCAGCTCCTCCCCTGTTCTCCCAGACAGACGGCTCTGCCTGTGCCACATACATACACCCCAGCCCCCTCACATTCCCTATCTGGAAACTTGGCTTCTAGGAATCCCTCCCCAAAAGACTGGGCCACGGCACCCCACCATGTTTACAACCCGGCAGGGACTGAGTCTGCTAGCCAAGTCCAGGTCCTCATGAGTGAGCTCAGACAGGACTGTTTGCTGAACTCACCAAGCGCACAAGGACAGAATATTTACTTCCAAACAATTCCCATCAGCTCCAGTCTTGCCACCAAAAAACCAACTGCACAGCAAAGAGGGGCAGGGACCTGTGGTCATCCCCAGCAGCCCCAGTCTGTGCTCCCAAGCCCCTCACCGAGAGCACATGGTGAACCCTGTTTACAAAATTGGGGTTCCCCTCCAAGAATTCCAGCCCCCCTGCTGCCCCGACACTCGGACTGTCTAGAAGCGCCCCTGGCACAAGCCCACTGAAGCCTGCCCACTTCTCTGGGTGAGGCTTCTAGAGTGCTCTGGTCCACAAGCGAAACCTGGCAGGCCACAGGCTGACCAGCAGGGATTAGGATGGACCCTGACAACGAAAACCCCCTGCACACAATCTCACCCTGGGCGATGACGTCTTCAATGTTTTTTCCGTTCAGCTCACTGATGACCTAGAATAACCATAACCAGCAGTTACGGGAGACTCACTAACACGCCCTCTGCCTTAACTTCACCTTCTCCAACCGGGGTAGGGCTGGCCACAAGACAGCGCGGTGAGAAGACGCCCCAAAGCCTCCAGGCCTGCCCTGTCCGGCCCAGCAGTTACCACCCACACGTGGCTTCCCCAAGACTCGCTACAAGGGGAACCAGGGCACGTCTAAGACTCCCCGACACAAACAGCCAAGCACCTCGACTTAAATCCCACCACACGGGAGAATGTCACTAAGGTGCGCTTCTCTGCAAACAGTTCCTAGAAGTTTCCGGCGGCGCCGGAACTTCCCCGGAGCAGGCTGGAACTCCGCCTCACGCCCACCCGCCCTGGGGCTGCCTCGGACCCCCGCACACACGCGGGCACATCCAACTCCGCTTTCCCCGGGCAGAGGCCCGCGCCGAGGACGCCGGAACCCAGCGGGGCGGCTACCTTGTTGAGCCGGTCGTCATCCGCCTCGATGCCTACGCTGTCCAGAATCTTCTTGATGTCCTTGGCACTGGGGGAGGCGTTGCCCCCGAGGGCGGCCAGCAGGTAGGAGGCGACGTAGCGCATCCTGAGGCGGGAGAGCACAGGCGGCCTTACCCGGAGGCCTCCCGCCCCGGCCTCGGCCCCGGGCGCGGCCGCGCGCGCTCAGGCCCGGCGCCTCCTGCCAAGCCCCGGCCCGCGCCTGCCCACCCGCCTCCCGCGGCCCCCCACGACCCCGCAGGCCAGCCTGCGCCCCGGCCTCGCCGCCCACTCACTCGGCGGCGGAGAAGTCTCACGCGTGCGACCTCGGCGGCGTCAGGGACGGAAAGGAAGGCGCCGGCGCGGGGGGCGGGGGTAATCCGCTACCCAGAAGCCCCCGGGACCCGCGCGCCGCGCCGTGCGGGCGCCTTCGAGTGACGTCACGCGGCGCCCAGGCCGCGGAGACAAGAGCCTTCGAGCCGCGCCGTCCGGCTGCCGCAGCCGGCGAACTCCAACTCCCAGGGTGCACTGCTGGCGGAAGTGCGGGCGCGCCGCCTGCGCGGGTGCACCGCCTGCGCGGGTGCACGTGGCCGGCCCTCCTCGCTCGCTGCCGAAGGGGGAGGGGGGACGGTGGGGTTCCCGGCTTCAGGGACTGTGGGCAGTGGTGAGCTGCGGAGCCCAGCGGCCTGGGCCTGGTGGCAGCTCCGTTGCGGGGCCGCGTGGGCTCCAAACTGAGCTCCGCGCCCACGCGGACGTCAGCACACGCCACACATTCTTGCTCGGTGCCTGGCGGCCTGCCGCAGGTTGGCCCCTGAGGGAGCAGGCCCGGCCCTGCTCCCCCGCAACAGAGGTTTCAGAGCGAGGACACACACAGTAAACTATCTGGGCGGTCCCGGGCCCACATACACGCGGAAGGGTTGAGCCGGCCCTACGATCGGGGGCGAGCAGCAGGCAGAAGGGTCGGACGCACAGGCCCCGCGGTGGCCGGACATGGGTCCAGGAGCAGAGCCAGCCCAGCCCGCGCGGGGTTCCCACTACCAGGCGAAACTGCGGGTGTAGGCATGGAGCACTGGTGTGTTCGTGCAGACCACACCGTTGCTGCGGGGGTCGCCGCTGTCGTGACCCCCATCTTACAGAGGAGGTGGGGCGCAGAGAGGGTTTCTGGCTCACGGTCTCACGCTTGGGGCAAAGTGGAAGCCCTCCTGGCTAGTGTGGGATGGTACTGCACTAGGCAGGGAAGTGTTGGGTTGTCCTGATTGTGCTTAGAGGTCATGTAACACGTCAGAGTTACCCTTTCAGCCGCACAATTCAGTGGCTTTGGGTGCTTTCCCACGACGCAGCCGTCCCCAGCCTCTATCTCCAGACTGCTTTCCATCTTCCCAAGTTGGATTCCATGCCCATTAAAGCACTCCCTATCCCTTCCTCTAGCCCGTGGTACCCACCATTTTAATTTTTGTCTCAACGTCATTTGACTACTCTGGGGCCTTATTACCCAGCAAGCATACAGTATTTACCCTTCAGGATCTGGCTTATTTAACAACGTTCTCGAGGTTCGTTCACACTGTGGCGTGTTATCAGAATTTCATTCCCTTTTAAAGCTGAGTAATAGTCTTGTGATTGTTTTGTTTTGTTTTGTTTTTAAGTCTTCTGGCAGCTACTTAGGAACCGAACGTGGGACAGAAGCTGGGGAAGATGGAGGCCTGACAGAACTGCCCATCCTGGTGGGAGGGGCGGGGGGAGCTGGAGGAAAGAGGGTGCACATGCATTGATTTGGGGCAGAGTGGGTGAATGAGGTCGGGTGGGCTCTCTTGAGAGTCAGACCTAGTTTGAAGTTCTTGGCTTTGGCACTTACCAGTTATGCGACCTCACACTGTCAGAGCCTCCTTTCCCTATGAGATGCAGACAAAGATGGAAGGAGGCAACAGGTGGGGAAGCCCACTGCTGGGGCATTTGGGCCAAAGTGATTGCTGGTGAAGCAAGATCACAGGAGTTGGGACCAGGTCTCTAGAGGAGGCCCAGGAAGGCTTCCCGGAGACGGAGGCCCTTGAGGCTGGCCGGGGAATGGCACATTTAGTGCTCTGGCTTCTGGCAGAAGCTGGATGTGCGGCGGCAGCTGCGGTCAGCCCCAAAGCCCTCCTCCCTGCCGAGATTGCACTAGCTCACTTTAAATTCAACCCGGGGCCAGAACGCACCCCTCCAGAGCGGGGCGGGCCCGAGGGCCGGGAATCTCTGAAAGGGCGGGCTCCGCGGCGCGCGACGCGGGACTTCCCAGCAGGAGAGCCGGACTGGGACAGACCAACAGGAAGCCGAGTGCGACTGGGCTGCCGGCTGCCGGTTGGGGTCCGCGGCCGCGTCTCCAGGGCTGTGGGCAGGCCAAGGGCAGGCGGGGCGGGAAGGGACCCTGAGGCCTTCGCCTGCGGCCCCAGCCCGGAGCAAGGGGCGTCCTGACTGGGCGGGACCCCGAGTCCCGGCCCGCTCGGGAACGCGCGCGCACCGGGGACGGCGCCCAGCTTCGAGCGCAGGTACGCCCAGGGCGCGGGCGGCCGGTGGGGATGGCGGGGTTGGGGGGCGCTCTCCCGGTCAGGACCGGCCCCCAAGCCGTCGGAGCCCCGAATGTGCAGACCACTGCCCTCCTCAGCAGGCCTAGGTGCGAACAGGAAGCATGAGAGAAACCTCCTCCAGCTGTCAGCATGTGGGGTCCCATCCCCAGGACCCAAGCCGCCCAGTGGCTCACACCCCAGCTCTCCCCGCGCCCCCATTCACTTCTCTGACACAGACGGTCAAAATCACCCCTCTCTTTGCCTGGGCCGCTGCCCCCACGTGGTAGATAAGAGTCCCCCTGGTTAAAGCTGGTGGGTGTGAAAGTTGGTGGTGGGGCTCCAGCCCAAACTCTTATCCCCAGAGAGGGTAGGAGCGGGATGGACAGCCAGGATGACCTGACAGCTGGAGGAGTGTCTTGTTCAAATTTCCACAAGTGGGATGTGAAGCCTCATTTCTCCCTCCTCCCCCTCGCCAGGCTCCCCCGCACACAGGTCTCCCTGCCTGCTGCCCTCCTAGTCCGGGGGTTCTCCTTCCCCAGCCCTGTTTCAGCTGTGATCTGTTTAGCTGAGCTCTGGGTTCTGTGGATCAGCCGGCCTGCCTCAAATACTCCCCAGAGCCAGAATCCCCATGCCCCTGAGTAGGAGGAGGGCCCATGCCCACTCCTTCCCACTCCTCCCCCTGACTCTGCAGCCTCCCCGGGCCCTGCCTGAGCAGGCCTGTTTGGCAGGCTGGGACATGTCTGGCCCCGGAGGACAGCTGGGTGGGCGATGGCTGCAGAGGCGGAGGGGCTGGAGCCCCAGGCAGCTGCTGCTGAAGATGCTGCGGGAGATGCTGTCGGTGCTGTGGATGCGAAGCCCGGGGACCCCCCTCTCCTGGTTGGGAACCGGTTGAGGCTGGACCTGCACCCTGGGGGCTGCCACCGGCTGCTCCATCTGTGTGCCCAGCGGCCCCCTCAGCTGTTGGAAGTGGAGTTCTTGCAGCTGAGCGGCCACGAGGAGCCTCGGCTGCTAGAGGCCACCCTGGCCCAGGTGCCGTGCAGCCTGCAGAACCTTCGCTCCCTGGTCCTCAGAGGTGAGCCCCACCTGGCCCCAGCCCTGTCCCAGCCCTGCCCCCACAAGGCAAAGCTGGCTGAGCTCTGACTCCGGGATGCTGCTTCTGCCCAGTGGTCTCCCCGCAGACCCCCCAGTGTGGGTATTCTTCCTGGGCAGGTCATGGCTGATGGCTCTGTCAGCTGAGACAAGCCTGCAGTATCTGTCCCTGTCCTCCTGCATCTGCTGGTGTCTCCGTCTGTCCTTCTCTGGGTGGGGTTGGGGTAGAGGTCTGTGCCTCTGTGCTGAGCTGGGCCCTGGGATTCCGGCTCTGAGGGCCACACCTGCGTTCCCCCTTTCTAGGTGGACAACACTGGGACGTGCCGGGTGCCTGCCGCCACCGGGGCTCCCTGACCACACTGCCCGCTGACCTGAGTGGCCTGGCCCGCTTGGCCCACCTAGATCTGAGCTTCAACAGCCTGGAGACACTGCCAGCCTGCATCCCACAGATGCGTGGCCTGAGCACCCTCCTGCTGTCTTACAACCGCCTCTCAGAGCTCCCTGAGGCCCTCGGAGCCCTTCCCTCCCTCACCTTCCTCTCTGTGACCCACAACTGCCTGCAAAGGCTTCCCGCAGCGCTGGGATCCCTGTCCACCCTGCAGCGCCTTGATCTCTCAGAGAACCTTCTGGATACCCTGCCCCCTGAGATTGGAGGCCTGGGCAGCCTCACGGAGCTCAGTCTGGCTTCCAACCGGCTGCAGGGCCTCCCCACCTCCCTTGGTAAGTAGGAGTCGTGCCCCTCATGGCTCCCAGGCCTGACGGGGAGTGCCCTCCAGCTGCTGCCTGGTTTCCGCTCTCCTGTCCTCCACAGGGGCCTCTGCACACACAGACTTGGCCCACCTTGGAGCCTTCACTCCTCCTGGGGGGCCCTTGTTTGCCCTCCCTTCCCCGGCTTTCGAGGCTCCTTGCACAGACTTCCCAAGCTCCCTGAGTCTGTCCGTGAGGCAGAGACTGGAAAGGCTTCTCTGCTTGGCCCTAACATGAGTCTCCTGTCCTGGCCAGGGCTGGTGCGGCCCTGAGTGCTCCTCTGCGGGCCCTAAGCTGGCACTTGCCCGCAGTGGGGCTGCGGTCCTTGCGGTTTCTTGTTTTGCACAGCAACCTCCTGACCTCAGTGCCCACCGGCCTGGCCCACCTCCCGCTGCTCGCCCGACTGGATCTGAGGGACAACCAGCTCCAGGACGTGCCCCCCGAGCTACTGGACGCCCCCTTTGTGCGCCTTCAGGGGAACCCCCTGGGCAAGGCTCTACCTGCCCCCCGCAGTTCCCCAGGTAGGCGTGTTGCTAGGAAGGGTCGGGCCACAGACGGGTTGGGATGCAGGTACCATAGGTGTCCTAACAGCTTGTCTGTGCCTCCACAGAGACGCCCGTGATCCCGGAAATGCCCCGACTATTCCTGAACTCAGATTTGGACAGGTGTGTGTGTGTTGGGGGGGCTGAAGATGCATGTCTCTAGCCTGTCATCCCGTCCATGATGAACACCGTGCTCACGGCCCAGGGGTCTTCTGGAGTTTCCCAGGAGTGCCCGATCCAGCCACACCCCTTCTGTTGTCTGACCTGATGCCCACCCTATCATGCAGCTTCCTTGTGACTCCCCAAGGCTGCTCAGTGACCCTGGCCTGTGGTGTCCGCCTGCGGTTCCCTGCTGGGGCCACCACTAGCCCTGTCAACATCCACTATCGACTATCCCCTTGGGTCCTCATGACTCCTTGCTCAGTGGTGTCCTGGAGCTGCAGCCCCATGGGGTGGCCTTCCGGCAGGCACGGCCTGGGCAAGTCGGGGGGGTGGGGAGGAGGGCTCAGGCATGGGCCCCAGTGCTCACACCACCCTTGCCTGGCAGGAAGTAGGTCTGTGGTTACTCTTTGTGCCCCCCCGGGACTGGCGTTGCCGGGAGGTGGTGGTCAGGACCCTGAGTGATGACAGCTGGAGTGACCTGGAGACTCACCTGGAAGAAGAGGCACCCAAGGTGAGAGCCACCCAGGCCTTCGTGGGAAGGAGTACTAGGGAGTGGCTCCCCCCAGACCCTGGTCACCCCTGTCTGCCCTGCCTGGTGGCTCTGCCCTGACACCCCTCTGACCCTGTTCCCTCTGACCCCACCTCCCACGCCCAGCGGCTCTGGGCTCAGTGCCAGGTGCCCCACTTCTCGTGGTTCCTCGTGGTTTCACGTCCTGTGTCCAACGTCTGCCTGGTGCCACCAGAAGGGACATTGCTGTGGTCCTCAGGACATCCTGGGGTCAAGGTCACATTCCCCCCTGGGGCCACCGACGAGCCTCGTCACGTCCGCATGCAGGTGCGGGCAGGGCAGCCACTGTGGGTGGCGGGTGGCGGGTGGAGCCTCAGTGCAAAGGTGGGTGTTCCAGGCACCCCATTTGCCCCAGGTGGTGCACGTGGCCAGCAGAGAGCTTCGAGCCCTGCTGGAGGAGCCTGAGGCAGCGGCCAGCCCCCTGCTGTGCCTCTCCCAGAGCGGCCCCCCAAGCTTCCTCCGGCCTGTCACCGTGCAGCTGCCTCTGCCCCCCGGTGTCACAGGTGAGAGGTGGCCAGGTGGCATAGCTGAACTCCTGGGCACTGGGTGGAGGGGGCTGTGCTCAGCAGGGGAGCCCCTGCCAGGGACGCCTCAGCCTGTGGCCCCCTCATGTCCCCAGGCCTGAGTCTGGATCGCTCTCGTCTTCACCTGCTGTACTGGACCCCACCTGAAGCGGCCTGGGATGACATCACAGCTCAGGTGGCACTGGAGTTCACCCACCTGTATGCTCGCTTCCAGGTCACACACTTCTCCTGGTCAGTGCCCCCCGCCCCGCCCCTCAGTCCCCTCCCCACAGTGGTCTGTGCAGCCCCCGCTCATCGCCAGCCCTCCCAGGTACTGGCTCTGGTACACCACCAAGACGTGCGTGGAGGGCCTGGCTCGGAAGGCCTGGGAGCGCCTGCGGCTGCACAGGGTCAACCTCATTGCCCTGCAGAGGCGCCGGGACCCCGAGCAGGTCCTGCTGCAGTGCCTGCCCCGCAACAAGGTGGGTGCCGAGTCCGGAGGCCAGGAGGGCCGAGTCGGAAGGGCAGGGGGCCTGCGGGGGGCCACGGGCACTGGGCTCGGAGCCAGTGGGTGCCCGCCCCCCAGGTGGACGCCGCCCTGCAGAGGCTGCTGGACCGCTACCGGGGCCCTGAGCCGTCCGACACGGTGGAGATGTTCGAGGGCGAAGAATTCTTTGCTGCCTTCGAGAGGGGTATTGCCGTGGATGCTGGTATGCCCCCCGCCCCGCCCCTAGAGGGGACGCTGGGGTCCGCTCCCCGAGCTCCCTGCTGAGCCCATCCCGCCCCCAGACCGCCCAGACTGCGTGCAGGGCAGGATCTGCTTCGTGTTTTACTCACACTTGAAGAACGTGAAGGAAGTGTATGTGACCACCACCCTGGACCGGCACGCTCAGGCTGTGAGGGGCCAGGTGGGTCAGCGGGCTGGGGTGCCCCAGGCTGCCCGGGCAGAGGCAGGACACTGAAGCCCCCTCATCCCCTCGCTAGGTGTCCTTCTACCGGGGAGCGGTGCCCGGGACGGTGCCTGAGGAGGCAGAAGCTGCCCGGCAGAGGAGGACCGGCGCCGGCTCCCTGTGGATGGCCACGCTGCCCATCAAGCTGCCGGTGTGGCCCGGGGTGGGGGACAGTGTGTGTGAAGGGGACGGGGCGGCACAGAAGCCCGGGGGTGGTCAGGGGGCAGAGGGCAGGGCTCACCGCACCCCTTCCTCCTTACAGAGACTGCGGGGGTCCCAGGGGCCAGAGCAGGGGCAGGGGACTAGCGTCTCCCTGGCGCCTCTGAACCTGGGTGACGCTGAGACTGGCTTCCTGACCCAGAGCAACCTGCTGAACGTGGCCGGGCGTCTGGGCCCTGACTGGCCAGCCGTGGCCCTTCACCTGGGCATGCCCTACCGTGAGCTGCAGCGCATCCGACATGAGTTCCGGTGAGTTCCTTTGGGCACCCTGATGCTGGCTCCAGGCCAGCCTCAGGCCCGGGTCCTGGCTGCTAGGGGAGCCTTCCCTGAGGCTGGGTGAAGTTCCGTCCAGGGTGGGTGGGGACAGGGCAAACAGGCAGGAAAGAGAGGGTCTGGCCACACGTCACCGAGGGAGCAGGGAATCCACCCGAGGAGGGTAAGCAGAACCTTGGGTGTGATGGCTGGGCCTCTCTGTCACCATTCTCCTTCTCCCCGCCAGGGACGACCTGGACGGCCAGATCCGGCATATGCTCTTCTCCTGGGCTGAGCGCCAGGCTGGCCAGCCGGGGGCTGTGGGGCTCCTAGTGCAGGCCCTGGAGCAGAGCGACCGACTGGATATAGCTGAAGAGGTGAGGGCTGTCTTGGAGCTCGGCCGCCAAAAGTACAAGGACAGCATCCAGCGCATGAGCCTGGCCCCCAGGGACCTCACCCCACCTGAGCCTTCAGCATCACAGTCCCCAGAGTCTGCCCAGGCCTAGACCCCACTGACTTCGGGCTGGCCCTGATGTACCCTGGCCAGTGGTCAGAGACCCCATTTTCAAGCCTGCCTGGCGTATGGGGACAGTGACCTCCCATATGTAACAAATATGCACTGTTGTGCCTGCTTCTCAGAGCTCAGTTTATTTGCTGGGTGAAGGAGTGGGCAGAAAGCAAGGGGTGGCCTGGGATCAAAGGCCTGGGCCCTGCTGGGAGGGGACCTTGGGTAAAGACTTCGCTACCTGCCCCATGTACCCGGGAGGGCGAGGCGCTCCAGCTACAAAGTAACGGTGCTGCACCAACGGATACAAAGTCACCGTGCGCGGGATTGTGCAGCAAGTGGCTGGGCAGGTGCTCGGCCAGAGCCATCCCCTCCAAGCGCCCACGGTGCGGCCAGGGACCGCTCCTGCCCTAGAACACCCTCTTCCCGGCATTCCCTGCCACCCGTTGGCCCGCCGGGGCTAATCCCTGGGTCCCTGGCCCATGCAGGACCGTGAGGCCCAGAGGCCAAAGAAGGGTCTTTTGGGGACCCGCGGCTGGGGCCAGGCCGGCGCAGTGGCCGCGGCGACCGGGAGGGGGAGCCGGAGCCCGCTTGCCGAGGGCCGGGGGCAGGGGGCGGAGCGCGCGCGCCTCCGCGCATTAGGAGCAGCCGGGCGCGCGGCACGGCGGGGAGGCGAGCGCGGCGGCGGCGGCGGCGGAGCGCGCGGTGAGTGGCTGCCCGGCCTCTCCCTTCCGCTGCGCCCACCCGACTGCTGCCCGGCTGCGGGGGCCAGGGGCGCCGAGGCGGCCGGGGGAGGTGACAGCTGCCCCGACGAGGCGGCTCCGGGGGGTCCCGGGCCGGCGGATGCTCCGACCAGCTGCCGCCCGGGTGTGGGAGGCCGTGCTCGACCCCGGGCGGTGCCGGGCGCGCTCCCCGCGCACACGTGTCCCCACGGGGTGGGAAGCTGGGCCAGAGCCCCAGAAGCGGAGGCCGGGCCGCGGGGGGCGCACACGTGGGGCCCCGCCGGACTTGTGTGGACACGTGCGTGGCTGTAGTCGCCACCGCCTGGCGGGGGCAGCGTGACCGTCTGGGCCCCGTCTGGACCCCCTCCAAGAGGGACAAGGGGCCTGAGCCGGCCTCCGAGCTGGAGCCCGCAACCTCCACCCCAAGCCTCCTTTGTTCGTGGGTTGGGGCCCCTCCGACAGCATAGAAAGCGCCCCCCCCCCGTCCCTAGGGGGAAGGGATGCGGGGAGATTGAATGGGCAGCCAGCGGCCAGTGCCGGACTCTGATCTTCACCCCCACCGCCTTCCGTGAGGGTGGGGGAGGGGGAGCCCAGCGGCTTCATTTGTGGGAGATTTTACCCCTGGGAGGGTCTGGAAGTAGACGCATCATCCTGTGGTGCTCTCTGTGGGCAGCGCTGTCCACTGCCTACCTTCGTCCTGAGTTTACTTGGCTGCAGAAGTGGAGACGGGAGGACGGTGAAGGCTAACAGCCCTGGGCCTCAGGCCCGGCCGGGGTTGCTGGGCTTCTGTGGCAACATGGGGTGCACAGGGAGGTCCTTCCACAGATGTCGCTGGGGTGGGAACCACAGAGCGAGGACCAACAAAGGGGGGTTCTGCGTCCAGCGGAACCCTTGCCAGTCTCCCCAGGGAGAGCCCCTTGATTCTCACTGCTGTCTGGCCAGGACCCACTTCCCTGCTCCATCCTGCAGCCTCAAGCATGTAGTGTGAGACCCCAGACTGTCTCCTCAGGCTTGGCGTCCCCGGGCCTGCCTCTCTTCCTGGCACAGCTGCTCTCCTCTTCACTTTAGACGCTCTGTCTGACTTCTGGGACCCCCATCACCCAGTGTCCCTTACCCCAGGTGGGAGGTGGGGTCTGGTGATGCTGGAGGTGGCAGGGTTCACTCAGTCCCCCAGAGGCAGGGGTGGGTCTCAGGAGACTGCAGAGACTGTAGACCCTGCCCCTGACAGCCTGGGGCTGCAGCGAGCTGGCTGTAGCCAGTCTACACCAGGAGGTGTGTGGGGTGGGGGTGGGGAGGGAAAGGTCAGGTTGAAGTTCAGGGGTCAGACTTTTATCTGCAGGCTAGGGCATGGGGAAGCAGGTGCTGGGGACGGAGGCCCTGGGGTGTGTGTCTGGGGCCCCTTGGCGGGTCAGAGAGCTCTGGGAGTGCCCATTCCCGTGCCCTCTGGACCTGCCAGCTGAACAGTCCTGTGGGTAGCAGCCAGAGGCCTCTTGAGACCTAGCCACCCCTTCCCTGGCCTTTTTTTTTTTTTTTAAGACTTCATTTATTAGAGAGTGTGTGCGCAGGAGCAAGGGGGAGGGGAGAGGGAGAAGCAGGCTCCCAGTGGAGCAGGGAGCCCAATGCGGGGCTCCATCCCAGGACCCTGGGATCGTGACCTGAGCCGAAGGCCGATGCTTAACCATCTGAGCTCCCCTGTCCCAGCCCTGGATTTTTAATAGACGTGTGTCTTCGTCTGCCCTAGAGTGAGGTTTCCATGAAATGTGTCTTCACCCAGCAGACACACAGGTCTCACGAACAGGAGTGGGCACAGACCCATCTCTACCCCCACGGGACCAGATTGTCCACAGAGGCCCACAGGGTGCCTGGGCACAGAGAGCGCCCCATCCTCTGGGTCCCGGAGCCCTAGACAGATCCAGCCTGCAGGCTGCAGACAGGAACCCACAGGGCAGCCGGGGTCGTGGTGGCCATGGGCCGGGGTTCCTGTGGGCGGCTGGCCAGGCTTTGCCCCGTGGGCTGATCAAGTGTCCGAGGCTGGGCCCTGCCCCTCAGAAGCTGTCACACCCCCTCCCATCCCTTCTCCTGCAGCGGCTGAGAGCCTCAACGCGCCCAAAGTGAAAGAGAAAGTCGCCCCCCCAAGGCCGGCCCCGCCCCACCTGGCGGCCAATCCCGGCAACGGGCACCTCCCTCAGCCACTGGGTCTCCTCCGTGGGCCGTGAGCCGTGCGGGCTGTAGTCCTGGAGGTGCACCTCACGGTGAGCGGGACTGGGGGCTGCGGGGTGGTGGGGCTGGAGGGGCAGGGGACACAGGGACAGATGGCCCAGGAAAGCTGAGGTGAAGGTCACCGGTCCTCAGAGGGACCAGGGGTGCGAGCCAGCCTTGTGACCGTGGGCGGCAGTGCTGTGGGTGAGAGCCTGTGACAGCTGGCCTCTGAGGGGGCCCAGGGAAGAGGCAGCGGGGAAGGCTCCAGGACTCTGGGAGGCCCCCGACAGGAGGCTCCGGAGGCTCTGCCACTGGCTCTGGCTCCCCTGCCCTGTCTCTAGTGAGAGGGGCCCTGTCTCCCCCAACCCCTAGGGCGGATGGGGGAACTAAACACAGGGAGCCTCAGTTGTCCCCTTCCCAGCTGCCCCGTACCCCGTGCCCCAGACACCTCCGAAGCTTCCAGAGGATCTGGTCTGTGCGTGTGTGTGCCTGTCTGGGAGTGAGGTTCCTGGAAAGGGTGGATAGGAGAGTGGGTGCAGGGCTGGGTGTGGGTGAGCAGGGCGCTTCTCCAAGGGGAGGGGCTGTCTGGGGTCCATGGGAGTGGGGGCTGTACCTGGCGTGGCAGCATCTACCTGGGTGGCTGTGAGCTGAGCCCAGGTTGTGGGGGGCCCCTCAGCACCTCCAGCCTCCATCCTGGAGGGGGCAGGCGTCAGCTGCAGCTGCCCAAGGATGAGGGGGTCACCGCAGTCCAGGGTTGAGATGCCTGGCTGGCAGATTCACTCCCCAGAGGCGCCTGGCCCTTTAAAGGCAGATTGCGCTCCTGTGCCCGCTCGGTGTGCACGTGAGTGTGTGAGCGTGAGCGAGGCCAGCTGGGAAGACGCGCCGGGCGGGGGCGGGGGCGCCTTGAGGGGAAACAGGATGGCCCTAGGGATGGGAGGGGGGTTTTGAGGGGAAGCTTATTTCTCTGGTGCGCCTCTGAGTGGTGTGTCCCTCCCTCCGCTGATTCCCAGAGCCTGTTCTAGAACAGAAGCCGTGGTTTTGAAAGTCCCTGGAGAGTGGAGAGCCGCCCCTTCCCCCTCTGTCCACCCGCACTCCGCCGCCGCTGCTCGCTCCGTCCTCCACTGGCTGGCGTCCAGCTGTCCGGCTCCTACCTGGGTGCGCTCAGTTAAATGGCTGATAAGCAGATCAGGTCAGAACGCAGCCCTGCCTTTGGTCTTGGCCCCACCCCGCCCCGTGTGTCGTGCTGACCGATGGCCGAGGAGGCCACTCCTGACACTCCCTCTGCTCACACAGTCTGCCAGCCAAGCTCATCAATGGCGGCATCGCTGGGCTGATCGGGGTCACCTGTGTGTTCCCCATCGACCTGGCCAAGACGCGGCTGCAGAACCAGCAGAATGGCCAGCGCGTGTACACCAGCATGTGAGCGTGCGGGGCGGGGCGGGGGCCACGGGAGGCGGGGGCCACGGGAGGCGGGGGCAGGGTGAGGCTCAGACTCACAAGCCCAGCTCCTGCGTCCCCCACCTTGTTTGACAAGAGGGGAAGCTGAGGTCAGGGCTAGGATTGGAGCCGTGACTGGCCCCCAGCTCACCCCCGCCTCCTGCAGGTCCGACTGCCTCATCAAGACCATCCGCTCAGAGGGCTACTTCGGCATGTACCGCGGTGAGGCTGGGGGTGGGGCAGGTGTGGGTGGCACCCTCCTGCACCTGGGGGGAGGCAGGTGGCAAAGCCAGGCAGGGCAGCCCTCTTGGGCCTGGTGTGTAAGTGTGGACGTGGCCCGTGGGACCTGAGTGCTGGGCGAGTGACACAGGGTGGGCTGTCTGGGAAGGGGCAGTTCTCAGCGGTCCTCCCAGCGCATCGGCCCCATCCCCCACCTGCTGCCACTGCCGGCAGGCACGACAGGACACTGTGTCTTCACCGTGGTGGCTGCAGCCTTCTCCCCTGTCTTCCGGGGCAGGTGGGACTCCATCTGTGCTGGGAGACCGGAGGCGGGCAGGGACACCACTGCAAAGCCGCTTAGGAGACAATCCCCAAGACTGGCTTTGCCCAGACACTGTGCGGAGGGACCCGCCACTGCCTCCCCCGGCCCTAGCTCACCACCAGCCTGTGTCCTCCACCCAGTGCCCCGCCCCTGCCGTGGGAGCCCTTCTGTCCTCCAGGGGAGGTATTCCTCAGGGAGGCCAGAATGGGTAGACCATGCAGGGAGGGTGAGCGGAGCTCTTGGAGGAGCCACTGCCCCGTCCCTGCCTGGTCCTGCCCTGCCTGGCACCAATGTGGGTGAGAGGGCAGGAGGGGGAGCCAAGGAGTGACTGGGGTGGGTCTCTGCCAGCTGGGAGGCTACTGCTGGCTGAGAGCCTCCCCAACCCAGGCCACTGACCTGCCTGTGCTCCCCGCTGTGCCCCACAGGAGCCGCTGTGAACCTGACTCTTGTCACCCCAGAGAAGGCCATCAAGCTGGCCGCCAACGACTTCTTCCGATACCAGCTCTCCAAGGACGGGTGAGGGGCTGCGGGCCAAGGTTGTGAGGGGGCGGGGTCTGTGCCTCCAGACAGAGGACAAAAGCTCTGCCCCTCACCTCCTCCCTCTCGTCCTCCCTGCCTCCTGCACAGGGAAGGAAGCAGATGCTGAGTCAGTGGCGCTTCGGCCCCAGCGGTCCTGGCCCCCAGCCACCTGCACCAGCCCTTGTAGGGTGGGATTTGCAGGGGGCACCGACCAGCTTTCCCCTGTCAGGGGATGGGGCTGAGAGGGTAGCCCTTTGGGTACTTGAGACACCTACCTTTTCCACTGCTGTTTGCTTGAGAATGGCCCTTCCACCTTTCCCAGGCCCTGCTTGTGGGGCCCTCTGTCTGTTGGGCTCGGTGCCCATTGCTGGAGGGCCTGCAGGGGTACCGGAGGCTGGCATGTGCTGTACCCCTGCAGGGCTGCGTCCGCCTCTGCCACTCCCATTCCCCTGCACGCTCAGGGCAGCAGAGGCTTCTGCATCTGCACCACGGCCCGTACCCCTTCTCCACAGGCAGAAGCTGACCCTGGTTAAGGAGATGCTGGCGGGCTGTGGGGCTGGCACCTGCCAGGTGATCGTGACCACGCCCATGGAAATGCTGAAGATCCAGCTTCAGGACGCAGGCCGCATTGGTGAGGGTGTGGGAGGAGGGGCAACAGCTGGGTGGGGGCAACAGCTGGAGCCCCATCCCCTGCCCCGTGGGAGGCAGTAGGAGGGGGAGCCAGCAGGCCCATCTCTTCTCTCCCCAGCTGCCCAGAAGAAGATACTGGATGCCCAGGCCCAGCTGTCAGCCCAAGGGGGCGCCCAGCCCTCCGTGGAGGCTCCAGCTGCCCCCCGGCCCACAGCCACCCAGCTGACCCGGGACCTGCTTCGGAGCCGGGGCATCGCTGGCCTCTACAAGGGACTGGGGGCCACACTGCTCAGGTGGGAGGGAGGGTGAGGGTGGGAGGAGGGAGGCCTGGCCACTGTGCACCTCTGGGTCACCAGGGTCCCTTCCTCCCCCCACAGGGACGTCCCCTTCTCCATTGTCTACTTCCCCCTCTTTGCCAACCTGAACCAGCTGGGCCGTCCGGCATCCGGGGAGAAGTCTCCTTTCTACGTGTCGTTTCTGGCTGGCTGTGTGGCCGGGAGCGCGGCCGCCGTGGCCGTCAACCCCTGTGATGGTCAGTGCCTGGACTAGGTCCTGCAGGGGTGGGGGTGGAGGTGGGCTGGGCCTGCGCTGACCTGCACTCCCCCCTGCAGTGGTGAAGACAAGACTCCAGTCACTACAGCGCGGCGTGAACGAGGACACCTACACGGGGTTCCTGGACTGTGCCAGGTGGGAAGGCCCTAGGGGCGGGGCGGGGGTGGACCGCAGGCCGGTGGGGCCCTGACCACCCTCTCCCCGCAGGAAGATCCTGAGGCACGAGGGCCCCTCAGCCTTCCTGAAGGGCGCCTACTGTCGTGCCCTGGTCATCGCCCCGCTGTTCGGCATTGCTCAAGTGGTCTACTTCCTGGGCATCGCAGAGACGCTGCTGGACCTGCTGCAGCGACCCCAGCCCTGAGCCTGGCGGCCGCCCACGCCCTCCAGCCAATTGGGACCAGAGTGGGGCCGGAGCCAGGTGGCCCGCCCAGGACCGAGCGGGAGAAAGTCTCTCCCCAGCCTTCCCACGTGGATGGGGGGAAGCAGAGGAAGGGGTGCAGGGTCCACATGGGTGGTGCACACAGGGGCCCCTGAGGGGTCCTGCCTGCACCCCCACTGGGACCAATGTCTTATTTATGTAGAAAACGCAGAAATCTTTACATTCCTGGAGCCAGCCCCCGCCACAGCTCCGCCCCGGCCTGAGTACCCCAGGAACAGAGCTGGTCTCTGGGCTGGGCCCCCCAGGCCTGGGCTAGGCAGGCGGGACCCTACCCTCCAGTCTACCAGCTCTCGTCCCCGAGGCTTGGCCCCTAGTCCACAAAGGGGACCCCGCACAAACCTATTTATTAACTTGCTGAGTACAAGTGCTCTGTCCCTCCCTGTGTCCATCCGTCCAGCCTCTCCCTGCCGCTGCCCTTCTTGCCTTGGCCAGGACTCCACTTTGTCCCCCAGCTAGCCTTGTGGGAGGATTGGGGTCTCCTGCCCCCCATTTTGAGCCAGGAGTCCCAGGCGGGGGTCACATGGAGTTCTGACTCCCAGGGCAAGCCCCCCATTCCAATGTGGGACCCAGCATCCCTCCTGGTGGGCCTCTCTACCCCCACCCCAGGCTGGGGGCCCATAGCGTGTGAGGTCTGTGTGCATGTGCAAATGTTCTGGGGAGCAGGTTGTGTCCACCAGCGCTCCACTGGCCTGGCCCCTCAGAGATGGGGCTGGGGGTGGGGGGTGGGGCTGCTGGCCTTACCCACATGGCCAGGTAATGTGTGTGTGTTTGTGCTGTGTGCACCCTAGGCTCCCCTCTGACCCCATTCAGGAATGTATTTTCCCAGCCTGGTTCTTGCTGCACCTCAGCGGACCCCTCTTCTGAGACCCCCTCCAACCCTGGGTCCAGGATTGGCCAGTGGGGAGGGCAGACATGAGGACCAGTATGGAGCCTGGGGGTGTCTGCTCCCTCAGTCCTCCCAGGGCCCACCCTACTTTCTGGGCCTTTGCATAAGGCCGCTGACCACACTGTAAGCTCTGCCCTCCCGAACCGCCCTCCCTCATTGATGTTGTGAATTGAGGCAGGCCTGCCCGCCCCGCCCCCCCCAGGCCACGTGATTGTGTTGGTGATCGACCCCGATGTGCCGGTGCTGTGTACCCCCACCTGGTCTCCCTCCTCGGAGGCCCCTTCCCGGTGACACTACCTGGGGCTCAGGCCTGGGCCCCCCAGTTCACGGTTGTTCCTGGGAGCTGCCCTCTCCCACCACATCTGAACCTTGGAAGCTGCTGCTGCTGCTTACAGAATTATATTTTTTGTTTTGAAGAGTTTTAAGAAGTTGTAACTTTTTGTGTCTTGTCCTGTGAGAAGATAAATAAATATTCTAAGTAGACACCTTCTCTCTGAAATCTGTTAGGGCAGGGCGGGGCGGGGGCGAGGGTAGCCTCTCATTTTGCAACCTGCTGCCCCTGCGGACCTCCCTCGGCCCACCCACCCGCTGGCCGACACAGGGCCCGGGAGGAGGGCCCCCTGCCGCCCGCACTGGCTGGTTTGGGGGCGCGGGAAGGGCAGCCCCCTTTCTTCCCTGACTGCAAGCCGTCCTTGGGATCAAAAGGGGAGCTTGGGCTTGGGGGCCCCAGACTGCCCCACCAGCCGGGGGCGCCGGGGTGGCCAAGAGGGGGCGGCGCTGGGGTGATGTGGCCCCGCCTCCGCGGCTGGCGGCGCCGAGAACAGTGCATTGTGGGAAACTCCCAGTCCCCGCAGCCGCAGCCGCAGCCGCCGCCCGCCCTGGTCCCGCGGAGAGCGCGCAGCGCCGAGGTGGGAGCGCCGGGAGCAGCAGCGTAAGACAACGGGGGCTACGGGGCCTGGGGCCCGGGGTGTGACGGGGCGGCCGCGCGGGGCGAGTGGGCGGCTCCCGCCTTGAAGGTCACTGGGGGCGCATGCCGGGCCCCTCGCTCTCTCCAGCCCAGCGGCTCCTGGGAGGGGGAGGGGGCACCGGCTGACGTCATTGTGAACCAAAAATAACAGGGGGTGGGGGGGCGGGGAGGAGACCACCTGCCCTTTGCAAACTTGACGCCCAGCAGCGGGGTGCCCATCCAGAGCACTAGGGGTTGAGGGGCTGCTGGGACTCCCTGGGAAGCAGGGCAGCAGCTGGGCTGCTCACTGGGACACCCCCATTATGCTGTGACCTACAGGTGACCTTCAGGTGTGGTTAGTGTGCCTGGCCTGGGTGGAAAACCTGGGCCGCAGCTTCCCCCATGGGCTCCCTCCCCCTGTGGGGAAGGGCGGGGGGGGGGTTCTAATCCTCTCGGAGGAGAGGCAGTCAGGTGGTGTCTAGGTGTTCAGGGAGAGATGGCTCAGGCCCAGCCCAGTAAACCCAGTACTCGCCAACTCAGACATTGAGGATCTGGGCCAGGCTTTTCCCATAGTCTGGAGCCCCCATCCTCTGCCCTGGCCCAGGTTTGAGGATGCTGAGGCTGATGGACATGGCATGTGTCCACCCCAGGCTCACACCAGGGACACCCTCCCCACCCCTTGCCCGAGAGGCAGGCACAGCCCCAGACTCAGGAAGGACTCCCTGTCCTTGAACTGGAGCAGGAGAAGCTGGTCTTGGGGGTGGGTACCGGCAGCTGGGGAGGGGCAGGTGGCTTGCCGGGAGGCACAGGGCCTGTCACTGCCTGCCTGACTGGCTTCTCCAGCCTCCCAGGGAAACACCTCAGGTGTGCTGTACCCCCGTTCTGGCAGCCTTGGGCCCATTCCCCCCCACTGGCACCAGAGAGCACAGACTCTGGGTTCCTGCCTTGCCCTCCTCTCCACTTGGACCCAGTCCTCCCAGGAAGGTGCACAGTTGCTTCTGCCCAGGCACACCATAGCTGCCACGCCCTCCAGTGACCACACATCCTCCTGAGGACTGGGTGGGCTCTCACTTCCCCATCAGGGCCTCCCTACCCCGGGCCAGATGGAAATAGCACGTGTATGGGCAGGACCATGTTGCGGATGGCTGGTCTCATCCTGCACCCCCAGCCTGTTCAGGGCCAGCGGGCTCTGCGTGTGTGGTTGGAGGGGCTTCTCAGGGAGTGGGGGGGGGGGCAGATGGAGATCAGGCCCTGGAAGCAGAACATCCTGAGTGGGGTCTCCTGGGGGGAGGGGTGATCCAGAGAACTGGGCAGGGTCTCCATGGGGACAAGACGGGAGGGGGCTGAACAGGAGAGCTGAGTCTCTTGCCACAGCCTCATTGTGTCTTTCTCCAGGCCTAGATAATGCCCAGGGGTGAGCTGTCCTGAGCCGCTGAGTTCCAGCTACCTGTCTGTTCACACACACCCCACGTAGCCTGCCAGCACCGCCCACCATGGAGTCCAGGGGGAAGGCGACCAGCAGCCCCAAGCCTGACACCAAGGCTCCACAGGCCGCTGCTGAGGCCAGAGCCCCGCCAGCTGCAGATGGGAAAGCCCCCTCAGCTAAGCCTGGGAAGAAGGAGGCCCAAGCAGAGAAGCAAGAGCCTCCGGCGGCCCCCACACCACCAACTGCCAAGAAGACCCCGGCCAAGGCAGACCCTACCCTTCTCAATAACCACAGCAACCTGAAGCCGGCCCCTGCAGCACCCGGCAGCTCCGATGCCACCCCCGAGCCCAAGGGCCCTGGGGATGGGGCTGAGGAGGATGAAGCCCCCAGCGGGGGTCCAGGGGGCCGTGGCCCTTGCCCCTTTGAGAACTTGACCCCCCTGCTGGTGGCTGGGGGTGTGGCCGTGGCAGCCGTAGCCCTAATTCTTGGTGTGGCCTTCCTGGCCCGGAAAAAATGATGGCTGGTGCCCAGGTGGGGGCACAGCCACTTCCTGTACAGATCTCAGGAGCCTAGTGCATGCCGAGCTCACACACAGCTATCTATACACCCGTACACGCGTACCATATAGACATGTATACCCCCACACACGCAGAGGGACAGACACGGACAGGGCCCCCAAGCTCCCTCGCTGGCCCCCGGCACATCCCCCTCCCAGGCTCCAGGGTTTACTGAGCAGCACAGGACAGAGCTCCCACGTGGGGCAGAGGTCTCGGCCAGGGCCACGATACCGGGGGGCAGCGGGAGGAGTGGATCTCGAGTGTGGCCCTCTTGCCTACGGGCAGGCGTGTTCACCGTGGGCACACTCGCGTGTGCCAGCCGGTCCCGAGAGGCCTCCGTGATCCCGTGCGCTTCCTGGCAGCAGAGTCCGGACGATTCCCCAGGGTTGGGCAGGGGTCCGGGATGGGCTCCAGCGAGGGCCCAGCCCATGTGGGGACATTAAAGGGTATGGCTGTCTCACTCGCCCCATTTCTGCTCTTTCTTTGTAGCTGGGCAGGGCCTGGGCAGTGGGCTGACCCGAACCAAGCTGTGGCAGTGCTTCCATGCCACCTCTGTCCACCGCCTGCACCCTGGCTGGGTGGACAGAGCCCACAGGCCGGTCTGGGGGGACTTCCACCATTCGCCTTCCAGGGGAGCCGCTGAGGCTGGGGCCACCTCACTTCCTGCCCTGACTCTTCCTCGTCCTGCAGCAATTGTCCTTGGGGCAGCTGAGAGCCTGGCAGGGAGGCCGGGGATGGGGGGATGTCGAGGATCTGCCCGGTGGCTACGCTAGCCTCACCCCTGTAGACCGCCCCTCCCACCTCACCCAGTGTCCTTTGATTCTAACAAGCGTATAAATGCAATAACACAGGTAGAGTAGAGCTGCTCGGTGGGTGACCATCGCCCACGTCCACCACCCTGTTGTGCCTGGAGGGCGACTGTGCTCTGCGGTCCCTCCTCAGCACATCGGATCCCAGCGTGGCCCGTGGCACGATGGCAGTGGGCGGGCTCTAGAGGGTGGCCATGGGCACTGTGGGCACGGACACGCCCTGGCCTGGCCAGCCAACCGCTGGAACCCTGGGCCTGAGTGGAGGCTGAGTCTGAAATAAACTCTGTTGTCTAATGGCTGGGCTGGTGTCCTCACCTACCTGGGGCGGGGAAAGGCAAGGGCTTCCCATGGGGGTGTGGGGGTGGTCACATAGCCACACCACCAGGCTTTCCAAGGAGGAATAGGGAGCTTCAGCTGCCACCACCCCCCACCTCCCGCCACCCCCATGCTTTGATCCTGGGCCCTGCCCCATCCCAGACAGCCAGACCCCAGAGGGACTCTCACCACCTGGGCTGCCAGCCACAGTGCACAGGGCAGGGCTGGGACTGGAGCAGTAAGGACATGGGAGGGGGAAGGAGGACCTCGCTCTGACGTCTGAGGCCAGGGGGTAAGTCTTTCTCCACCCCTGTCTGCAGTGTGGGGCACAGAGGAGACTGGAACGATGGGCTTTCCTCCTCTTCCCGCCCCACTGCCCACAGCTCCCTGAGCCCACTCTGGCCAGATGACCCAACTGGTTGGGCCTGCCTGCCCCCTCCCAGCTGTGGGCAAGGCTGTAGGGGCAGGGTCTGGGAGAGCAAGACCCTGCTGGGTCCAGAAGCCCTCCTGTGGGCTTTGTCACTCTGGGCCCCTCCTGCCCCCAGCCTCTCGGAGCTGATGTGTTGGGGGCACGCCCTTCCCTTCTTTTCCTGGTACCCACCCTCCCAGGGTGGCACGCCCAGTCCCTGTACCCACATAGCAGGCCCAGGCAAGTCCGGAGAACTTCCTTCAAGTGAAACATCCAAAACAGTCCCGTCACCCTCGCCCAGACACGCCCCTCCTCCGAGTCCTGGAGCCTCCTCCCGACCCCTGCCCACCCCCCCCCCCACTCCGTTCCTCAAAGTCCTGAGCCACCTGGCCAGAACGTGCCACACGGGGCGGGGCGCTGTGGAGGAAGGCAGAAACAGCCCCCAGGTCCAGCCTCTGGCCCCCCTGCCCCGCAGGTGCCAGGGCTGCTGTCCGAGCACGTCGGGCCGCTTGCCCCCTTTGGCTGTGCGGTCCCCTCTCCCACTCTCTCCGTTCTGCGGCTTGCACCTTAAAAACAAACCCCTCTGATAGTTTGGAGAATGTTTTCAGTGAGCAGAGGCGCCCGTGAGGACGAGTCCTGTCATCTTCAACCAGAAGTCCCCAGCTTGGCCCCTCGATGCGGGTATTCCGCCCCATGTGGCCCCTTGTGTTCATCGATTCACAGGACGCCGGGCTTGTTTCCAAACAGAGCGGTGGTGAAGATCCTTGTAACGCCCCTTGTATCTTCTGCTTTATTGTGGTAAAATACACATAACGTGAGGTTTACCATCTTAGCCACCAAGTGCACAGCTCCGGCACCAAGCACGTTCATGCTGTGCAGCCGTCCCCACCGTCCGTCTCCAGAACTTTCCAACTTCCCAAATGGAAACTGTCCCCGTGAGACACCGACCCCCGTCCCTCCCCCGGCCCCAGCGCCCACCGTCCACTCTTTGTCCCTGTGAATCTGGAGACCCTAGGGACCTCGTGTGGGTGAATCCTGCAGTATTTGTCCCTTTGTGTCTGGCCTGTTTCACTCAGCGTCACGTCCCCCAGGTCCATCCACGCTGTGGCCGGTGTCAGCGTGTCCCTCTGTGTTCAGGCCGAGTGACAGTCCGGTGTGTGGATGGACCACGTTTATCCGCTTGTCTGTCGACAGACACCTGGGCTGCTTCCACGTTTCTGCTGTTGTGGGTTACCGCTGCTGTGACCGTGGAGACGCTCATCTCTCTCCAAGACCCTGCAGTCCCTCCTCTTGGGTATCCACGGGCAGCTGCGTCGCTGGGTCGCACGGTGCGCGCATCTTAAACCCTGCTGCTCCGCCTGGAGCCTGGGGGTTGGCCTCGAGGGCACTGCTCCCCAGCCGTGGCCACACGGGCCAGGGTGCTAGTCCAAGTGAGGCGAACTGGCCTCTTTTGCTTGTTTCTTTTCACGTGGATCTAATGTGCTTCTTTTCACAAAGTTCTTGGCCATTTGGGTCGTGCCTTTTGTGATTCTTCCTGTTGGTGTTAGTTGTCCGTCTTCCTGTTGGATGGAATGCCTTCTTCTCATTTATTTGGAGGACTTCTCTACATCTCGCCCGCCAAGCCTGCGTCGCACTGCAAACCTCTTCACTCCGTGGCTGGCTTCCCTTTTGTTCTGTCTCCTGAGCACAGGAGTTCTGAAGTCTGAGTTTATGACCTGTAACTCCTGTCCCCCCTACCGTAAACGCTTTGGGATCTCGGCTAGAAGGGCGGACACTCTTCCTTATTTCAGGCTCCTATTCTTGGCGTTTGCTCATGTTTAGTAAACGTCACGTTTCAGTCTATCTGTGGACCTTCGGTTTTGTGCGTGAAGTCAGCTGGAGGCCCAGTGTTCCTTCTTTTCCATCAGCAGATCCGAGGGGGCTCAGGCTGTGGACGGTCCCTGCCAACCTGACGCTGCTTCCCTGGCCGCTCACTGCTCAGCACGGCCAGGCCTGTTCTGAGCCCGGGTCGGCTGGCACCAGCTGCCTGTCCGTGTAGCTTCGTGGTGTCACTTGGTGGTGATCTCCTGTTTCTTTATTTCTAATTTCCCACACACACTCAGTTTGCAGTCCTCTCCCTGGGAATGTGAGACTAAGTTAGCTGGTGTCCCTGGGGCGCCGTGTGCGGTTCTGATGCTCCGCTTCTGTCCCATCGTGTCCCTAAACTGGAGTAATGGAGGACCTTTACAAAATGAAGCAAACTCCTAGGGATGTCCAGGGCTGGTTTTTTGGGGTTTTGTTTTGTTTTGAGAGAGAGAGCGAGACAAAGATAGTGACAGAGAGCACACGAGGGACATGAGCCAGCACAAGCGGGGAGGAGAGGGGAGGGGCAGACTCCCCGACACGGGGCTCGATCCCAGGACCCCAGGGTCATGACCTGAGCCAAAGGCAGACGCTTCACCGACTGAGCCACCCAGGTGCCCCCAAGGCTGGCCTACAGAACTACTTTTAAGGTCTTAAAAAAATACCAGCTATAAGAAGTATTCGGTGTGTAAAAAGTACATACAACAGGGGCGCCTGGCTGGCTCAGCTGGTGGAGCATATGACTCATGATCGTGGGGCTGTAAGTTCAAGCCCCACGTCGGGGGTAGAGATTACTTACAAAAATAAAACCTTAAAAAAAAAAAGTACGTACTGTGAATCTAAATCAAACTTTCAAGATCATCAGGAAAATAAGAAAACTCAGGTGGGAGCGTTATCTCCTGGGACAGAGGTGTCCACCGGCTGGGCACTGTCAGAGGGAGGCCCTGCCTCCCAGGGCACCACAGGGACTCCCCGGAGACCTGGGCTCTGAGCCCTGTACCGGCACCTCAGGTCTTCCCATCGCCAGGCCACGCCATGTCATGCCGCACGTGGGCTTTGGAGGACACGGGTGGGTAGGTTATAAGGATGCAGACGATGTGGGCGGAGGGGTCCACCTTGTTTTTCTCTCTAGCACCCCTTCCCTCCCCCAAGAGTGTGCAAGTCCCTTTGGGGACTCCCATCCTGGAATGCATTCTTGGTGTGACCAGGGAGTAGAGCTGACCAGTGTCTCCGGACCCTGTCCTCCTCCCCAGAGATGGGCATGGGGCCACGTGGGGTGCCCTAGAACCTCTCTTCTTTCACTGGGGCAGAGTAATCAATACCCCACAGAAGGCACAGGTAGCAGGCGACTCGGCTCCGGAGCCGCACCCCAGCTGCTGCGGGTCAGTCCTCGGACTCCTGGGTCTTCAGCACCCCCTGCCCCCCCCGCCCCGGCCCAGCGGCTCCCTGACCTCATACCCGGTCCTCGGGCCAGACAGGCAGAAGCTCCTGTGTCCCCGTGGCTGCTCCTGGCGTGCCTGGACGTCTCTGTCTGGTGTCTCCGGCTGGCGAGGGCTGTCAGAGGGTTGGTGAGCACCCGCCGGCCTCAGCACAGGGGACACCTGTCCTGGCAGGAGAGCAGCTCACCCCTGTGGTGTTGCAGAGGGCGCCCAGGTGACATCGCTGGGACCCCCCCCCCCGGCATATGGGAAGAAAGGCTGAGGGTATCTCACCAGTCGCCCCCACCCAGCACAGTGGTCCCTGGAGGTGTGTTTGAGGGGGACCCCGTTCAGACACTCCTTGGGATCCTCCCAGGTACCCATGGATCCCTGTCCTAATGTCCTGGGCAGGATGCAGCCTGCCGCCCTGTCACACCACTGCACTCCGGGCCACCAAACTGCCCGCCCACTTGGCTGACATCTTCAGGCCACACCCTGCCAGCCTGGAAGGCAGACGTGGAACCAGCTGCTCCCACCCTCTCCACACTACTGCCAAGTAGTGTGAAGGGACCGTGGTGAAGGGACCATGGGCTCCCAGCCACTCCCCTGGACTCGGCAGCCCCATGCCCTAGGGGCTGCCACCCTCTGCTGTCCGGTTCAGGGTCTGCATGACTCACAAGTGCTGGGGGTCTAAGTCTCCAGATCCCACCCAGCCCGGCCTCAGCCAAAGAGGAGCCCAAAGCCTGAGCCCTGCTGGGAAGAGGGATGCATCTGGGGTCCAGGACATGGGTCACCTGGCTGGCGGCCTGGCTGGCAGGGCTGCCCATGACACACCCACCCTGAGAGAGCACCCAGTCCCAAGTCTCCCATCTGAGGTCCACGCAGTGGTCAGGCTGACCTAATTGAGGGGGGTCACTCAGGGCAGCCCTGTGAGTTTAGGGGGGATTCTCAGAAAGGGAATGATGCCTCTGGTGCCCAAGGGCTTTGAAGGACAGTTAGGAGTTTGCCATACAAAGAGGCACTCCAGCATTTCAGAGGGAGGGGAGCAAGGGCAAATCTCCCAGGGAACGGCTCAGGCACACTCTGGAAAGGAAGGAAGCAAGGGAGCCTGGGGGTCCCGAGGCTTTGGCTAGCCCACCTGCTGGAAAGGCCCCCCAGGAACGGCCCCCCATTCATCCACCCTTGCTCCATCTGGAGCAACTTCCAGAGACGGGAATGAAAAACAAAACCTTCTGACCGGTGCATGACAGCATGTCACGGGACCCCCTGCACCTCGTGTTCCAGGGTCCCTGAACAAAAGCAAAACCCCAGGTTCAAGGGCATCAGTCTGAGGCAGCAGAGCTCTGTGCCTGGCCCCCAAGCCCCCTCTGCCAACCTTCCCTCTGCCCGGGCAGTCACTACGGGATGAGGTACCAGAACAACTTGCAGATGGTGCCCTAGAACTCCATGCCCCTGACCCCACACCTCAGCACCTCAGCTGGGACTCTGGCAAGAGCCTGGGGAGGGCCTGGGGATGGAGAGGGGGCTACTCCCACTACAAGGCCCTGGAGGGGAAGACCCTTGTCCCCCAGGCCTGGATCCTTCCCAGGAGACAGTCGTCCAGTCATGGGCCACTGGCTGCAGACCCGTCTGTCCTCTGAGACTCTCCTGTGCTCTGCCCCAGGAGGAAGAGCTAACTGCCACTTCATCCCCCTGCAGCAGCCCCGGTCACGCCCAAGGCAGGGCCTGAGTAGCGCCCCTCTCCTCACCTGTTGGGGGTGAAGGGCTCTACGGGGCAAGGGGCTGACCCACTGGAATGGGAACCCACTCGGGAAGTGGGGAGATGAGCCAGCATGACTGTGTGGGTGCAGAGGGCAACAGACCACAACCTCGCCTGGGGGCTACCCCCACTAAGGGCTAACCCCAGTCACCAGGGCAGGGCCTCCGGCGTCCTCTTGTCCAAGTCCTCACTGTCCACAGGGGCCCACACGGGGAGGCAGGCACGGCCAGACCCAGACTAACGCCTCCTATCACCACACCTGCCCCCGGGCACGCTGCCCACCCCAACTCCAAATGCCATGAGGGACCCGGACCCTTACAGGCTTGCCTGTGCTGGGAGCCACTGACACGCCCAAACACACTGCCCTGGACTGGGGTTGGGGTCATGCACACGTGCAGGACTGTGTGCACACGGGGAACCTGGGCTAGAGCGTCTGCTCCTGCTCGGGCAGGTGGGTCTTTCCGGCAGGCATCCTGCAAGGACCCACGCGTCTAGTGGAGTGCACGCTACCTGTGAGCACAGGGGCACACTTGCGCATACACGCACATACACACATCAGCCTTGCTGTGCGGTGCCACAGCCAGGCTACCTCGTCTGTCCTCTTAGTGACAGAGAAGACCGCTGTGGCTTAATGAGGCTCTGTGATGCACAAGGAGGTAGGTGTCAGGGCTGCCCTGGGGTGGTGTGGGGGGACTGGGCCTGCAGGAGGATCCCAGGGCCCCTGCAGCAGCCTGGCAATTCCAGCCCCTGGGTCCCACAAATGTGCATGTGGGGGCCCACCCTACACCCAGAAACCTTTTACTGTGTCTAGGCCTAGCCTATGGTCTGACCTTAGGCCTGTGGGTCTCTATCCAAAGTCCCCCACCCATCCTCACGGCTTCTGTCCCCTGTCCTGAGGCCCTGCCAGGGCCAGGAGCCCCTAGCTCCTGCTTCACTCATGATAGGAGGGCCCTGCAGACATTGAGGGTCGCTGGTAGTCAGGAGCTGTGGGAGTGTGGGGCCTCGCCAGGCAGAGGACAGAGCCAGTGGTTGTGGAGGCAGGGGTGCCCAGGAGAGGCACCTTGGCCTAACCTCGACCACTTTGGCATTTCTTATCCATGACAAAGGTTTCCCTAGTCAGAGCAGAGGCTGGCAGGACCTTGAGGGAACCCTACTGTCTGCCCTTCTACCCTGAAAGCAAGGGGTCCTGGAGAGTGGCCTGTGGGGGCCAAGGGGTGGGACCGTCCCTCCTTACCACCGTCTTGCAGTCTTGCGCCCAAGGCCCTCTACTGGCCTCCTTTCTCTCTAGCCTAGGCCTTAGAGAGCACCTCACAACCTGCTGATGACCCACATGTCTACTCACCTGACTCCTTCCCACACAACCAATGGAAACACTGCTCCAGAGGCAGCTCGGATTTCCTTACCAGACTCAGCGCCTGGAATCATCTCAGGAAGTGACACCCATATTCTTCCAGGGACTCCGCTGAGCCCCACTCACCCCGGATGCCATCACAACCATCCTGGTGAGGCTGAACCCATCCCTCCTGCCCCCCATGGTGCGCACACCTGCAGACCCCTCCCTGGCCTGGACTCCCACCCCTGCCTGCACAAGGACCCACCGCTGCAGGTCCGCCCTCTCTGCCCAGGGGAGTGTCCTCCTTAAAGTGTTTGCCTCCGTAGACGTGCTCCCCCATTTCCCTCTGAGCTCGCACCCCTCCCACCTCCCCCACCTCCTCTCCNTGTGAGCCGGCCCACCCCACCACTCCTCTCACTCACTAACAAACATGTTCCAAGCCCCCACCCCCAGGACATCAGCCCCACTGGCCAGGGCGCTTTGCCCCTTGGCATTCCACGCTGTGTCTCCAGTCCCTCAGTGATCAAGGCTTAAATGTCCAAATCCATGAAGCAGGGACCATCACCCACGAGAAGGGACTTTTGCCCGCTGGGAGGAGTCCCTTAATTACAGGGAGGGACCTCCATCCAAAGGGAGGTACCCACGTCCAGGGGCAGGGGTCCTCTGTCCTGGTTCACGCTCCTGTCCCAACGGACGAGGAAAAGGGGAAGGCACCGTGTTCCTGACTGCGACCGGGGCCGGGCCAGGGGTCCGCCAGGGCTGCTGAGACGTCCGCCAGGGAAGCCGGCCCGCGCTCTCTCCCGCGGCCCTGCAGCCAAGCTCCGAACCCCGCCTGCACGCCCCCTAGCCCTCAGGGCCTCCCCCGCTCGCGCTCACCCCGCTTCTGGCACCGCCCCAACTCCCGAAACCGCCCCCACCCCCGCCGCCCCGGCACCGCCCACCAAGCTGGCTGGGCCGGGGGCGGGCCGAGGACGCAGAAGCGCGGGGCGGACCGGAAACCCGAACAGCGCTAGGGGGGCGGGGCCGGGCAGGAGAACAGATGGCGCCTGCGCCCGGCGCCGCTCGCGGCCCCGCCTCCAGACGCCGCAGCACGTGACCGGTGCTTCCCGGCCGCGAGCGCGCGCGCGCACACACGCACACACGCACACGCACGCTTCGCGCATGCGCAGGCCGCGCCGGGCCCGGCGGAGGCGATGGCGTCCGAGCGACTCCCGAGCCGGCCCGCCTGCCTCCTCGTGGCCAGCGGCGCCGCCGAGGGTGAGGCTCGCGAGGACGGGCTGGCGTCCAGCGGCGACCCCGAGCGGTTCCCCCTTGCGGCGCTTCGGGGAAGCAGGTGGAAGCCCCGCCTTGAAAAGGGGGCGCCGCCGGTGTCCCTGGCCCGGCCCGGGTCCCCAGGCCACGCCGGAGCGCGGGGGCCCTGGTCTGCTGCAGGGGGGACCCGGGGCCCGGTGCTTCTGTGGGAGGAGAGGGTCCCGGGATGGCGCCCGCAGGTGCCGCCTCGGGGGGAGAAGGTGCTGGAGTTTGGGGGCCTCCGTGCGTCACGTGCCGGGTTTGCCGTGCTGGACGGGCAGGCTAGGGTGTGGCGAGGGGCGGTGGGGTTTCCGAGGAGCCGCGGAGCCTGGTCTGTGTGCCGGCACGCCTGGGGGTGAGGCACCGAGCTCGTGGGGCCCTGGGCCTGTGGCCAGCGGGGTGAGGGGTCGGAGAAGGGGCTGTTCTGGGGGTGGAGCTGTGGAGAGGCAGAGGATCTCTCAGTCCTGCCGTGCGAAGGTACCGGGAGAGGCTGATGTGGGGCTCCCGCAGGGCAGCGCGGGTGGTGGTGGGGTCAGCTGTTACTGGCGCAGACTCTCGTCTGACTGCACTGAGCACTTCCCAGGCTCTCGGCTGTGCTTTTTTGTCAGAGGGAATTGATGCGCCCAAGGTTGCAGGGTGGAGAACCAGGGTTGGGACCTGGGGTCTGGCCCTGGAGCCGGGTGGTCTTCTTGAACTCTTAAGTTCAAGAAGCCACCCAGGTGGGCAAGGGAGGGAGGATTGCAGGTCGAGGAGTCACTGTGTAAGGAGCCCCAGGGGCCCTAAGCGCTGTGCCCAGTGTGAGAATGGGAGGAGCCATCAGGAGTGGGGGTCAGTCCTGAAGAGGCAGGTTGGGGTTACCACCAAAGGTGGCTGGTTGGAGTGGGGTAAGGGTGAGGAGGGGTTGACTGGCATGGCTATGCCATGGGGAGGGGACTCAGTTCTGTAAAGGCCACTAGGGCACTGTAGGCAAGAGGGGGCCCTCCAGAGATCCTTGAGGGGTGAAGCCGTGTTCAAGGAACCGAGGGCAGTGTCACGCAAAGTCTGGGGAATGATTTGTGGATGCCGTCCTTGCTCAGTTCCTGCACTCAGTGTGAGTAATACCCGTTAACACGTATGGGTGAATAAAGATGACGATGAGGTTTAGAGGTTGGGTCCAGGATTGACATAAAGGTGGAAGGATGCACACCGAGCCCACTTAGAAGCAGGTGTCCCTGGTGGGGCCACAGCCCCCGGCAGCTAGGAACCTTTTGGACTGGAAATGGGCAGAAGAGGGCTGTGAGCCGCACTGGGGTTGGGGTCAGGGTCCAGGAGCCTGGTGGGCAGAGGCCAAGTGTC
>NW_024424786.1:46953677-46960383 GCF_017311325.1 Ursus maritimus
AACCTGCTGATGACCCACATGTCTACTCACCTGACTCCTTCCCACACAACCAATGGAAACACTGCTCCAGAGGCAGCTCGGATTTCCTTACCAGACTCAGCGCCTGGAATCATCTCAGGAAGTGACACCCATATTCTTCCAGGGACTCCGCTGAGCCCCACTCACCCCGGATGCCATCACAACCATCCTGGTGAGGCTGAACCCATCCCTCCTGCCCCCCATGGTGCGCACACCTGCAGACCCCTCCCTGGCCTGGACTCCCACCCCTGCCTGCACAAGGACCCACCGCTGCAGGTCCGCCCTCTCTGCCCAGGGGAGTGTCCTCCTTAAAGTGTTTGCCTCCGTAGACGTGCTCCCCCATTTCCCTCTGAGCTCGCACCCCTCCCACCTCCCCCACCTCCTCTCCCTGTGAGCCGGCCCACCCCACCACTCCTCTCACTCACTAACAAACATGTTCCAAGCCCCCACCCCCAGGACATCAGCCCCACTGGCCAGGGCGCTTTGCCCCTTGGCATTCCACGCTGTGTCTCCAGTCCCTCAGTGATCAAGGCTTAAATGTCCAAATCCATGAAGCAGGGACCATCACCCACGAGAAGGGACTTTTGCCCGCTGGGAGGAGTCCCTTAATTACAGGGAGGGACCTCCATCCAAAGGGAGGTACCCACGTCCAGGGGCAGGGGTCCTCTGTCCTGGTTCACGCTCCTGTCCCAACGGACGAGGAAAAGGGGAAGGCACCGTGTTCCTGACTGCGACCGGGGCCGGGCCAGGGGTCCGCCAGGGCTGCTGAGACGTCCGCCAGGGAAGCCGGCCCGCGCTCTCTCCCGCGGCCCTGCAGCCAAGCTCCGAACCCCGCCTGCACGCCCCCTAGCCCTCAGGGCCTCCCCCGCTCGCGCTCACCCCGCTTCTGGCACCGCCCCAACTCCCGAAACCGCCCCCACCCCCGCCGCCCCGGCACCGCCCACCAAGCTGGCTGGGCCGGGGGCGGGCCGAGGACGCAGAAGCGCGGGGCGGACCGGAAACCCGAACAGCGCTAGGGGGGCGGGGCCGGGCAGGAGAACAGATGGCGCCTGCGCCCGGCGCCGCTCGCGGCCCCGCCTCCAGACGCCGCAGCACGTGACCGGTGCTTCCCGGCCGCGAGCGCGCGCGCGCACACACGCACACACGCACACGCACGCTTCGCGCATGCGCAGGCCGCGCCGGGCCCGGCGGAGGCGATGGCGTCCGAGCGACTCCCGAGCCGGCCCGCCTGCCTCCTCGTGGCCAGCGGCGCCGCCGAGGGTGAGGCTCGCGAGGACGGGCTGGCGTCCAGCGGCGACCCCGAGCGGTTCCCCCTTGCGGCGCTTCGGGGAAGCAGGTGGAAGCCCCGCCTTGAAAAGGGGGCGCCGCCGGTGTCCCTGGCCCGGCCCGGGTCCCCAGGCCACGCCGGAGCGCGGGGGCCCTGGTCTGCTGCAGGGGGGACCCGGGGCCCGGTGCTTCTGTGGGAGGAGAGGGTCCCGGGATGGCGCCCGCAGGTGCCGCCTCGGGGGGAGAAGGTGCTGGAGTTTGGGGGCCTCCGTGCGTCACGTGCCGGGTTTGCCGTGCTGGACGGGCAGGCTAGGGTGTGGCGAGGGGCGGTGGGGTTTCCGAGGAGCCGCGGAGCCTGGTCTGTGTGCCGGCACGCCTGGGGGTGAGGCACCGAGCTCGTGGGGCCCTGGGCCTGTGGCCAGCGGGGTGAGGGGTCGGAGAAGGGGCTGTTCTGGGGGTGGAGCTGTGGAGAGGCAGAGGATCTCTCAGTCCTGCCGTGCGAAGGTACCGGGAGAGGCTGATGTGGGGCTCCCGCAGGGCAGCGCGGGTGGTGGTGGGGTCAGCTGTTACTGGCGCAGACTCTCGTCTGACTGCACTGAGCACTTCCCAGGCTCTCGGCTGTGCTTTTTTGTCAGAGGGAATTGATGCGCCCAAGGTTGCAGGGTGGAGAACCAGGGTTGGGACCTGGGGTCTGGCCCTGGAGCCGGGTGGTCTTCTTGAACTCTTAAGTTCAAGAAGCCACCCAGGTGGGCAAGGGAGGGAGGATTGCAGGTCGAGGAGTCACTGTGTAAGGAGCCCCAGGGGCCCTAAGCGCTGTGCCCAGTGTGAGAATGGGAGGAGCCATCAGGAGTGGGGGTCAGTCCTGAAGAGGCAGGTTGGGGTTACCACCAAAGGTGGCTGGTTGGAGTGGGGTAAGGGTGAGGAGGGGTTGACTGGCATGGCTATGCCATGGGGAGGGGACTCAGTTCTGTAAAGGCCACTAGGGCACTGTAGGCAAGAGGGGGCCCTCCAGAGATCCTTGAGGGGTGAAGCCGTGTTCAAGGAACCGAGGGCAGTGTCACGCAAAGTCTGGGGAATGATTTGTGGATGCCGTCCTTGCTCAGTTCCTGCACTCAGTGTGAGTAATACCCGTTAACACGTATGGGTGAATAAAGATGACGATGAGGTTTAGAGGTTGGGTCCAGGATTGACATAAAGGTGGAAGGATGCACACCGAGCCCACTTAGAAGCAGGTGTCCCTGGTGGGGCCACAGCCCCCGGCAGCTAGGAACCTTTTGGACTGGAAATGGGCAGAAGAGGGCTGTGAGCCGCACTGGGGTTGGGGTCAGGGTCCAGGAGCCTGGTGGGCAGAGGCCAAGTGTCCTTAAGTGAGGATGAGGGTGAGGCCAGCCCATAGGGTGGGGTGGGGGGGTCAGGATGCACCCGTGCTCCTGCCGACACTTGCCGCAGCCCTACAGCTGAGGACACAGACCTTGCTTACTGTTTCCTCTCCCTGGCTGAAAGCGGGGGGTGGTGGGTTGGCTCAGCTGCTGGTGGTTCAGTCAGTGGATGGGGGGACGTTGCCCTTGGGTTTGCCTTCAGGAGAGGCTTTTAGTGGCCAGGCTGAGGAGAGAGCCCGTCCTGCGGGGAGGGGGGGGGACGGGACGGTGTGGGCTGGGGCTGCTGCAGCAGGACGGCGAGGTGGGCCTTGGATGAGGTGGTGGGCCAGGAGACGCCTGGGGTGTCTGGGCAGACTCCAGGCTGGAGCGGGGACTGTTGTGTCCTGCAGCCCTCTTCCTGCCCACAGAGCCTAGTAGTGGCCTTTTAGAGCTGTGTTCACCTTGCAGGCGTGTCTGCCCAGTCCTTCCTCCACTGTTTCACGCTGGCCAGCGCTGCCTTCAACCTGCAGGTGGCCACCCCTGGGGTGAGTCCAGCCAGACCCAGGGGTCTGCACCTTTCTGGGGGCGAGGCTCGGAAGAGTGCTGTCGCTTCCTGGGAGAAGCAGGGAGCCTGAACTTGGTGTAACCCCAAGGGGGCGGCAGGGCTGAGGGTTAGGACCCTGTTGGCATCATCAAGCTCTGGTCCCTGTTTCCTGGGCTCTGGCTCACTTGTGGCAAGGGAGACCTTTCATCATGGGTCAGCACCTGCATATAGGAGCAAGGGTGGCACAGACCTTCCACCGGGAGTTCTCTTCTCTTCTCTGACGTGGGACGTGGGGGTCATAGCAGTGGGTTATGTGTTTGTCACTTTGCACGCTTCTGTTGTCATCCCCAGGGGGACCATGGCTGCACTTTATAGGTGGGAGACTGAGGGCCGGCAGGGGGCAGCTGGGGGTGGGGTGTGGCAAGGCTGGGTGAGGGGGCTGGGCTGTCCCCAAGCTCTTGTCAGCATTTCAAGCCCCTGTGAGCCAACAGTGGGGTGTCTGCCACTGACCCGCAGCCTCTGGGTGCTCTTACAGGGGAAGACCATGGACTTCGTGGACGTGAATGACAGCAATGCTCGCTGGGTGCAGGATTTCCGCCTCAAGGCATATGCCAGCCCTGCCAAGCTGGAGTCCATTGATGGTAAGGGGCCCAGGGTGCTGGGACCTTGGGGCTTTGGGGTGTGGGGGTTCCAGGTGGGTTTGTGGCCTCCAGAGTACTTCCTTGCTTTTGCTCCTGACGTACTCAGGGCTTGCCATAGAGCGCCGTGACTGTCCAGGGCAGCGTCCAGTCCCGAATCCTGGGCCCCGAGTTCTTTGTCTAGGGGAGAGAGGTGGCTGGCACAGGGAGACACAGAAAAGGCAGGGATGGCTTGTGGGTCTCGGGAGCCTTAGCCCATGTGGGGAGAAATGACAAATGATGGCATCTGGCTGGTCCTCCCGGGCGGCTGGTCCCAGCCAGCGACCTCACTCTGTGACTGACTGCCTGTGATCTCCCTGCAGGTGCCCGGTACCATGCCCTCCTGATTCCCAGCTGTCCCGGGGCCCTGGCCGACCTGGCCAGCAGTGGCTCCCTGGCCCGCATCCTCCAGCACTTCCGCTCAGAGAGCAGTAGGTGACCCGTGGGACTGGGGCGTGGATAGGGGCTTTGTAGGTTCATGAGAAATGGGGCTCTGCCAGCAGCCAGGAGAGGCCAGTGGAGATGTTTCAGGGGTCAGGCAGGACAGATGCGAAGAGCCTCTGATTTTGGCCATGGAGGGCACGAGGGTACTGGGCTGTCTGCACGTGCACACGGGTGCACACATTCGAGCCTGTCAGGTTGCTACCCCCGGGTGCCCTCTGCCTGCCCTCCATGGGGGCTGGTGGCTGCCCTCCCCCAATTCCCCCTGAGGTGGGTGGGCAACGTGCTGGCTTTGTTCCTCATGGGGTTCAGGGTTTGGGGCCAACAGGCTGGGAGAAAGGCTGTTCTGTGGAGATGTGGCGTGCTGCCTGGGTCTGATGTTGGGCTGTGCCGGGCACGTTGGCGGGACAGGGACAGGATGCTCATTAGGGGCCAATAGACAGAAACCCAAGGGCTCCACACAGCGTCCTTTGTTAGTGGGAACAGGGCCTCCCGTTTCCAGCATGGTCTGGACAGAAAGTGATTGTTCCCGGCTGCCCCCACCGTGGGAACACACGCACACCCACCCAACTTCGGGGAGGACCCTGGGTGACTGTTGGGCAGGGCAGGGGCACTGGAGGGACAGTGGAGGGACAGGAGGAGTGACGGGAGGGTTTCCCAGGTGGGCCACACACCGTGCCGTGGTGGTACGGGCTGTGCTGGGACGTTTGCAGCACTGCAGGCCACACCAGGGTCCGTGGGTGTGGAGCGCTCCAGGGTTTGGTCACTGGGCTTGCCACACCCTCGTGGCTGCTTGTATCTGTTTTTTTGGCTACCAAAGCTTGAGGAAACGGCTGTGAACCAAGCCTAGTCTGGAGCAGAAGCTGACTCTGTGGGGAGGTTGCTCTGAGGCAGGAGGTGTCGGGAGAGGGGCAGAGGCCTAGCTGGATGTCCAAGGCCTCAGCCCCGCCCTTGCTTTCAGAGCCCATCTGCGCTGTTGGCCACGGCGTCGCTGCCCTGTGCTGTGCCACCAATGAGGACCGATCCTGGGTTTTCCAAGGCTACAGCGTCACGGGGGTGAGTGTCGTGCAAGGGAGGGTCCCAGGCTGTAGACAGCCATCGGAGACCTGCATATATGCTTGAAAGCCCAGGGACTGTCCCCTCTGGCAGGGTCGATGGTCACTTGCCCCGACCAGGATCATAGAGAATGCCGGCACCAGGCTGACAGTTGTGCCGCTTGCTCTCCCCTCCTCTTCCCTGCTGACATCCAGGGTGGCTCCCAAGGCACAGCCCGTGGTTTTGGATGTGGGGAGGGAAGCACATGGAGGGCTCTTAATGGGGTAGGGGGCAACTTTGGGGTGCCGGGGAAGGAGCTGGGGCCAGGTTGAGACGTGACTTTTGAGGCTGTCATGTGCACGACACCCTTCGGGGCCAGGAAGTTTGGATGCAGGGCCTGGAGTTAGAGGGCCTGGCCGGACAGGGGCGGGAGGGAGCGTCTAAACTGTGAGGACTGAAGCCTGACCACTTGGGGCTGCATGGGGCCGGCCTGGTGGGTGGTGCAGGGGGGGAGTGGGGGGAAGAGAGCCACAGGGGCACCACCTCAGTGTGAGCCCCTGCAGCCCCCAGGGCAGCTGTGTAGCCACACCGCCCCCTTCCTGGGGCTCTGCCTTGCTCTTCTGCCCATCGCTCACTGGCCCTGATGCTGGGGGAGGAGTGACTGTGGAGGCCGTGGTGCCTGACCTGGGGCCGGGAACCCCCTTCCCCCACAGCCCTCCGTGTATGAGCTCGTCAGGGCGCCCGGCTTTGCCCGCCTGCCCGTCATCGTGGAGGACTTCGTGAAGGACGCGGGCGCCATCTTCAGTGGTGAGCTGGGGGTGGGGGGATGCCGGCTGGCTGCCTGGAGCTCGGGGTGGGGGTGGTGCTGAGAGGGAAGGGGCTTATTCTCAGGACGTGCCTGGCCGGTGACCCTGCCTGAGGCTCGCGCTCTCCGGACATCCTGCAGCCAGTGAACCCGACGCCGTGCATGTGGTGCTGGACCGCCACCTCATCACAGGCCAGAATGCCAGCTCCACCGTCCCCGCCGTGCAGAACCTGGTCTTCCTCTGCGGCAGCCGGTGAGGAACCTCGGACAGGGGGGTGGGGGGGCGCGATCCTGGCTCCTGACCAGCCCTTTGCCGGAACCTGAGCCTTGACCTGACCCATCCTGCAGGAAGTGAGATGGTTACCCGCCTGCCCGTGGAGGCTGCCACCTCTGGATGGCCCGGGTGTCCCCAGACACGGCTGGATTCCTCAGGCCTCCAGGGACCTTGCCTCCGTGACCACCCCTGAGAGTGACTTTCAGACCCCCCAACCTGACCCGGTGGGACTGTTGGAGGCCTCCAAGAATCAGCCCTGAGGAGTGTCAACTCGGGGGCGGGGGGGGG
>NW_024424786.1:46960393-46999309 GCF_017311325.1 Ursus maritimus
GTCAGGTGGTCTCGGAGAATTCCAAGTGAGCTTAGCACGGAGAGCTGGTCCGAGTGAGTTGGCCGTGGGGGTCCTGCTGTGGGTCTTGGCCCGTCTGGTTTTCCTGTGCACGGGTGGCTGGTCCCTCACCTCTGCCTGTCCCTGTCCACCCAGGCTGAGCCTCTGGCGGCGCCAGGATACTATTTTGTGTGGCGAGGACAGTGTCTAGGCCTCTGTGCTGTCCCCTGCTCCTGTGGGTGTTGGCGGGGGAGCTGTGGTGGCCGGCTGGAGCTGGCTCCGCACTTCACTTGCCCAAGGCGAGGGGGGAGCTTGTGGTGGACGCAAGCTCCTGGCCCCCTGACCAGCCCCAGATCGCCCAGTGCTGAAGGAGCTGCCCTAATTTTAATCCTTGCCTGGTGTGTGGTTTCAAAGTGTGATGGTGACAGCACGTGAGGCCATGGCTTCTGACGGTGAGAGAAACGTTTAATTGGGTCTGCAGAAAGCAGCACTGCTCACCCTGTAGCCCTGCCTGTGTGGCCTGCGGGTTTGCAGCTGCCCCAGAGCTTTCGAGGTAGAAGTGACCAGAGCACAGGCCCTACTGGGCAAGAGGCCTGGGGAGCAGCCACCCCGGGTTTCCATGTAGGGGTGGTGGTCAGTCCCCACCACCCAGGCCCCGGCAGGCCAGAGCTGGGGATGCTCCTTCCCGGCGCGGCTGGATCACCCTCTGGTCTCAGGGCCCGGTTTGGGCCGTGGCCCTTGGGTGGGCCCCCCAGGAGCTGGGCAGGTCCTCTTGTGGGTCCCACCTTTGCTTGTTCCGCTCCTTGATTTGGCTTGTCTGGCTCTGCTGCATCCGACCCCTCAGAGGAGGAAGAAGGAGGTGAGAGGTTCCCCCCCCCCCCCGCCCTGCGCCCCCTTGTGTGCGGAGATGCTCCCACCCTCTTCTCTGGTGGAGGTTTTCTGGGGGGACCGTATCAGGAGCTCCTCACGCCACGCCGGGCTGGCAGCTCCACCAAGAGGCCTGGGTCCTACTCTGTGCCTCAGTTATCACCACAGGGTGATCGATGTCTCTGGACAAAAGATTTTTTAAAGATCATGCCTCTGGGCTCTATCTGTGTAATCTGCAAAGAGCTGAACACTTGCTGAGATCGGCCAGACTGTGCTCCTGGGTTCCAGATCAGGGTGCAGGGCAGGCGCCCCACACAGCCCCGTTCCCTGGGTGGCTGCGGCGGCTCAGTCCCGGCCTTGCCAGGTGCAGGGTGCGGGGCTGAGGGCAGCCTTCAGGCTTAGAGGGGGGTGCAGACACCCCAGGCCTGCCTGCTGCCACTCTGGGATGTCCCCAAATGCCTGGGCTGTTTAGAACAGACCCTGCCGTCCTCTGACCAGAAAGAGCCGACAGCCCCACAGAAGGGACACGGGAGCGTGGTGGCGTCATCCACAGTTAACACATGCTGTGAGCAAGTTGTAGTTCCCTGGCCCGAGTATCCTTTATTCCCAAACAATGCTAATATCCACGTGGTAGAGTGTTATCTGCCCAGGAAAAGGAGTAAAGTCCTGATAACAGAGCACAGACTGGACCTTAACCCAGTCCTGCAGAGAAGCCAGACCTCAAGGGCGTGTGCGTCCATATACACGAAATATTCAGAAAATCCAGTCAGAGTAGTCATTAGGGGGCGGGGTGTGCAAGCGGACAGGACGCCTCCTTTCAGGGTGATGGGAATGTTCTAAAGCTAGGGGGTCGGGGCGCCTGGCTGGCTCAGTCGGTGGAGCACGCAGCTCCATCTCGGGCAGTGAGTTTGTGCCCCACGTGGGGTATAGACACTGCTTAAAACAATAAAATCTTTAACTGGTCAATCTCAGTGGTCCATGGGGCTCTAAGTATTAGATCACCAGCTTGTACGTGGGAGCGGGTGGGTGGGCTCGATGTGTGTTAGCTGCGTCCAGTTACACGTGACCCTGGCCTCCAGGTCCTGGGATGCAGGCTGCTGACCAGCTGGCCGCCCACCTGCCCATCAGCTGAGGGCTGGGACACAGCCAGAGAGGCGCAAAGCCCTGCCCAGTGCTTGGACACTCAGCTGCCCCTGCACACCCTAGGCCAGACCTGCTGGGGCCAGGTTTGTGCGCCCGTGGTGGGCCCTCTCCCCACAGCCCTGCACTGTGTGTGCTGTGCTGCTCCTGCCCTGGGTGGGAGGGGTGGCCAAGGGGTCACTCCAGAACCAACTGCCAGCCTGGGTGCTGTGACCCCAACAGAGACAGGATGGCCCCTGGCAACCCTGCAGAGAGCTGTGGGGAGCAGTAGCTCCTGTGCTGGGCAGGGCCTCCCTGCTGACCCCTGGCGGCCCCAGGGTAGTATCTCACCAGGCCTGTCCCTGACACCTGTTGCCACCGGCATGGCCCTGGGGCGGCCAGCCCAGCATCCTCCATACCTGGGGGCTGTGCAGATGGGGAGCAAGCTGCTCCTATGGGAGTGGGAGGGGCTGCTCCACCAAGCCCTCCCGAGCCAGTGCCGCCACACCAGTGCCGCCACACCGTCCCGACGAGGCGGCCCCACCGCACCGCACAGGAGCTGCTTCTCCCTCTGCAGGCACCTGCGCCCCAGGGAGGACCCCTGCCCAGCAGAGGCTCATGGCCCAGGTGAGGGGCTGTCACTGCCTCTGTCACCCCAGCTGGAGCCAGGTTGGAGCCAAAGCTTGGGGACGCTGGTGCTGACGGGAAAGGGGCTGGAGCCAGAAAGAGGAATGTAGCCCAAGAAAAGTGACTGCTTTAATGGATTAGGCAAAATTTTACATAGACTCTGTGATCCATCCCTGCCTCAATTGGTAAAAAATGCAAATTTATCACAAAGCATATGCAATCAGCCCCAAATCAGACGGCATAGATCTGTGGTCTGGCTCAGGCATGGCGCTATTTTCCGTTCTCTGCGCTGAACATGCGATCCTAGGAGGGGAGAGCAGGAGAGATGCCAGGAAACGCACGCTTGCTCCCCACCCCCCTTCTGCGCCGGAAGGGGGAAGGCTTTCTGCCAAGGTTGCCATAGGTGGGGGTCCTGGCAGCCTTATATGGGCGCCCACCAGCAGCTGGCCCTGAACCTGTAGGGCAGAGTCCAGGCGGCCAGGGGAGCCAACACCCCCGAGTCCCACAGAACCTTCCAGCTCCGCCCCTAAGCCTGGGGCACTCACCACCAGCATCCGCTCGAGCTTCACAGCATCCGCAGCAAACTTCCGGATCCCGTCCGAGAGCTTCTCCACGGCCATCTGGTCCTCGTTGTGCAGCCAGCGGAAGGCCTTTTCATCCAGGTGAATCTTTTCCAGGTTGCTGGCCTGGGCTGGGTAGGACAGGCACCGGGGCCTCCCACAGCCGTCTGCAGCCACCCGCACCCCCATGTGTCCCAGCCCCCTTGGGGTCAGTGCTGCCCAGCATCTCTGAGCAGGGCCCTAGCGGGGCTCCCACTAGGGGCGAGACACAGGCTGCCTCAGGCCAGCCCCATCGCCTACGCCCTCCGAGATCAGGGTGAATGCAGCCACGAGCCAGGGGCCAGAGGGCTTACCCGCCTTGGCCGACAACATGGGCGTCAGCTTGCTGTTGTCCTTTAGCAGCTCCCCCAGGAGCTTCGGCGAGATGGTGAGGAAGTCACAGCCTGCCAGAGCTTTGATCTCCCCGGTGTTGCGGAAGGAGGCGCCCATGACGATGGTCTTGTAGTCAAACTTCTTGTAGTAGTTGTAGATCTTGGTGACGCTCTTCACTCCTGGGGCGACACACGCTGTGTTCCGAGTGGTCTCTAGGGTGCCCACAGTGGTGCCTGCCCACAGCACTGCCCAGACCTGCCATCGCTGCGTCCCCTACCCCCAGCTGTGCCCCCAGCCCACCTCCGCGCCCCTCACCCCATTACTTAACGGGCTACTCACCCGGGTCCTCCAGGGGCTCGTAGGATTTCTTGTCTGTGTTGGCCACATGCCAATCGAGGATGCGGCCCACAAAGGGGGAGATGAGCGTCACTCCTGCCTCAGCGCAGGCCACGGCCTGGGCGAAGGAGAAGAGCAGCGTCATGTTGCAGTGGATGCCGTGCCGCTCCTCCAGCTCCCTGAGGGGACAGGGCGGGGCTGAGCAAGGCCGGGGCCCCGCGTCCCACGGGCAGCACAGGTGTTCCCGTGAGCGCCGCCAGACAGCCCTCGTCGGTTTGGAAAGCGGCTCAGGAGTCCCTCACGGTAGCAGGGCCACCCCCACCCCCACGGCACAGGTGCAACACTCACCAGGGGGCTCGCTGCCTGTGGGCTACAGTGACCGGAATTTTCTCCATCAAACCCACATTTCGAAACAGGACAAAAGCAAGAGAAGCCCCGAGAGCCACAGTGGGTCTCCCCGGCCCAGACGCGTGCATCCGCATCTAGGCGCCTGGGCCTCCGCCTCATCACAGAGCTTGCTGGGTCTGGAGACTGCGGAGTCCCCTCTGACCACAGTGCCGTTCTGCCCTCTGTCCCACCCGCAACCTGCAGCCTCCCGGGCCCCCTGCCTGCTCCACAATCCACTGGGACATCCTGGGGTTGACGCCTGAGGGTAGGGCAATGCCCACACTGCCACGTGCTGGGGGTGGGCTGTGACGGCTGAGCCTGCACTCAGGCCCCTCAAGCCCTGTTTCTACCCCCCCCCCCCAGGGACAGTGTCAGGGGCCTCTACCCTGTGTCCACCCGGCGGTGTTCGAGAAGCACAGCTGCAGAGGATGAAGACTCGGTGGTGCTGCTGGCACAGACCTGGCCGGCCCGCAGGGGCCAGCCTCTCCCAGGGCCTGAGTGCCCGGTGCGGGCACCCGCAGCTCAGGCGGGCCCGCGGGAGGCCTCGACGAGACCCTGCAGCTGTGCTGGTCTGACCCGGGTGGCGAAACACAGTGCATTTTCAGAAGCAGCCAGTGGGGCGCTCCGGGAAGGCGACTTATCGAAAGTGTGAGACAGAAGACGACCTGGGGAAATGGCCTAGGAGGAGAGATTCATCCAGGACGAGACCGTCTATTCCACCCTTAGCACTGCGATGCCGCGAGACGGATCTGGCCGTGACAGATCCCTGCAGAGAGCCTTGAGCTCATCTGCAAACCACCTGTCCTGCACGGCTGCAAGCTCCCGCGACCACGAGGGCCACTTAGTGCCGTCGCCAACCGGGGACGTGTCCCCAGCCACCCTTGCCCCCTCCACCCGCTCGCAGGCCAAAGTGCTGACCCTGCTGGGGACATTTGCAGCCTTATGAGATCGTGTGGCCACAGCTCCGGGAGCGGCCCAGACACCCCTCCGCCCACTCTGATCTGGACCTCAGTTTAGCCGTGTGAGTGACTGCGGGCACCAGTGCCTGAGACCCTGGGATTTGCAGCCTCCTCGAAGTTTCTGTTTTATTGGCAGTTTCTTTTCGGTTTGGCGGTGCTACCCTGATTTATGTGCTCAGGGACTTAGGAGACTTGCTGGAGTGACGAGCCGCTGGAGGGCTTTGGGGAAAGGGTGCTGGTGAGCGGGACCAGCTGACTCGGTGTCAGTAATAATTTCTAGGAGTCTTGGAACAATCTTCCAGTCACTGCTGACAAAAATAAACACTGAGTAAACGGAAAAGCAAAGTACGGCTGCAGATGGCAGGAGTGGCCAAGCAGTGGGGGGCCGTGCGACGCAGCAGCCCCACTCCCACGGAGGTGCCCAGGGAGGGAGCACATGGGTCCGAACCTGTGCACGGATGTTCACAGAAGCATATTCGTGACGGCCCCAAAGTCGAAAATAACCACGTGTCCACGGAAAGGTGGACGACACACAAAATGCGTAGACACAGTGGACATTAGCCTTAACGGGGACACAGCCCTGCCATGCACCACCACGTGAGGGAAGCCAGACGCAAAAGGCTACGTGTCACGAGATTCTACTGACGTGAAACAAGTGGACCAGAGCCAGAGAAACAGAAGGGAGAAGTGTGGTGCCGAGCAGACACGCGCTCCGAGCGGGTGTGAGGAGACGCTCCCGCTGACCGCTGCTCAGGTGCCCGCGGTCTCTGCAAGAACACACGGAGGAACTCGCCGGTCTCTTCCGCTCCACACGTTTGGTTTTGCGACAAACTGGTTTTCATAACTCATACAGACGGGAGGCCGGGAGACTGAGGAGCTCCCAGAGGCCTTGCTTGTGTCTGCACAGTGGTGACCCGGCCCCCCATGCTGGCCCTCTCTGGACGGAAGGTCAAACGTGCCCGCAGCCGCGCAGCGCCCGGCCCTGGAATGGAAGCAGAGCCCCCAACAGACCCCTCCTCACAGGGGAGCCTTACTTTCCAGCCTGAATTCCTTCCCAGGTGGACGACAGTTTTATAAGGATCCGGTCCTTGCTGATGCCGGCTTCCTTGTAGAGCTCGATGAGACGCCGGGCTCGGGCCACCATGGCGTCCTTGTCAAAGGACAACCTGTGTGAACAAGAGGCCCCTTGACAAGCAGCACACCTTGGACGCCCCCCAAAGAGGAGCGAGTAGGCGCCCGTAGTCTGCCCTGCCCCCACGTGGGGAGCAGCTTCGAAGCCCATCTCACAATCACATTCCTTCCTGGAATTTACGCGGAAACACAGGCTGAACACGAATGGCGAAGCAGGGAGCGCTGGCCACTGTTTCTCCGAGAGGAGCAGCCCTGAGCGCTCTGCCACCACCCGCGCATCCATGGACCAAAGAGCGGCTTCTGCCCGTGACCCCATCGACCCCGAGTCCTTACCTGGCATCTACTTCTGTGGATACACGGCCCGGAATCTTCTTTAATATTTCTACTCCAAACAACACAAAAAGTTTATCGATAGCATTTTTAATCTGTTCCTCTTGCGACCTGAAATTCAAGGGAAAAAAATTAGGTCAAAAGCTTTTAGGTTTAAGTGCACAAGATTCTACAAAACAAATTCTCTCATTCCTTTGCAGCAAATTCCTTTCCCTCTTTTGTCTTTTTTCTTAAATGTGGTAAAATACACACAGCATAAAATTCACCGTTTTAACCATGGTTAGGTGCACAGGTCGGGGGCATTAAGTATGTTCACACCATGCAGCCCTCCCCACCGTCCATCTCCAGAACTTTGCATCATTCCCAACTGAATCCCTCCATCTTAGGGCACTTGACAAAAATCACTTTTTCAATCTCTTTGAAGTTGCCTGGGCAGGCGAGTGAAGTGCACTGTGGTATTCCAAAATGGCCCAGCGTCCAGGGGTCCTTACTAGCCCAAGACACATGGGACAAGCACCAGCCCGCCCACCATGGGGGGGACCCGCGGGGTGGCTGGACGGGGGATCACCCGATGCCAACAGCACCATGGCCTTGCTGATGCAATGAGGTGCAAGACCAAGCCTCTAGAGAAGGGAAAGGGAGCTGGCTGCGCTGGGCTGCGTGGCAGAGGGTGGACTCAGGACACAGGCAAGCACCACGCTCCCGCACATGGCCCGCGCATTGGTCCCTGCGGGTACCCGCCCAGCGGTGCACTATCACCCCAATGGGGACTTCGAGTGCCATCAGGAAAAGGCACAGAGAGGGCGAGGAGAGCCCGGGGGAGGGGCAGGGGCAGACTGTGAATGGGCACCAGGGAACATTCTAGACTGGATTGTGGTGATGGCTGCACCACTGAAAAATTTTACCAGAACAAACTGGACTGTGCACTTCGTGACTCTGACCGCAGCAAAGCTGCTGCAAGATGACAGCACGACAGAAAGCAGGCCAGTGCCTGCCAGGGCTGGGACACTCACCACAAAAGGGGACGAGGGGACTTTTTGGGTGCTGCATCTTAACTGGGGTTGTGTTTATAGGGGTACACATTCCTGTAAACAAAAGTCATTGAACTGGACACTTACCATGGTCGCAGTTTACTACATGTAAATAACACTTGATAAAGTTGATAAAAATAAACTTAAAGAAACCCAGCTGTCTTTCCTTGAGTCTGAGACATCTGAGAACTAAAATGTGGTTAAGCAGATAAAACCCGGGGGCCGGTCTGCCGACTGTGCCCCGCCCTGAGCTCACCCGCCAAGCCGCCGGCCGTAGGCGATGGCCTCCTCCACCAGCTCCTGGGAGGCAGGCATCTGTGCCGCAGCCAGGATCAGGGAAGGATTGGTGGTGGCATCCTGGGGCTTGTACTCTTCAATGGCTAGGGAAGAGTTTTGGAAAGCAGGAGAGTGAGTGGAATGCTTTTTCTGCTACAGCGGAGTCCCCTCTAAGCCCCATGCATGTTCTCCAGCCAGGGCGCAGCCACACTTCACACACATCTCCCTCCCTGTCCCAGAAGGCTGTCTGCACAACACGACCGCCACCAAGATTAGGGCCAGAGATCCGAGGTGCCCCTGTGGGAGTTGACTTTCCCACCGTGGGGCGAGGCAGGCAGCCGGCACAGCTGGGAAGGCACTTCCTGCGGCCCAACTACTGTGGGCAGGCACCCTGGCGCCCTGGGCAGCGACAGTGAGGGCACGCGGCTACATCCAGGCATGGCCTTCTTCCCTCACCACGTCAGCTCTGTCTTAGTAACAAGCTGGCAATGACAGGAAACCCGCGGAGCCTAACCTGCAGGCTCGAGGACCAGAGGCACGGCTCAAAGCCACTCACCCTCACAAACTCGCATCTGCTCCAGACCATTGGCAGGGTCAGTAAATCCATTTAGCAAATTAGTGTTTTCAAAGTATCCTTTGATGACAAAACTACAGAGATGGAAAACGGGCTGGCGACTGCCAAGAACAGGGAGGGGGGCGGCCGTCAGGAGCACAAGGGACAGGAATCTATACATGTTGTAAAACCACTGTGGGGAGTGCCAAGCCCCACCCCCATTTGGGCTTTCAACTGGTGACCGGAGCCAGGCCTGCAGCCGCTCTACAATGTCGCGCTGGTGCCAACTTCCTGGTGCTAACATCACACCACGGTTACAGAAAATGTCACCACTGGGGGACAGCAGGCAAAGGATTCATGGGACTCCACAGGCTAATTCTGCAGCTTCCTGTGAGTCTATACTTCAAAATAATAAGAGAAAGTGCTCTTGGGGCGTCTGGGGGCTCAGTCGGTTAAGTGTCCAATTCTTTTTTTTTTAAATGCTTTCCTTACTCTGTTTTTGTTTTTTTGTTTTTTTTTAAAGATTTTATTTTTATTTATTTGACAGAGATAGAGACAGCCAGCGAGAGAGGGAACACAAGCAGGGGGAGTGGGAGAGGAAGAAGCAGGCTCATAGCGGAGGAGCCTGATGTGGGGCTCGATCCCAGAACGCCGGTATCACGCCCTGAGCCGAAGGCAGACGCTTAACGACTGTGCCACCCAGGCGCCCCTAAGTGTCCAACTCTTGGTTTCGGCTCAGGTCATGGTCTCGGGGGCATGAGATCAAGCTCTGGGTCGGACTCCACACTCAGCAGGGAGTCTGCTTGGAGATTCTCTCTCCCTCTGTGCCCCCCCAAATAAATAAATCTTAAAAAAAAAAAAAAAAGGATTTATTTATTTTAGACCGGGGCGGGGGGGCAGAGGGAGAATCTCGGGAGCGTGGAGACTGATGTGAGGCTCATACCACAACCCCGAGATCATGACCTGAGCTGAAATCAAGAGCCCACTGCTTAACCAACTGAGCCACCCAAGTGCCCTTCAGGTCAGGTCTTGATCTCAGGGTCAGGAGTTCAGGTCTCCTGTTGGGCTCCACACTGAGCATGGAGCCTATAAGACAAGAAGACAGGAAGGAAGGAAGGAAGGAAGGAAGGAAGGAAGGAAGGAAGGAAGGAAGGAAGGAAGGAAGGAAGGAAATATTTTGGAGTGGTATTTTTGCAGGCGTGTCAAAACTCACGGAGGGGTGTACTGAATGGTGCCTTTTGTTACATAAAATTAGGCCTTGACAAGGTTGACTTCTGATAAACTTAAAAACAAAACTAATACTCAGCTGGGTCAACAGATGGGCTTCAGGGTCCAGGGGCCCTTAAATTGAATGTGAATCTTCGGGGTGGGGGGTGGCCTCGTTCTGGGAAGAACATCCACGACTTTGATTATAGTTTCACAGTGGCCTATGACCTCCCCACCCCGGCCAAAGGTAAGAACCTTTAGTTCATAAAATGACCACAAAACCAAATGCTCAATTCACAACTATGCCATGTTTATGGGTATAAATGTATACCCATAAGTAATGTATTTTTACAAAGTTGCTAATATTCATTGCAAATAAAAAGTGTCAGGACGTGGGTTTAGGTATTTCTGAAAAGGGGGGAAAAGGGCAAGCACTCCCCCAAGGCCCCTCTCTAAGGAGAGCCGCCAGGAAACAATACAGACCAAGGCTCTGTCACCGAAGCAAAGACAGAAAACGATTCTAAGTGTTAAAAAGGAGAAACAGGCACAGAAAAGGTGCAGCCACATTTCCAGCACACTCTGTCCTACTTAAGTCACTGCCCAGAGGTCTGGATGAAAGGGCAGGGTGAGCAGGCGACCAGGGCCCGGGAGGGAGCAGGAGCTCTCCCAGAGCCCGCCCACGTGGGGACGTCTGACAGCCTACAGGCCCGACCCAAGCTGATCGGTCTCCGTGTTTTGTATTTAAGCCGCAAGAGGTGGGTGTTCGCTCTGCTCCGCTGGGTAAACAGCCCTCCTCCTGGGGGCTACCAGAGAGGAACTGAAGCCTGTTTCTCAAGCACCGTGAGAAAGCAGAAAAAAGAGGAAGTCAGTTGTACAGCACTCATTCCCTGCAGCCTCTCACGGTTTTCCAGAAAATCCTGTTTGTCCACAGCAGAGCAGGACAGAGGCCCGTTCAGGCTGGGCACTGCCAGGACCCCCGGATGATCCTTCCCCACTTCCGTCCCACCAACACAATTCAAACCTAGGAAAACACACACGTCCCCTGTCCGGAACTTCGCTTTCCTCCGTGCCCTGAGTTTGACCCGCCCAGCCCTGCTGCCCCGGCCTGTGCCTGTGCAGCCGGGCTGCCCCCGCCCCGGGCAGGGGTGGAAAGGATGAGCAACAGGACATTGCAAAAGCCGGCCTGTCGTTTCTGCCCTTTCTGGGCCCAGAACTAACTCGCCCTCCTGCTCAGTAGTCAACAGCTGCGGAACCACACCGTGCAGCCAATGCTCCGGGCCGAAATCCGCTCCGGGTCTCCCTCGAATCTCTTCCTTGGCGCACGGCCTCTGCAAGCCCTCCCGTGAACTACTGACCGAAGCGGCCCGCCCCAGGGCTTTCCAACAGCTCGGAGGGAGCCCCCCTGCCCTCGCCCCTGCCTCCTTCCCCAGCCCTCAGCCCCTGCGCTCCCTCCTCACCTGCGGGCATGGGCCCGCGCCCCCTGGGGGCCCCCGATGCCCCCACGCCGGGCCCCGCCGGCCCTCCCCGTCCACGAACGCCCGCCCCAGCTCGGGGTCCCGCGCGCCTCACCGTGGAAGTCGCCCGTGTCGGCCACCACGGTGGTGAACTGCTTGAGCTGCTCCAGCGCGCTCTCCATCCTCTGCCGCTTCACCGGGGAGCCCGACATGGCGAAGCAAAAACCCTGCGCGACGGCCCACAATGCCCCGGGGGCCCCTCCGCGCCAGCCAATCCGAGAGCGGCATGGGAAGGCGGGGCCGACGGCGCTTCCGCTACAGGGCGACGCCCCGCCCCGGAGACGGCGCCCCGCCCCAGGCCACGCCCATTTCCGGACCCTTCCAACCAGCGGACAGCGGCCGGGGACCGCGCTCTCTCACCCGCGCCCTGCGTCCTTAGATCGGTGTCCCCTTCTCGTCACCAGCTGTGGCCCCCCCGGAGCGATGCGCGCCGAACGGTGCCCCCCCAAGAATGCGCTCCCCGAAAGGTGCGCCCCCAGAGCAGCGCGGCCCCTCAGCGATGCGACAGCGAGCGCCCCCAGTAATGCGCTGCCCAGAGCGATGCGCCCCTGAGCGGTGCGTCTCCCGAGTGATTGGACCCTGGAGTGATGCTCCTCCTCGTCCCCCTCCTGGGAAGGGTTCAGATCCCCGTCGGGGCGCCCCATGGAGAAGGGGGCAGGAGGGGCTAGGCAGGAGAGAGAGGGGGGGGCTCCCTCATCAGGCTCACAGAAATCCCTAAAAGGTGGAGGCGTAAGGAAATCAGAGATAAGGGAACACACCAGACCACCCTGCCCTGGGTGCGTGATGACAGGCTCCCGTGGTCAACAGAAAATAACCGGACCCTAAAAAGAAATAAGCCGTTAGAGGTGTTATCAATAGTTCTTAATCAATGATGCAGCCGGTAGAGAAGTCGAAAAGATTCAAGTTCCCTGGTTAACTTTCTAGGAAAGACCAACCCTAAAAGCCCTCGGTGGCAGCCCTGTCGGGACCCCTCTCACTCCTGAGAGCTTTTTCTGTGTCCTGGTTTACTAAACTCATCACTTTACTCACTCTCCTTTGTCCGCGAGCTTCACTCTTGGACTCCGCGAGTCAGGAACCTCGCTCTCCTGGGTCACCATCGCCAGCACGCTCTGTAAACTGCAGAGGGAACTGTAGTGAGGGTGGTCGGGAATCCACCGAGGTAAGGCCCCTGAAGTGTTATATGAGATGCCCGGTGAGCAGAGGCTCAGAACGGGCCTCCGGACCTCAGACTCTGACTCTGGGCCACGGCCGGAGCATGTCCTGTGGAAGCGGCCAGCCCTCGGCCACTGCAGATGATGATATCCCCAGGACGCCGGCTGCCCAGAGGGCGTGTGCAGTGCAAAGACTGGAGTTGGAGTGGGCTTGAGTCCCTGCCCCCCAGTCCTCGTGGGGCTGCAGGCGCCCAGGAGGGACCCCCTGCCCTCAGCCCAGCCTCGCCCTCCAGGCCCTCACTCGGACAAACATGCCCAGTGCCTGGGAGGGAGCCAGCTGGAGATTAGGGCCCTGTGGTTTCATTTTCTCCCGCACAGATCCAGATCCACAGGGATGGATTCCCTCCTTGCCTTTGACTCTGGAACTCTGTCCCAAATAAGGAACGCTAAGTTCAGAAGGTGTCCCAAAGGCACTGTGTACGAAATCTGTTGTAAGAAGCAAAACTGCTGGTTTTTATGGGTTGCTTATCGGTCTTGTAATTGGTATCTAATTCCTTATATACTCTGGACCAAGTTTTTTTTGTCAGATGTGTATGTATTGTGGGTATTTTCTCCAAGTCTGTGGCTTACCTTTTCATTTTCTTAACCGTGTCTTTGATGAGAAATTTTAAATTTCGATGAAATTCAATATAACAATTTTTAATTTTACAGTTAGTGCTTTTCTGTATCTTCTCTCAAAAAAATGTTTGCTTACTTCCAAGTGACAAAAATATTTTCCTGTGGGCTCTTTCAGAGACATTTTAGTTTTGGCTTTCATGTTAGTCTTTGATGAATCTCGGACTGATTTTGTGTATGTTATGAGGTAGAGGTCAAGGGTCACTACTCGGTCCATCTTTGTTGAAAGAAACTTCCGCTCATCACAGAAATACAAAAATAGGAAATACATGTCACAGAGAATAGATACTATTCATCAGGGAGGTGCAAATGAAACCCACAATGAGATCTCACCATTCTCTTACTCAAATGGCAAACATTTAAAAAGACCAGCAATCTAGGGGCGCTTGGGTGAGTCGCTAAGCGTCTGCCTTCAGCTCAGCTCGGTTCATGATCCCAGGGTCCTGGGATCGAGACCCACATTGGGCTCCCTGCTCAGCGGGGAGCCTGCTTCTCCCTCTCCCTCTGCCTGCCGCTCCCCCTGCTTGTGCTCTCTTGCTCTCTTTCTCTGTCAAATACATAAATAAAAATTTTTAAAAAAATAAAAATAAAAAGACCAGCAAACCCAAGTGCTGGTGGGAATGCAAACTGGTGCAAATGCACCGTCTGGAAAGTAGTTATGTGATTTCTTGCGAAGCTCAGCACAGACTTACCGTGCGAACCAGCCCTCCGTGCCTCAGACAAAAACACGTCCACGCACAGATTTGCACACAGATCTTCACAGCAGCTTTATTCCAGCTCCGAAATGGAAACAAGCCAAACGGGCCTTGGCAGAAGTGGATAAACTGGTGGCTCCGGCCATTGGACCGGTTCCCTGGAAGGGAAGGGAAGGGAAGGGAAGGGAAGGGAAGGGAAGGGAAGGGAGGGGCAAGGCCAGTCACGGTTAAGCCTCACACGCGCTGCGCTGCCCGAGAGGAGCCACACACCGGGAGCCCACCGTGTGACGTTCAAGGACAGTCTGACACACCGGCTCCAGGGGACCCTGGAACTGACCCAGAGGGAGCACAAGGGAGCTTTCTGGGGTGATGGAAATGTTCTCCATCGGAAGTTTCAGGGTGTGATCGAGTGAGCAGCCCAGCAGCTCCTGGGAACTTTTGGAACATCTGTTCTGAGTGGACGCTGTGCACAGACCCTGGCCGGGGCAGCCCTGCAGCCTGGCCTTCGACAAGCCGGGGTGATCTGGTGCACGGCAGGGGCAGTGGTCCCTTCATAGAGACATTTGTCAAAACACTTCCAAATGTGCATTTCTCTGTGCGTAAATTAAGAAAAAAAAAGGCAATTCAAGCAAAACAAAATATAAGCTGTCTGAACAAACACGTGTTTGGCAGCCCCTGCTCGTTCTGAATGTGAGGCCGTAGGTGGACAGTCTCACAGACACAGAAAGACCTGTGCGGCCTGGAGGCGGTGCTGCCAGGGGTGCGGGGCCAGACCCACTGGACGGGGCTTGCAGGGGCTGCCCAAGCATCTGGAGCATGGTTGCTGCTCCGTGCCTGTCTCCGCTCTTTCCCCCACGGTGTGGCCAGGGAAGCAGAAGGTCAGGGAGGGGACGGAAATCTGAGGCTCCAGGGGAAGGACTGGCTTGTTTGCCTGCGGAGCCCCTGCTCTGGCTGTCTGTGTGCTGGCACTCGCCCTCCCTTGACCAAGGCCAGCAAGGTCCTCGGCATGTGTGAGACCGCTGCGGGGTGAGCACAGATGATGGGTGTGTGTGCCCGGCCCCTGCTGCAGCTCCCGAGGCAGGAGCTCCAGGGACCCGTTATTACAGATGCAGAGAAGAGGCGCTGGGTCAGCGAGGGAGGGGGGCGTCTGGACGGGCCTAGCCCTCAGTCACCCTCAGAAGTCCCTGCGTGGCTCAGTCGGTTAAGCCTCCGGCTCTTGATTTCAGCCCAGACTGGGATCCCAGGACCCTGGGGTGGAGCCTGTGTTGAGTTCTCCGGTCAGGCAGGAGTCAGCTTGAGGGTGCTTTCCCTCTCCCTTTGCTTCTCCCCCCGCTTGAGGGGGCTCTCTCTCTCTGTCTCTGTCAAATAAATAAATAAGGGCGCCTGGGTGGCTCAGTCAGTTAAGTGTCCTACTCTTGATTCCCGCTGAAGCCATGATCTCGGGGTTGAGGGATCGAACCCTGCCTTGGGCTCCATGCTCAGTGGGGAGTCTGCTTGCGATTCTCTCTCTCTCCCTCCCCCTCTGCGCCCCCTTGCACATGTACATGCTGTCTCTCCCAAATAAATAAATAAACAAATATTTAGAATAAATAAAATCTCAAAAAGAAGAAGGAGGAGGAGGAGGAGGGGGAGGAGGAGGAAGGGGAAGAAAAGAAGTTTCCTGGCCGGCCTGGGCAGGAGAGGGTGGTGTCCGTGGACTTCACACCTGACGTGTGCCCTGACTCAGGGAACACTGGGATCATTTCCTTCCAGTCGTGCTTAGAAGGGGCTGTGCCAGTCCCTAAGCCTTCTGGAAGCCCCGCGGCCTGGCCCTTCCTGCTGGTGTTTATCACACACCCCAGTGGGAGAAGGTAGGGTGCAGCTTCCTTGTGCTCAGTGTGGTTACCCCACTTTGCAGTTGCAGTTGTCATGGGGCGCTCTCCCAGTGGTACCTCAGGCCTCGCTTCACACAGATAATGGGCTTGGGCTGCTCTGTGGGCCACACAGCTCCCCAGAAAGGTGGGTAATTCTGGGCCTGGACCAGCGCAGTCCCTGCCCCAGAAAAGTCAACAGTGTCCCCACCAGGAGGCCAAGAGCAAGGAGGTGGCATCGCAGAGTTGATGAAGGCATGTCAGCTCGCCGGCCGCCAGCTCCACGATCCCAGGCATCTGTGTGCCTCAGGGGAGCGAGGACCCCAAGACCCACAAGCGCCCGTGAGTCACTGTACCGCCATGTGGGTGCCCTAATACAGCCGGGACAGAGCTCTGAAGGGCCAGTGTTTGAAATGGAAGTTTGAGGGGAAGAGGTGAGGGGTGAAGCCAAAGCCTCGGGGTTACAGAGGAGAGGGTGTGGAGGGAGGAAGATCTGGAGGCCTGCTGGCCAGCTCTGACCCCATCCAGGTGGGCTGGGGTGGGCTCCGGGGGCCCAGCATCTGTGCTTCAGCCTGTCCTGCTCGGCTACTTCCCAGGACACCCCTAAGCCCTGACCGAGGAGGCCCCGGCAGTGGAAGGCAAGGATGACACCCAGGGCCCTCTTGCACGGGCTGCAGGATACACCCCGGAACCCTGGGGGCACCTCCACCCTTATGCCTGGACGATGAGCCCTGGGGACAGGTCAGGCTGGGATGGCGAGCAAGCGGCTGCCCTGGGGAGGTCCAGCCTCACCGCAGTCCTCAGAATTGGTGGATGACAGCGTCCATACAGCCTGGCATTCCTAGGAGGGGCTGGACTCCTGCTCCAGCCAGACCAGGACAGTGCTATGGCCCGGCCAGGCCTGCAGAACCATCCGCAAGGAACCAGGCTGGGCACGGGAAGGCGAAGAGAGAGGCAGGAAACAAGATGAATGGCCAAATACCAGGAGCAGTGGGCGGGCTGCCCACGGTGGTTGCAGAACAGAGCTCTGGGTGCGCGACACAGCACCTCATGCAGTGTCCCCAAATCCCCTCTTTCAACACAAGCTGAGCTCCTCCTGGGTGCTGGGAAGGAACAGGAGATGGGCCACGTGGGGCCGACCCGGGGGTGGGGCAGAGGTCACCGGCCTGCGAAGAGCGGGGGTGGGCATCGGGGAGGCCTCGTTGAGAAGCTGGCCTTTGAGCAAAGGCTCCTGGGTCTGGAGGAGAGCCAAGCAGGGCACTGCAGACCCTCCAGCCCTCCACGGGGACTTCAGTCCAGGTGGGAGGACTTGGACATGGGGGTGGGGGTAGGGATGCGATAGGACTTAGCGTTTAAAGGGTCTCTCTGGGCCTTGTGCTGTGTGGGACGGAGGGAGGGAGGGTGGGAGCTGCAGGTGGTAAAGGCCGGCAGGGACAGTGACCACGAGGTGGCTGAGAGGCAAAGGCAGTGTTCGATCTTCTGACTGGGGGACCCTCTGGCTTAGGGTACCTTGGTGCCCAGAGCCGAGCAGCAGGGGTTGAGAGGTCTGGAGCTCAGGTCTGGGGTTAGCCTGGAGAGGCACGGGGGTGTGGGAGGAGCTGCCCAATGTCAGGGAGAGCCAGACACCCTGGGGGTTGGGAGGCCACGGAGCTCACCGGGTGCGGCTGCTTGTCCCTCCAGTTCCTCTGGGCGGGTGCGCGAAGTGTGGAGGGTAGACTTAACTGAGATGGAGCTTGGCCAGGGCAACGTGACGGCAAGGCCACTGCGGTGGGGAAGGGGGCTGAGCTGGGGGAGGAGGGGACGGGGATGAGCTGGTGAGGCTGGGAGGGCCTGGGGGTGGGGGTGGGATTGAGTCAGGCCCAGGCAGGCGGTTTAAGCAGCCACTCTCATTGGCAAACAGTGTGAGGAACAAAGGCAAAAGAAAATACAGAAAAAAAAAACTTCCTCCTAACTTACAGCCCACTGACAAGTCCTTGAGACAGGCAGGGTGACCTTCCCCCAGGAACTCAGCTGCCTTGTTGTGAATAATTTGCTACGGGCAAAAGGCAACCTTAGCTTGACATTAGCCTGACCTCCAGGATCCTGTTAAGTCTTTTTCTTTCTTTCTTTCTTTCTTTCTTTCTTTCTTTCTTTCTTTCTTTCTTTCTTTCTTTCTTTTCTTAAGTAGGCTCCACACCCAGCGCGGGTCCCAACACAGGGCTTGAACTCACGACCCTAGGATCATGACCTGAGCCAAAATCAAGAGTCAGATGCTTAACCGACCGAGCCACCCAGGAGCCCCAAGTCTTCCTTAACTTATGAAAATTCCGTTATCTCTACCCCCAAGATATATGCTGGCAAATACATTTGGCGCTCACCCTCCAAACGTACGGCTCACTGTGTGCGTCCGAGGGGTCTCCTGACTGAGGTTTTACTGGACAGTAGTAAATGACCCCTCAGGGTCCTGGAAACCTTGCTTCCAAATTGCTTAGAGACGCACACTGTCCCAGCTCCCAAGTATACAGTCAGCCCCACTCCTGACCCCGGTGCAGCTCTTTCTGCCCACGTGTCCTGTCCCTGTGCTTTAGTAAAACCACCTTTCTGCCCCAAAGACGTCTCCAGAATTCTTTCTTGGCCGTCGGCTGCGGACCCCACCAATCTCACCAACGTTCCAAAACTACATCAGTTGGACAGAACGTGATGTGGGGGGGCGGTGTCCATGCTCAAGGAGGCCTCCTGTCACGAGCGGTCATCACGAAGGGTCTGTCCAAGTTGGCGTCGGTCTGGTTCACACACCTCGTCATCGCTCGTCGACCACAGCCTTCTGGTAGCTTCTACTAACAGGGTGATGCGGGGCTGTTGCCCACAGCAGCCAAGAAAGAATTCTTGAGACGTCTTTGGTGCAAAAAAGGCTGTTTGACCGAAGCACGGGGCCAGGGCCGTGGGCAGGAGCAGGAGTGGCGGATGATACGCTCGAGAGGCGGGGTGGAGCGGAGGGAGCGTAAGTCTGGAAGGAGTCTCCGCGAGCTGAATGCCCGCTTACAGGGCCGTGGAGCCGGGTGCTGTCGAGACAAGGTTGCCCTTCATCTCCAGGGAAACATCAACCCTGAGGCGGCCACAAGCTCCCGGAGGAAGGTCACGCTCCGCATGTCTCAGGATTTATGGCAGGCCGCAGGCTGTGAGGACATTTCTCTCGCCTTTGTTCTCCTCCCTGGGGACCCTACCTCAGAACGGACGGCCCGTGCCCCTGGTTCTGGGGACGTTGGTGGCACCTCTTTCTCCATCTCCTCAGCCGACCGTTAATGAGCAGAGTAGGAGGGGCGGGACAGTTGCCTTCCCTACCGTACTTCGGTTTGGAACAGGAAGTCTGGGGACCAACACGGAAAGGGGGTGGCAACTCTGGCCCCCGTCTACCAGCTGCCTATCTTTCCCCTTGTCTGCTACTGATTTAAAACTTTTAGGCTACAAACTCAGCAAAAAAGTTTACTCCACAGGCACAGCCTCTGTTCCCCCTCCACCGTAACTCCAAAGAAGAAATAAGATTGCAAACCAGAAATTCATGCACTTCTGTGCACCGAAGGACACAATCGACAGGCCAGGAAGGCAACTCCTGAAATGGGAGGAAGTATTTGCAAGTCACGCATCTGATAAGGGCTTAGTTTCCGGAATATACAGAGAAGTCCTAAATCTCAACGATAAAAAAACAACCTGATTCAAAGACGGGCGGAGGACTGGCGCCCACGTCTTTCCAGAGAAGACCTACAACTGGCCAACAAGCACGGAGCTGCCCCAGGTCCCTGCTGGTCAGGGATGCGCACATCAGAGCTACAGGGAGGAACCACCTCCAGCCGTCAGCACGGCTGCTGTTGAGAGAAAGCAGAAACCCCCCCGTGTGGGAGGACGCGCAGGGGGTCCCTCCTGCACCGTCCATGGCAATGGTAGCCGGTGCGGCAGCCGTGGGACGCCGTGTGGCGGTTTCTCCAAAAACTGAAAACGCAGTGACCGTGTGATCCAGCAGTTCCTCTTCTAGGTGTTTACCCAGAGTACACGGACAGGGACTCGAGTGGACGCTTGCACACGCACGTTCACAGCAGCTGACGCATGGAGACAGCCCGAGTGTCCACCGACGGACACGCGGATAAATGTGGTCCATCCACACACCAGACCGTCACTCGGCCCGAACATGGAGGGACACGCTGACACCAGCCACAGTGTGGATGGACCTAGGGGACGTGACGCTGAGTGAACTAGGCCAGACACAAAGGGACAAATCCTGCTGGATTCACCCACACGAGGTCCCTAGGGTCTCCAGATTCACAGGGACAGAGAGTGGACGGTGGGTGCCGGGGCCGGGGGAGGGACGGGGGTCGGTGTCTCGGGGGGACAGAGTTTCCCTTTGGGAAGATGGAAAGTTCTGGAGATGGACGGTGGGGACGGCTGCACAGCATGAATGAGCTTAGTGCCCGAGCTGTGGGCTCAGAGGTGGTGAACACCGTACGCTCCGTGTTCTGTGTGTTACCACGATGAAAAACTAGGAAGAACTGGGAGTGGCCTCGCTGGGTGGCGCTGGGCGCGGGCCCTGAGGCCGCATCCTTGGCAGGCTTGACTGGGGCAGGCGTCACTCCATGCTGTCCTTCCCGCGTGGCCACAGCAGGAGGCCCCTGTTTGCAGCCGTGTGTGCCTCTCCGCGCGTGGCCTGCCCTTGTCTGCAGCCGTGGCCTGGGGCGGGTGAGACTCGCCTTGAAACCTGTTTGCTTGGGGCACCTGGGTGGCTCAGTGGGTTAAGCGTCTGCCTTAGGCTCAGGTCATGATCCCAGAGTCCTGGGATCCAGTCCCGCATGGGGCTCTCTGCTCAGCGGGGGGCCTGCTTCTCCCTCTCCCTCAGCTGCTCCCCCTGCTTGTGCTCTCACTCTATCTCTCAAATAAATAAATCAAATCTTAAAAAAAAGAAAAAAGATGAGCCCATGCAGCTCCGTCAACATGTCACTTGGAGGCGTTCTGGGGCCACGATTCAGCACAAAGAGTATATATTTCTTCTTTTCTTCCTTTTCTTAAGATTGGTTTATTTTATCTGAGAGAGCGCGAGGGAGCACAAGCAGGGGGAGGGGCAGAGGGGGAGAGTCCCAAGCAGACTCCCAGCCGAGCGCGGAGCCTGACGCGGGGCTGGATCTCAGGACCCTGCCATCCTGACCTGAGCTGAAATCAAGGGTCGAAGACGCTCACCTGACTGAGCCCCCCAGGTGCCCCAAGTGACAGCTTCCGGGAGGCGAGCTGCCCTCTGGGACGGGAATGTCCGCGTGGGTCATGGCAAAGCCATTCGGTCCATCTTGTTCTGTGAACGGATCCTGGGCCCGTCGTGATCTCTGATCGGCCTGCATGGGTCATTGGGAAAACACCGGTCCACACAGCCCCCCGGACCTTCCGCGTGCGGACGCTGCGCTCGCGGGATGGACTCCCACGCTGCCCACCTTCACTGCAGCGGGCGGGAAGGCCTTCAGGCTGGGAAGCGGTCTCGCTAGCAGGGCGGGCTCCAGACTCCTAACTCGGAGGCTCCGATTCGCCAGGGCTACACAGACGATCCGCTGTTTTCCTTGAAGCCACAGGGCCCCTCCTCATTTTGTGATTTCGGGGAGAAGGGCTGCCGAGATCCCGGGCCTGAACACCCGCAGCATGGGGGCCGGGGGGCCAGCGGTTCTCCCGAGGGGCCAGGGCAGCTCACACCGCGACCTCCGCCCCAGGAGAGCACTTCCTGGGGCGGCCTGGCCAGTCCGGCCTCACCGCGGGGCCACGGCTGGATGAAGTGAGATTAGGGACGGTTGTTCACCGGGACTTCCCCACCCGACCCCCGGGAGCGTGTGGTGAGGAAGGGAGCCGAGGCCAAGCCAGATCCTTGCGAAGGAGCCCGCAGACCCCCCAGGGCAGGCTTTGCACCAACGTGAGCCGGGTCAGAAAGGCCAACAATCACTTTGCATGGATCCCGGGGTGGCCATGGCAAAGCACCACCATGTGTGAGGCTCAAACAGCAGGAATTCGGGAGGCCCGGAGTCTGAGATCAAGGTGTCGGCTGGGCTGGTTCTCTCTGCTCATGCCCAGCTCCCAGCTGGTGCAGGCGGCAGGCCAGCTCTGATGTTTCTTGTCCTCCAGATGACCCGTCACATCTCTGCCTCCCCCTTCCTGTGATGCATGCACCTATCCAGTGTCCTTATTGCAAGGACAGCAATCATGTTGGATTAATGACCCTATCTTGTATGAATCTGGGGGGTCAGGACACAATTCAACCCACAACACACTCCTGTCTTGTTAGGAAACTAGCTTAGAGCTCAGCCCCCCCCCCCGAAAGAGTCTGGGGCCCCCATGGAACGGTGCATCCCACCAGGCCTTCTGCAGGTGGGCTCCACTGCTGGCAATGCCTCGGGCTCCCTGGCTCCCCGTCAGCCACCCCCGTGGGCCGCGGGTGAGCTACGTCCTTAATTTTGGTGAAGCTAAACTCATCAGCTCATTTTGAAGTTTTGCACACAAAATTCTTCCTCACCTTTATCACAGAGATGTTTCCCACATTTTCTTCCAGGAACTCGATCCGTTTCCCCTCACGTGCATGGTCTAATGCCTCTGGGATTCTCTCCCGCTTGTCGGGAGCAGTCAGAGGACCCTCTCTCTGGGTCTCCGGACACAGAGCCATCTTCTTTTTTTTTTTTTTTTAAGGATTTTATTTATTTATTTGACAGAGAGAGAGAGACAGCCAGCAAGAGAGGGAACACAAGCAGGGGGAGTGGGAGAGGAAGAAGCAGGCTCCTAGCGGAAGAGCCTGATGTGGGGCTCGATCCTATAACGCCGGGATCACGCCCTGAGCCGAAGGCAGACGCTTAACCGCTGTGCCACCCAGGCGCCCCATACAGAGCCATCTTCTCAGTGCCCCCCCCTCCTGGGAGTCCTCTTTCTGCCGGTGTCGCCCCTGCCATGCACCACCTGGTCCAGGGAACAGGTGCCCCTCGTGCCTCCACTCTGCCTCCGGCTGCCTCAGGTGTGAGGGCCGTCTTACCCCTGGGCTCGCCCTCCCACGCACTAACCTCTTGGTAAATCAAGTACTTTGAAAAGGTAAAACAGAAAGGACAAAGAAAAGACTCTTCTCAGAGAAGCCCTTCTTGGGGGCGCCTGGGGGGCTCCGTTGGTGAAGCATCTGCCTTCGGCTCAGGTCACGATCCCAGGGGCCTGGAATCCAGCCCCACATCAGCTTCCCTGCTCCCTGCAGGGGAGTCTGCTTCTCCCTCTCCCTCTGTCTGCTGCTCCCCCTGCTTGTGTTTTCTCGCTCTCTGTCAAATAAATAAATAAAATCTAAAAAAAAAAAAAAAAAAAAGAAAAGAAAGAAAAGAAAAAGAAAAAGGAAGAAAGAAAGAGAAGCCCCTCTTGCCTCCCGGCTGGCCCTGAGTAGGAGAGGAGGCACATGGAGCCAGCTGGTCGGGGGAAGGGCCACAAAGACATGTCTGTCCCCAAAACAGAGACGGGCCTTGTTTGTGGGGATGTTTGCAGGCCGCAGAGCTGGGCACAGACTGGACACGGGGCAGGCAGCTCAGCCCCTCCTTGCCCAGGGGGACGCTCCCATGGTCAGACCCTCTGCAGTCCCCACCACCACTGGGGCTGGCACCACCAGACCCTCCCTCTTCCCTGCTTGACCAGGCAGGTGTGGGGGGTAGGAGGTGAGTGGTTAGGGACACAAATCAGGCCAAACTGCGTTTGAGCCCAGCTCTTCCCCTGCTCTGGGGCTCTGGGCAGGTGACCTGGCCCTTCTGTGCCTTTTCTCTTGTGTGTGTGTGCCTTGCTCTGCATCCAAGCCTACTTTTATTGAGATCAGCAGGGTGCTGAAGAGGGTGGAGCCCAGTCATCCCCTAATCTGGTGGCCTTGGACAATGATGCCCTCATGCCCTCACACCTACCCTGAAGGCTAAGTGACTTTGGGCCCACCACACTCGCCTCCCAGGAAGTGGTGGGGAAGCCTCTTCCAGGAGCCCAGAGGCCCAGCAGACAGATGGGGCCACAGCATCTTGGAACCAGCACCTTCTGGATAATAGGAGCTGGCCTACGGCTGCCAGGGGCTGGGGAACCAGGGGCCTGGGGAACCAGGGAGCTGGGGGCCTGGGGTCTTGGAGCTCGGTCCTCTTCAAGCTGTCCAGGGAGCACAGGGGGGACAGAGGGGGACAGAGCAGATAGTGCCCTGTGGATGGGATGCAGGAGGGGAGGGAGAGATAGGCAAGGAAACAGCTGTAGGTTCTGGGGCCCCCAAGGGATAAGTGATCCAGCCAGAAGGTAGGGTCCCCAAAGCCCAGCCAGCACCACGACCCTGGTGAAGGCAGAGCTCTGCTGGGTGGGGTCGGGACTGGGAGCAGTCCCTCTGAGCTCCCGTTCTAGTGTGGGCACCAGTGGGCCAGCAGAGGGCCCCTTCAGAGCAAGTGGAGCTGGGGGTGCCCATCCCTGCTCTAAAAGAGGGGTTCAGCCAAATAGGGCTGGTGGGGGGGGTGGTCCAGTTAGGGGCCCATCCCTCCTGGTGGTTCTGAACGAGGAGATTGGCAGGTTTCTGGAGGGACAGCCACACCCCATCCCTCCCCTTTTCCTTTTGGGTTCTATTTTCCTGTCTGCGGGGTCCTGCCTGGGTCTTCTGGCCTGGGGCTTGGGGAGGACCTTCCTCTCCTGGGGATAGGAGGCCGTCGTGGTCAAGGCCCAGAGGTGGCCTAGCTCCCCCTGACTGGGTCCTGGTGGACAGCTCCCCCAGCTGAGAGTTAGGGCTTCTGAGGCCTGGGGGTTGGGGCTGTGGCAGACCAGCTGACAGCCCTCTGCATTCCCCAACCCCACAAGGCACAACCCCTGCATTGAGTTCCCTGCAGCTGCTTCTGCCCACCACACAGAGACCCCAGGAATGAGCCCTCCAAACACCCTCACCCAGGGTTGGTCCACCAGCGGCTCTGGGGAAACGCAGATCAAGATGACCCCACCTGGCCAGGTACTAGGGTGCCCCTGGCCTGCACACACCGGAGCACGCAGAGCCACCAGCAGAGGGAGCCAGAGGCCTCCTCTAAGGCTGGGGCGTGGGTGCGCTCAGGTAGGCACTGGCCCCGAGGTCAAGTGTCCTCAAGGTGCAGGGTACAACCCACTGTGTGCTCAGGGGCCCCCCCACTCCTGCACTGACACCTCATAGCTGACCACCAGCCTGCGCCCGTGTCTGTCAGCGCCCTTCTCCAGGGCACCTCCCTCAGTGTCGGGCTAAGCTTTGGCCTTGCCCCTCAGACTCACGCCCCTCCCTGGCCCGCCCTGAGGTCCTGCAGACTTGGCTCACCGGCCCTCCCACCCATCTTGGGTTACAGTCTTTGGGCCTTCTGGACATCTGCCCTAGGAGAGCCATGGCACGCAGAGTGGTCAGGGCCCCCCTCAGCTCCTCACCTTCCAGGAATATCCTCTGGCCCACTCGGATACACATGGAGGCGAGGGGCTCTGGGTATCCCCACCGGAGTCAGGGGTACGTGGCCTTACTTGGAATGTCCACGGCCTGGCCTGGCCATGGCCTGGCCTCTGCCCAGTGGTTCTTACAAAGGGTGCAATCATAGGTGGGCTCCAGGCCCTCAGTGACCCCATCCCCATTTCCAGGAGACTGACATGTGGCTGCTAGGATACTTAATTGGTTTAATGACATGGCTTTTGAACCTCGGCCACCTCTCATCTCTGGGTGTAACCTGCAGAGTTCAGTGCTCCAAGACTCACCCACCACCCACACAGTGCACAGGGCAAGCCTGGCCTTAGACCTGGTTGGAGGAAGTTCCTTTCTGGAGCTCTGCCTTGGGCGTGTGTATAGGGGGGTGGTGTCTAAGGTCATACTTGAATGAGTATATGTCCAGTCCAAGGGTGGAGAAAGTATAGCATGCACCCCCACCCAGGGGAGCCTGAAGCCCCCCGAGGCCACCCTTGAGGAGCAGTGCACTGGGGGGCCCTATGGGCGATATCTGGGGTAAGGCCCAGCTCAGAGCCCAGGGTGGCTGAGGTCGGCTGCCCTTCTGGCCCATAACCCACCCAGAGGTATGGAGGTGCGGGTGCGTGGAGAAGTAGCAGCTGTGAGGTTTGGGGCCTGGGTCACAAGTGCCAGGAGGAACCCCCATGTGGATGGGAGGCCCAAGGATAAGTCCCCGCCCACCTCCTGAGGGGTCTGTGGCCTCAGGGAGAGGTGTCATGACAGCCAGGAAGGGGGCTGGGCGGGGCTGGAAAAGCCACGGCTCTGGCTTCAGCGGCAGGTGCTTGAGGGGCTGGCATCTCCGGGGGGCTAGTTTGGCGGAGGTGGGCCTTGGGGCAGGCAGATGCGTGTGGGATGAGGCCTTGCTGAGCCTGAGGACAGGCCACGTGCCATGAGGCAGGTGAGCTGCTCCCAGCCAGCACCACCCACAACCCGTGTCCATGGTCCAAAATATACACACATACAAAAATAATACTCCATGCACTGGGGGTGGGCCCCTCCGCAGGTGCGCCTCCGTCTCCCCCCGCTGCAGATGTGCTGGGCCGTTCCGGCCAGGTCTAGCTGTCGTCCTCCACCCTCCTCTGGGTCTTGGAATGAAACTTGCTTATGAGCTCCTCCAGCTCCGACCCACCTTGCTGCTTCTAGGGAGGGGATGGGACAGCCTCAGCTCGGGGGCCCACAGGCCAGAGTCCCGAGGCCTCCCCCTTTCCAGGCAATCCAGGAGCCCTGAGGGAGAGGAGGCGGGGAGGTGCAGGAGGGTGGCACGGGCCGGCTCACCTCCAGGACCGCCTTCTGCACGGTGAGCTGGCTGTACACGCGGATACCTTCCTCTCCGCACACTTTCTTCAGCTCATCCTTGTTGAGCGAGAAGAGCTGGGGCCCCGTCAGAATGCCCAGGTTCTCCACGATCCTGGGGGCGGGGCGGGGGGGGCGGGCGTGAGAGCGGGGTGCCCGCCCGCAGCCCCGCCCCCGCACCGCACCCCCGCGCAGCCCCGCCCCCGTCCCGCGCAGCCCCGCCCCCGCACCGCAGCCCCGCACGGCCCCGCCCCCGCCCCCGTCGCCGGCCCGCGCCCGCAGCCCCGCCCCCACCGCACCCCCGCGCAGCCCCGCCCCCGCACGCCCAGCCTCTCCCTGTCCCTCACCGCCCGCACCCCGCCCCGCCCCGCGCAGCCCCCGCCCCGACCCGCAGCCCGCCCCCGACCCGCCCAGCGCGCACACCACCGGGCGCTGAAGGCCTTGCCCTCCAGCCAGGCGCGGACCTCTTCCGGGCGACTCGTAGGTGAGCGGCAGGCCCCCGGCTGGCTGCGCTCCACGGAAGTGCCGCTGCGGCTGCTTGTGATGTGGCTGATCTTCCTGATGAGCTCGTCGTTGACCCGTCCATGTGGTGGATCAGCTCTGCGGGCGGTGCCCTGCACTCAGGCCCGCCGCCAGCGCACCTGGCCCCACCCCGCTCGGGGACCCTCCGCCCACTGCCTCCCCCAGGGAGCTCAGGCCCCGTCCCCGCATCGATCTGGTGGCCCTCATCGCGGAGCGCCTCTCACCGTCTTTGTTCCCCGCGAAGCTTGGGGCAGCTTGTGGGTGGGGCTGGCAGGACCCAATATTTCAGACTGGCCTGCAGGGTTGGGAGCAAGAGACGAAGGGTGCGGGCGCCATCAGCTTCCTCTCCTCATCCCTCCCCGCAGGGTTGTAGTCAGGAGAAGGTGAGGCATCCCTGCTCGCCCCGGCCTCCCGGGCCCGAGCCCGAGGCCCCACCGCCCGGCCGGCTGCACCCGCCCTCCCCTCTGTAGGGGACAGCGCCCTCGCTCGTCCCACTCACCTGCTCCTGGGGTGCATCCTCCAGCCGAGTCTCGTCCAGGATGTTGCAGGGCACGTAGCCCGCCTGGCCGCTGCGGTTCGAACCTTCCACCACTGGTGGCCATCCTCCAGCACCTGCAGGCCCACCCCCTCATCACCCCCCCACTCACAGGACTCCACCCTACTCAGGTCACCAGCGCAGGGTGTGAGAGCCCCTCTTACCCGGGCCAGAGTGCTGCGTTTCCTATGAAAGCCCCACCTCCCCCAATCCTGTAGGGAGTCACAAGTCCCCTAGAGCCCTCCCTGCCCAGCCTTCCATCCCACCCGTAGACGCTGCCGTCTCTCCCTCATCTCCCCCTCCCGCTTCAGCAGCATCCCCAGCGAGGTGCCTCTAGCCTTTGCATGGAGTTCACCTCCCCCAGCCTGCTCCACTTTCCGTCCCCCAGTGGGTGGCCTGGATCAGGACCGATACCAAACAGACTGCCTTTCAAGGGGCCAGGGGTGGCTGTGAGTGATGAGCCCTGGCCAGGAGCTGGAGGATCCCCACTTGCAGCAGAGAAGGCCCGTGCTTCAGGGAGCAGCTTAGCCCAGCACAGGGGCCCCTGAGCCCCTCTGAGATTTCAAAGACAGGAGGTCCCTCACCAAGCTGTGCTGGGGGTGGGGAGGGGCAGGCTGTGGACCCAGACTGGAGCCCAGGGGTAGGGGTCCTGGGGAGAGGGATTGGACAGGCGTGCTGTGTGCCAGCATCGAGCCTGGCTCCTGCCTGCGTGGTCACCGCCTGCCCTGCCTCTCCTGGGCAGCCTCCAGCTAGGCCCCCACCCCCACCCTGCTCACCTCCAGGACCTCATCCTTGAGCACCGACAGCTCGTGGCGTTGCGGGCTGTGAAGTCATAGAGGATCCTGACGTCTTGGTCATGGCTGGCCCAGGTTCGTAGCCCCTGCGTGGAACAGGAGGGCTGAGGCCCAGGGCTGGGCTGGGGTCTCCTCCGGGCCTGGGGCTAGGCTGGGAACAAGCCGGCCGCCTCCTGTTCAGCTCTCTGAGGTCACACAGAGAGAGGCTGAGCCTCGTCAGCGGGAATGGAAACTTGACAGCCCCAGAGCGTCTGGGGCCCTGCAAGAGGTGGGGGCGGGGGCGGGGACGAGGGGCCTGTGGGCATGGCAAGGCCGCCTGAGCCTAGGCCATCTCAGGGTGCATGCCCGGCCCCCAGAGCCAGACATGTACCCAAGAAATGACAGGGTCACCCGCCATCCCTGGAAGCAGCTGACCACCGAGGAGGGCTGGCTGTTCCAGAGCCCAAGCCCTGCGCCAGCACCCACGGCAGGACTGCCATGGGCCGCAGGCGCATGGCGGTGTCCTGGCCTCAGCGAGCAGGCCTGTGGCTGCCACCCAGGCTGGGCTGTCCCTCCTGGCCAGTCTGGCCCCTGATCATCAGGGCAGCTCCCTCACACAGCTGCAGGCCTGGGGACACCATACAGGTGAAGGGACTGAGGCTGAGGTGGTTCTGGAGCCTGGACTGGCCAGGATGACTGGCCAGGGGCTGAAGATCAGAGGATGAAAATATTTCTTCAAGTGTGGCCCTAGGCCAGGAGCCATGGGCATCAGGCTGGCCGTCGGGGGCGGGGTGTAGTGAGAGGGCACACTTAGATTTCAGCCCCTCCCTGCTGACTGAGTCTTGGGATCTGTCAGGGTAACAAGCTTCCCAGACAGATCCTGGGCCAGGAGTGGGAACAGAAAGGAGGAAGGAGGGGAGGAAGAGTGGGGAGTCCCCAAGTCCTGGGTCTGTGGAAGTATGTATGTAGGGGTGGGGAGAATGGCTGTCCTTAGCCCAGACCTTCAGTCTCTTTTCTCTGGCTCTGAGGTTGGGCCTAAATCAGCCGCAGGGTGGCAAGGATTGGTGAACCCACTTAAGTTCAGTGATTTAGTAAACTTCTAATCATGATTCTAAAACATACGTGAGAAGACACAGAGATAATGTATTAGGGTGATGAATTTATTCATGGCTTTTGACATTTTCTCCTCAATTTTATAAAGTTAGAATAAAAACCTGGTTCTAGTTTGGAAAAATGTTTTTTGAAAGCCATGAACAAGGCATTTGCCGCCACCTGGTGGCAGCACGCTCATATCAGAGCCTCCTTGTTTCTAGGGGTGAGCATCACATCCCTCATTTTATTTTTATTTTTATTTTATTTTTAAAGATTTTATTTATTTATTTGACAGAGAGAGAGACAGCCAGCAAGAGAGGGGAACACAAGCAGGGGGGGTGGGAGAGGGAGAAGCAGGCTCCCAGTGGAGGACCCTGGGATCAGGCCCTGAGTCAAAGGCAGCGCTTAATGACTAGCCACCCAGGCGCCCCCACACTCCCTCATTTTAAGAGGAACTTACCTGTAGGCATGCGAGGAGCTGACTGGGGAGAGGGTCTCCCGGTGGTGGAGCTGTGGGCTCAGATACAAGGCTGTGTTTGGGGGAGTTTCGAAAGGATGGTCGGTTCACCAGAGTCGGCTGTGGGGAAAAGGAGCACCTGGGCTTGGTGTGGGGTGAGGGCAGTGGACAGAGGTGGGCTGAGGAAGTGAGCAGTGGTGGAGAAGGCAGATGGCCAGCAGTCTGGGGTGGGGCCAGGGGTGCTCTGACCTCATCGTCAGGGGCAGACGCCAGCCCTTCCACTTCCCAGGGAGCCTCCTGCAGCACGTCCAGGGGTGGCTCCCAGCCGCTGTGGAAGTTGGGCCGTGAGGGGCACCTGCGGCTCCGTGGCCACTCCGAGCTGGAGGTGGGAGGTCCGGGGGTGAGCCACGCCCTCCCATGAACTGGCCCCACCAGAGACCACCCATTGGCCTGCCAGGGGAACCCCACCCTGGTTCGCACCCCATGCCCTGCATCACCCGCCCAGGGCCCCTTCCCACGCGCTCCGGCCCGCTGCCTGCTGCCATACCGGGCGTGTCCACATCTCCCCAGTGACTCCCACAGCGTCATCTCCTTGGGGACTAGGTGGCCTCGCAGAAGCCACGGCCTCAGGGGAAAGCAGGGGCTGGAGACGGAGCGTGCGATGTCTGGGCCCCCACAGGTGCTGACGATCTGGGGCACAGCGGGTTCAGAGGAGGCCCTGCCCACCAGACCCCAGTCCCAGCTGGCTCGCGGCAGCACCCAGGCCAGCCACACTCGGACCTGGACACGTGGCCGCTGTCTGCCCAAGGTGGGCATTTGCTTCCCCCACCTTCAGCCGGGGCGAACCACCCCGGGGCCCCGCTCCAGCCCCAGCCCTGCCCCAGGCACCAGTTCCAGAGGTCCAAGAGAAGTGCACGAGTTCTGCAGCGCTGGGGTTCTGAATGTGCTTCTGTAGCTTGGCCTGGGGGGCAGACAGCGTGGGGGGATGGCGCTGGAACAAGGGGGCAAAGATTCCCTGACTTCCCCAGTGTCAGCACAGAGGGATGGGGAGGACAGGGGAGGATGGGGGGCGGCCCCCTGCACTCCCAGCACAGGTTGACAGCCAGCTTGATTTTCTGAAAACAGTCGATGAACTGGGCCTCAGAGGGGGCCGTGCACTAGCGTAAGGACACCCTCTGGAATGGGAGATAGGGGGCAGTGGCTATGAGCCTGGCTGGCCATCTCTGTGCCTGGGGCCTTGCCTTCAGCAGCCCACCTGCTCAGATGGGGCCTCCAGCAGCTCAGTGGCCACGCGCCCTCTTCTGCACCTTGTTCTCTGCATCCTCTCCGGTCCCCTACCGCCTCCCTGCTGTCCCTCCTGCCGCGTGGACCACGCCCCTCCGTACCTGCGGGCCTTTCTTCCCCTTCTTCTTCCACTTCTTGCGCTGGTTCAGCTGTTTGAAAGCCTCTGCCGCCTTCTGCAGCCGAGCCACGAACCACTCAATGTCGTCCAGGGCACAGTTGAGGATTTGCTGGGGTCAGAGCGGACGCAGGGTCAGTCTCAGGCGCCCCACCCGCTGCAGGGACAGCCCCACACACTGTCTCTTGGTCCCCGGCCTGGGGAGGAGGTGGGTGCTGGCTGGGGGCTGACTGGAGGGGCGCACACCCGATGGGGACACTGTCCCAGACGCACCGTTTCCTTCTCTTCTCAGCCAGCACTGCGCGAGGCTCCTCGTCCAGCGACTCCCGACGGCGGAAGCCTGGGTGGGAGGCAAGATCAGGTGTTACTGACGGAGGCCACCCCCACCGACCTCGAATGCAGCCCCAGCCCGCCTCGCTCAGCATACTTGGCTCAGGGAGTGGCATCGGCGGCCCCACACGGTTCTTGGTGGACGGGGCGTCACTGCCGTAGCGCTGGAAGGGAATGGGGCTGGGCCCTTGGGGCGGGCAGGACGGACTGCCGCTGCCGGATCTTCTCCTGGTGGCCCTGCAATGGGGCGAAGGCCCGCTCAGCCTGGCTCCCAGCCCCACTCCCGCTCTCCGCGCCCCCCCGCACCCCGCGCCGCAGCCTACTTCAGGGTCTGTGGCCGCATCTTCTTCCCTAGACGGCAGTCGGCCAGAGCGCTTTCGATGTCCTCGTGCACCAGCTCCGCCTGCGGGCACCGGGGTCAGGCGAGCGCCGGCGCAGGCGCACTGGGGCCCTCCCGGCCGCCGCCCCCTCCTCACCTCCACCTCGTCGCAGTGGAAGAAGTGGATGTCGGGTTTGCTCTGCTCCGAGTCCTGGCACACGAGCAGCAGCACGGAGAGTACCGCAGCTGGTTCAGCACCGTCTGGCTGTGCCGACGGTGGGCAGCGGGAAGTTCTCCAGCTCCTCCTGGGGGCAGGGGGCTGGGATGCGGCTTGGCCGTGTCACCCGGCCGCACACAGACATGGCTCACAGCCACGGGTGCGGGTTGGACTTGAGCAACGGACAGTGCCGTGGGCGTGACCTGCGAGCCCGGCCTGTGGGCTGTGTGCCGTGGACACAGCCATAACTGGTACGCGGCAAGGGCGCGGGCGCGGCGCGACCTGGACTCTGCCAGGCAGTCGCGCGGCTGGGGCAGAGCCGGCCCTGCCTCGGGACAGCGGGTAGACAGGCCGGAGCCAGAGGTGGGCGAGGTGCTGTGTGTGACCAGGTTCCCTGGATTGTCAGCGGCGCAGTCCTTCCTGCCCCGCCTGCCCTTTGCCCTCCTCATCCTGTCCCGCCCCAGAGAGGCCCAGCTGCGTGTCTGGGTCCGGTTTGGGCTGCCCTCCCTGCCCCTGCTGCCCTGTCGCTGCCACACCTGCGACTCCACGTCCAGCACCGCAGGAGACTGTGCGTTGACCTGCAGCAGCATCTCCTGGGCCCAGACCTTCTCCTTGGAGCTCAGCTGCACCAGTTTCCGGATGGCGTCATCCACCGTCGCGATGGCCTCACTCTTGTCCATGATGAACGTGGCCAGTGCTGGGGGCGGGCAGGTGATCACTCCGCGGACAGCCCTCCTTGTGCCCAGAGCGAGGCTCAAGGGGCTGCACCCCAGGGACCTGAGGGCCAGGGCCAACCTTGGGAGCTTGGGGGAGAGGACATCCCCTACCCTGGGGGTATGAAGAGACACGGCCCTGCCCTCGGGAAGGTCTCTGCTCTGCCTTGATGGATGTCTGTGGGGCCGTGGACATGCCCTGATAAAACCTTGGCAGCCCTACACACACAGTCCCTCACCCATCTCCTGTGGCTGGACTCCAGGAATACCAGCCTCCTTGTTCCTCCCAGCAGAACTAACAGGCTCACCACAGGGCCTTTGCATGGTCTGTCCCCAGTTTACCTCCCCTACTCTTCTGCAGCTCTCTCTCCTTCAGGGCTCCGCTCAGACAGACCTGCTCCCCTGCCTGGCTACAGCGTCACTCTCAACCCCCTCATCTGCCTTGTTTTTATTTATCATAATCTGACATTATGCTTCTTTGTTTATTTTCTAGCTGCTGGTTTCAGTGTTATCTCCCTAGTGCCTGGGACAGTGCCTGGCACACAGCAGCCAGGCCCTCTGGGAATGTGCTGGGATGAGTGAGCATCTGGAGTGGCCATGTGGGGTGCTTGTGGGGTGGCCATTGGGGACCCTTGGCCAGCCCAGCCCTCCCTTCCGAGAACCCTCCTTCCTCTGTCTCCAGGCCTGGCTCAGGCTCCCCCATGTGTCCTTGCCCTTCACTGAAGTCAGTCAGCAACGCTGAGACAACTGGATAAACTCTCTTAAACTCGAGGCAGTCAAGACCCAGCTGCAAAAGTGCTAGGAGAAAATGCTGGACGATTTCTGATGACCTCGGATGCCCTTCCTCACAGGGTCACCTTCCTAAGCAAGGAAGAAAGTCAGGTGCTCAGAAGAAAAGACCAAAAACTCTCACCTAATGAAAAAGTAAACATTTCTGCCTGGGAAAAAATACCGTATATGAAGTAAATAGAGAGAAAAAAAAAAAGTGAGACAGATGTAATAGATGTGGAGAAGGCTGATTTTCTTAATATATAAAAGACCAGTATGCATTGCACTGACAGCTCTTACTTTGTTAAGCTCTATTTTGTTAAGTATAATTATTAAGAACTAATGACAAATGAATAAAAAAATCTGTGAATAAGTAAAGATTAACACTTCAATAGAAAAATCGGCAAAAGAGCTGAATGGAGAGTCTCCAGGAAAATAAATATAACTCACTTTTTAATTTAGAAAATTATATGTAGTCTCATTCAACAACTGCAAAGTGAAACTAGGACATCCCTACTCCTGAAATGGAGTCAACTGCTGGCTTTTACCTGTTTTACTGACCAGTCTAACACGTCCTTGTGGGTCACACTCGCAGGTTAGCTGTGGAGAGCGGGAGCCCCCACTCTGCACACCCCAGGGGGCTCTGGGAGGAGTGCGCTCTCTCCTCACATGCGAGACTGAGTGTGGTCGTGAGGGTGGTCCCAGCCTACGTGTGTGTCGTCCACAGGTCAGAGAGAGAGAAGGGGCAGAAACCCGCAGGGGACATAAGGCACCGACCCATCTGTGCGAGGCGGGGTGAGCCCCAAAGCACACAGTGTTAGCAAAACCCACCAGCACCAAGCCAAGCACAACCCTGTGCCTGGCCCTGAAACAAGCCTCCAGTATTTCAGGTGACTCAAACCCTGCCAAGTGTGTTCTCTGACCATGATGGGATTAAATTAGAAACCAGGAACAGAGAAGATAACTAGAAAACCCTCAAATAACTGGAAACTGAGCAACACACGTCTGCATCAACGACCAACAGCCAAAGACATCAGGAGGGAAATAAGGAAAGACTTAGAGACAAATGAAAACAACCACAGCACGGCAGGGCTTCGGGACGCCAGAGCCTTTGTAGCGGAGTGCTCCAGGGAAGAACGGGGCACGGAGGAAGTCATGGGAGTCAGAGAATGTTCTGACCCAGATGACAACAAAGGTGTGTGCGTGGGGCGCCTGGGGGCTCCGTCGGTTAGAGCATCTGCCTTCGGATCAGGTCATGATCGCGGGGTCCTGGGATCGAGTCCCACAGGGAGCCTGCTTCTCCCTCTCTCTCTGCCTTCCCCTGTTCGCGCACGCTCTCTCTCTCAAATAAGGAAATAAAATCTTAAAAAAATAAAAATAAAAACTAAAGGTTTGCAATCAAAGTTGCAGGACTGGAGAAACGAGTGTGTGTGTGTGTGTGCGTGTGGGGGGAAGTACAGGTGTAAATGGGCGAGTCAGAAAGAAGGAATACTTCATGTCAGTGATCACCATGTCTCCCATAAGAGAAAAAGACAATCAAATAAAACCCAAAGTAAGTGGAAAGAAGGACGTTAAGAGCAGAAACCAGCAAAGTAATAACCAGACAACAATAGAAAAATCAACTAAGCCCAAAGTTGGTTCTGAAGAGATTAATTAAATTGATCAACTGCAGCAAGATTGATCAAAAAAAAAAAAAAAGAGAGACGAGAGAGAACACAAATGATCAGTAACTACAAAAAGAAGGACCATCACTGTAGATCTTCATGCGTAAGAGTGAATTCATAGTCAAAAATCTCCCACAAATAAAATCCATACATTCAGAGGGCTTCCCAGGTGAATCCTAGCAAATACTTAAGGAAGAAATAAAAACGATCTTTCACAAGTTCTTTCTGAATACCCAGGACTAAGGAATACTTTTCCTACTCATTTAATACGGCCGCCACAATTTTGACACCAAAATCGGTCAAGGCTTTGGAGAAAAAATTATAGACCAATATCTCTAATGAACATTAATGCAAAAATGTGTGACAAAATATTAGCAAATTAGTCCATCACATAAAATTAGTCCAAACACATAAAAAAAATAATACACGTGAATGAGTGAGGGTTTATCCCAGAAACGCAGAGGCGGTTCAACACTCAGAAAAATCAGCGTGAGACTTACATCAACAGTCGTAAACACATCTGTGTAGATTCAGAGAAAGCATTTGACAAAATGTAACACCTTTCATGATAAAAACTCTCAGCAAACAATGGAAAGGAGCTTCCTCACTATCGGCTGTACCTACAAAAAATACAGCCTGTGCGATGGGAAAATACTGGATATCTCTCCTAAAATCGGACACAGGCGAGGTGTCCACTCTGTGTTGCTTCACTTCAACCCCGTGCGGTGGTCCTAACCAGGGCACTGGCGTTCTAAAACGAGATACCAAGTTCCGTTGCAGACAGCCTGGCTGTATGGGAGTAAACACAGTGGGTTTACAAGTCACTAACGGCACAAATAAGTGAGTTCAGCAGGGTCTCAAGACACCGAGCCACTGCACAGAAATCCAGCTGTTCCTCCATATGCTAGCGGCATCGAAAATGGCTTTTCAAAACAGTACCATTTACAGCGTCTACAAGTCAGATGCCTAAGGAATGTTTAGAGAAATGGTACTCAAGACCCACGGTGGAGCGACAAACGTTCTGAGAGAAGTCAGAGTTGCCCTGATCCGTGGAGGGATAGCCTGTCCCGGCGGGAAGGCCTCAGGACCATCAGGACGTCAGTTTGACTCAATGCAATCAAAGTCCTGGCAGGCTGTTCTGGGGGTGGAAATGTACACGCAAGTCCAAAGAGCTTGGAACAGTCAAGAAAATCTTGAGGGAAAAGAATATAAAGTTGCAGGACTCACACTGCTACGTTTGATCCGACAATAAAGCTACAGTGAGGAAAGATCGCAAAACGAAGCACGGACAGACCCATCCACATTCAATCCCCTCACTTTTGACAAAGGCACCAAGCAATTTGATGGGAGAAGGAACATCTTCTTAACACAACTGCACACATTGCTAATGGGGAAAAAATTAGCCTCGGAGTCTCATACACAAAAATTAATGTCAAATGGATCATAGACTTAAGTGAAAAGCCTCAACTGTGAAGCTTCTAGAAAGAAGACACAGGGAAGGAATCTTCAGAGCCTCGGGTCAGGCAATGACCCTCCCTACCCGCCCCACACACAAAAGGAAAAAACCAACAAACAACCCCTAACCTTAGGGAAGTGGATATGGCCGGACAGCATCAAAATTAACTAACTTTGCCTCATGGAAAGACACTTACGCGACTAAACCCGGCGAGCCAGCGAGAAGATATCTCTAACCCACACACCTGACAAGTGCAAAAGTAAAGGACTCCCACCAACCAATCAGGTGCGGTTGATACACACAGTGTCGGAAGCAGGACCACACGCAGGGTCCCAGGGGCTGGCACTGGCTAGCTGGAGACTGGAGAGGTCTTGTCCTAGACATGCCTTGTCTTGAAATCAGTTTACCACGCAGAACAAAAGGTGTCATAAACTATAGAATTCAATTATGGGGGGGTTCTCCAAAAAGTAAACTTGAGAGCTGTGGGGCAGAGTAGTGCTGGCTTCTCAACGGTGCGTGGAAGACCATACCACTAGAGTTGGCAGGAGTGAGTTTTGGGGGGTAAAGGAGCTGTTAGGCTTCCTGAGCCGTGCTGACCACACCAGCCCCAAACACAGCCATGCACGCCCTCTGCCTTACGGCACACTGGATTTAGAAAACAGTAAAACTGAACAAACCCACACGCTAGCAGCCCCCTATGCCAGGGGTAGGTCTGATCTTGCCCCCACCCTCTACCCTCTCTGTGCCTTAGTTTCCTCGCCTGGGAGGGGCAGCCAACCCCATCCACTCCCCCAGCCCAATGCCAGCCATGGGCAAGAGGGGAGCAGATGCTCTGGGCTGGGGTCTTCGCAGGCTAGCTTGGACCAAAGCCCAGAAGGACAATGTTGCCTCAACCCCAAGAGCTGCCTGGGAAGGAAGGAGACGAAGCTGACCCTGTCCCCACCCTGTGCCCTGCTCCTCGACCCTAGCCCAGCAGCCCGCCGGAGGCTGCTCACCCCACACAGCCCAGCTCAAGAGCCTGGGCTCCCACGTCCTGTGGACTCCATCATATAGACCAGGACCCTGAGGGTCAGAAAGCGGGACTTGCCTGGCCTCTGGGCTTGGGGGGTTCTGTGGGGAGGGAGGGACTTCACCTTCCTGGTCCAGGGCCCCCTTTCCTCACATTCAGTGTCCCCCACTGCCTGGTCCAGACCCTCCTTCCTGATCCAGGCCCCTCTTCCTGATCCAGGGACCCCTTTCTGTCCAGGACCCCCTTTCTGATCAGGGGCCCTTCCTGATCCAGGGACCCCTTCCTGATCCGGGCCCCCTTTCTGGTCCAGGGCCCCCTTTTCTGGTCCAAGGGACCCCTTCCACCCAGGGACTCCCTTCCTGGTCCAGTTCCCCCCCTTCCTGATCCAGGGACCCCTTCCTGATCGGGACCCCCCCTGACCAGGGACCCTTCCCTGGTCCAGTTCCTCCCTGTCCGTGGTCCCATTCCCCTCCTGATCCAGGGACCCCCTTCTCTCGGTCCAGAGGCTCCCCTTTCTGATCCAAGGCCCCTTCCCGATCCAGGGCCCCCCTTCCTGATCGGACCTTCCTTGCTATCCAGGGACTTCCCTTCTGATCAGGGCCCCTTCCTGATCCAGGGCTCCCCTTCCCTGATCCAGGGACTCCCTTTCCTGGTCCAGAGGCCCTCCCTTCCTGGTCCAGGGCCTCCCTTCCTGATCCAGGCCCCTTTCCTATTAGCCGGGTCCCCTACTTCCTGGCCCAAGCCCCTCTCTTCCTGGTCCAAGGCTCCCTTCCTCCCTCCTCAGCCATTCTTAGCCTTGCTTGTCCTGCAGGCTGGGACAGTGGCCAAGAACCAGAGTCATTTAAAAACATATTTCCTGAGTTCTAAAGTGTGAATCAAAGCTAACCCATGGTGAAAAAGCTCCTGAGTGGCCACTGGTCTGGGAGTGCAGCTGGAACTTGTCCTGACTCCGGAGTCCATCTGAATTGGCCATCTGGAGCTCCCCTCAGGAGCTCAATGAGTGTGTTTGTGTTCTCTATCTTCTCCCTCTTAATCAGTTCCTTGCTTGGGGGCCTAGGATGACAGTTTCCTTCCCACAGGATTTCCCCCGAGACTGCCAGACACACCAGGCCTTGCTCTTTGCCTGGCCTGTGCACTGGCCATTGTTACCTCTCGATAGCCCCCACGTCAGCTCCAGGGCTCCTATGCACCCAGACGTGAGCTACCCAGGATTGGAGGGGCTCCCCAGCATGGGTGAGCCCAGGACGGAATAATCGTAGTC
>NW_024424786.1:46999334-47000520 GCF_017311325.1 Ursus maritimus
TGAAGGCCTTGGCCTCCAGCCAGGCGCGGACCTCTTCCGGGCCCGACTCGTAGGTGAGCGGCAGGCCCACCGGCTGGCTGCGCTCCACGCGGAAGTGCCGCTGCGGCTGCGCCTTGATGTGGCTGATCTTCCTGATGAGCTCGTCGTTGACCTCGTCCATGTGGTGGATCAGCTCTGCGGGCGGTGCCCTGCACTCAGGCCCGCCGCCAGCGCACCTGGCCCCCACCCCCGCTCGGGGACCCTCCGCCCACTGCCTCCCCCAGGGAGCTCAGGGCCCCGTCCCCGCATCGATCTGGTGGCCCTCATCGCGGAGCGCCTCTCACCGTCTTTGTTCCCCGCGAAGCTTGGGGGCAGCTTGTGGGTGGGGCTGGCAGGACCCCAATATTTCAGACTGGCCTGCAGGGTTGGGAGCAAGAGACGAAGGGGTGCGGGCGCCATCAGCTTCCTCTCCTCATCCCTCCCCGCAGGGTTGTAGTCAGGAGAAGGTGAGGCATCCCTGCTCGCCCCGGCCTCCCCGGGCCCGACCCGAGGCCCCACCCCCGCCCGGCCGGGCTGCACCCGCCCCTCCCCCTCTGTAGGGGGACAGCAGCGCCCTCGCTCGTCCCACTCACCTGCTCCTGGGGTGCATCCTCCAGCCGAGTCTCGTCCAGGATGTTGCAGGGCACGTAGCCCGCCTGGCCGCTGCGGTTACGAACCTTCCACCACTGGTGGCCATCCTCCAGCACCTGCAGGGACCCACCCCCACCATCACCCCCCACTCACAGGACTCCACCCTACTCAGGTCACCAGCGCAGGGTGTGAGAGCCCCTCTTTACCCGCGGGCCAGAGTGCTGGGCGTTTCCTATGAAGCCCCACCTCCCCCCAATCCTGTAGGGAAGTCACAAGTCCCCCTAGGAGCCCCTGCCCTGCCCAGCCTTCCATCCCACCCGTAGACGCTGCCGTCTCTCCCTCATCTCCCCCTACCCCGCTTCAGCAGCATCCCCAGCGAGGGTGCCTCTAGCCTTTGCATGGAGTTCACCCTCCCCCCAGCCTGCTCCACTTTCCGTCCCCCAGTGGGTGGCCTGGATCAGGACCGATACCAAACAGACTGCCTTTCAAGGGGCGCCAGGGGTGGCTGTGAGTGATGAGCCCTGGCCAGGAGCTGGAGGATCCCCCACTTGGCACAGAGAAGGCCCGTGCTTCAGGG
>NW_024424786.1:47000530-47004586 GCF_017311325.1 Ursus maritimus
TGAAGGCCTTGGCCTCCAGCCAGGCGCGGACCTCTTCCGGGCCCGACTCGTAGGTGAGCGGCAGGCCCACCGGCTGGCTGCGCTCCACGCGGAAGTGCCGCTGCGGCTGCGCCTTGATGTGGCTGATCTTCCTGATGAGCTCGTCGTTGACCTCGTCCATGTGGTGGATCAGCTCTGCGGGCGGTGCCCTGCACTCAGGCCCGCCGCCAGCGCACCTGGCCCCCACCCCCGCTCGGGGACCCTCCGCCCACTGCCTCCCCCAGGGAGCTCAGGGCCCCGTCCCCGCATCGATCTGGTGGCCCTCATCGCGGAGCGCCTCTCACCGTCTTTGTTCCCCGCGAAGCTTGGGGGCAGCTTGTGGGTGGGGCTGGCAGGACCCCAATATTTCAGACTGGCCTGCAGGGTTGGGAGCAAGAGACGAAGGGGTGCGGGCGCCATCAGCTTCCTCTCCTCATCCCTCCCCGCAGGGTTGTAGTCAGGAGAAGGTGAGGCATCCCTGCTCGCCCCGGCCTCCCCGGGCCCGACCCGAGGCCCCACCCCCGCCCGGCCGGGCTGCACCCGCCCCTCCCCCTCTGTAGGGGGACAGCAGCGCCCTCGCTCGTCCCACTCACCTGCTCCTGGGGTGCATCCTCCAGCCGAGTCTCGTCCAGGATGTTGCAGGGCACGTAGCCCGCCTGGCCGCTGCGGTTACGAACCTTCCACCACTGGTGGCCATCCTCCAGCACCTGCAGGGACCCACCCCCACCATCACCCCCCACTCACAGGACTCCACCCTACTCAGGTCACCAGCGCAGGGTGTGAGAGCCCCTCTTTACCCGCGGGCCAGAGTGCTGGGCGTTTCCTATGAAGCCCCACCTCCCCCCAATCCTGTAGGGAAGTCACAAGTCCCCCTAGGAGCCCCTGCCCTGCCCAGCCTTCCATCCCACCCGTAGACGCTGCCGTCTCTCCCTCATCTCCCCCTACCCCGCTTCAGCAGCATCCCCAGCGAGGGTGCCTCTAGCCTTTGCATGGAGTTCACCCTCCCCCCAGCCTGCTCCACTTTCCGTCCCCCAGTGGGTGGCCTGGATCAGGACCGATACCAAACAGACTGCCTTTCAAGGGGCGCCAGGGGTGGCTGTGAGTGATGAGCCCTGGCCAGGAGCTGGAGGATCCCCCACTTGGCACAGAGAAGGCCCGTGCTTCAGGGCGAGCCCAGCTTAGCCCAGCACAGGGGCCCCTGAGCCCCCTCTGAGATTTCAAAGACAGGGAGGTCCCTCAACCAAGCTGTGCTGGGGGTGGGGGAGGGGCAGGCTGTGGACCCAGACTGGAGCCCAGGGGTAGGGGTCCTGGGGAGAGGGATTGGACAGGCGTGCTGTGTGCCAGCATCGGGCAGCCTGGCTCCTGCCTGCCGTGGTCACCGCCTGCCCTGCCTCTCCTGGGCAGCCCCCTCCAGCCCAGGCCCCCACCCCCACCCCTGCTCACCTCCAGGACCTCATCCTTGAGCACCGACAGCTCGTTGGCGTTGCGGGCTGTGAAGTCATAGAGGATCCTGACGTACTTGGTCATGGCTGGCCCAGGTTCGTAGCCCCTGCGTGGAACAGGAGGGCTGAGGCCCAGGGCTGGGCTGGGGTCTCCTCCGGGGCCTGGGGCTAGGCTGGGGAAACAGCTTCGTGCCGCCTCCTGTTCAGCTCTCTGAGGTCACAGCAGAGAGAGGCTGAGCCTCGTCAGCCGGGAATGGAAACTGTGACAGCCCCAGAGCGTCTGGGGCCCCTGCACAGAGGTGGGGGCCGCACGGGGGCGGGGGACGAGGGGCCTGTGGGCATGGCAAGGCCGCCTGAGCCTAGGCCATCTCAGGGGGTGCATGCCCGGCCCCCCAGAGCCAGACATGTACCCAAGAAATGACAGGGTCACCGCCATCCCTGGAAGCAGCTGACCACCGAGGGAGGGCTGGCTGTTTCCAGAGCCACAGCCCTGCGCACAAGCACCCACGGCGGAGGACTGCCCATGGGCCGCAGGCGCATGGCGTGGGTGTCCTGGCCTCAGCACAGAGCAGGCCTGTGGCTGCCACCCAGGCTGGGCTGTCCCCTCCTGGCCAGTCTGGCCCCTGATCATCAGGGCAGCTCCCTCACACAGCTGCAGGCCTGGGGACACCATACAGGTGAAGGGACTGAGGCTGAGGTGGTTCTGGAGCCTGGACTGGCCAGGATGACTGGCCAGGGGCTGAAGTCAGAGGATGAAAATATTTCTTCAAGTGTGGCCCTAGGCCAGGAGCCATGGGCATCAGGCTGGCCGTCGGGGGCGGGGGTGTAGTGAGAGGGGCACACTTAGATTTCAGCCCCCTCCCCTGCTGAAACTGAGTCTTGGGATCTGTCAGGGTAACAAGCTTCCCAGACAGATCCTGGGCCAGGAGTGGGAACAGAAAGGAGGAAGGAGGGGAGGAAGGATGGGGAGTCCCCCAAGTCCTGGGTCTGTGGAAGTATGTATGTAGGGGTGGGGAGAATGGCTGTCCTTAGCCCAGACCTTCAGTCTCTTTCTCTGGCTCTGAGGTTGGGCCTAAATCAGCCGCAACGGGGTGGCAAGGATTGGTGAACCCACTTAAGTTCAGTGATTTAGTAAACTTCTAATCATGATTCTAAAACATACGTGAGAAGACACAGAGATAATGTATTAGGGTGATGAATTTATTCATGGCTTTTGACATTTTTCTCCTCAATTTTATAAAGTTAGAATAAAAACCTGGTTCTAGTTTGGAAAAATGTTTTTTTGAAAGCCATGAACAAGGCATTTGCCGCCACCTGGTGGCAGCACGCTCATATCAGAGCCTCCTTGTTTCTAGGGGTGAGCATCACACTCCCTCATTTTATTTTTATTTTTATTTTATTTTTAAAGATTTTATTTATTTATTTGACAGAGAGAGAGACAGCCAGCAAGAGAGGGAACACAAGCAGGGGGAGTGGGAGAGGGAGAAGCAGGCTCCCAGTGGAGGACCCTGGGATCAGGCCCTGAGTCAAAGGCAGACGCTTAATGACTGAGCCACCCAGGCGCCCCACACTCCCTCATTTTAAGAGGAACTTACCTGTGAGCATGCGAGGAGCTGACTGGGGGGAGAGGGTCTCCCGGTGGTGGAGCTGTGGGCTCAGATACAAGGCTGTGTTTGGGGGAGTTTCGAAAGGATGGTCGGTTCACCAGAGTCGGCTGTGGGGAAAAGGAGCACCTGGGCTTGGTGTGGGGTGAGGGCAGTGGACAGAGGTGGGCTGAGGAAGTGAGCAGTGGTGGAGAAGGCAGATGGCCAGCAGTCTGGGGTGGGGCCAGGGGTGCTCTGACCTCATCGTCAGGGGCAGACGCCAGCCCTTCCACTTCCCAGGGAGCCTCCTGCAGCACGTCCAGGGGTGGCTCCCAGCCGCTGTGGAAGTTGGGCACGTAGAGGGGCACCTGCGGCTCCCGTGGCCACTCCGAGCTGGAGGTGGGAGGTCCGGGGGTGAGCCACGCCCTCCCATGGGAACTGGCCCCACCAGAGACCACCCATTGGCCTGCCAGGGGAACCCCACCCTGGTTCGCACCCCATGCCCTGCATCACCCCGCCCAGGGCCCCTTCCCACGCGCTCCGGCCCGCTGCCTGCTGCCATACCGGGGGCGTGTCCACATCTCCCCCAGTGACTCCCACAGCGTCATCTCCTTGGGGACTAGGTGGCCTCGCAGGAAGCCCACGGCCTCGCGGGAAAGCAGGGGGCTGGAGACGGAGCGTGCGATGTCTGGGCCCCCACAGGTGCTGACGATCTGGGGCACAGCGGGGTTCAGAGGAGGCCCTGCCCACCAGACCCCAGTCCCAGCTGGCTCGCCGGCAGCACCACAGGCCAGCCACACTCGGAGCCTGGACACGTGGCCCCAGCTGTCTGCCCAAGGTAGGCATTTGCTTCCCCCCACCTTCAGCCGGGGGCAAACCACCCCGGGGCCCCGCTCCCCCAGCCCCAGCCCCTGCCCCAGGCACCAGTTCCAGAGGTCCAAAGAGGAAGTGCACGAGTTCTGCAGCGCTGGGGTTCTGAATGTGCTTCTGTAGCTTGGCCTGGGGGGGGGGGG
>NW_024424786.1:47004596-47006359 GCF_017311325.1 Ursus maritimus
GGGGGGGGGGGGCAGACAGCGTGGGGGGATGGCGCTGGGAACAAGGGGGGCAAAGATTCCCTGACTTCCCCCGAGTGTCAGCACAGAGGGATGGGGGGAGGACAGGGGAGGATGGGGGGAGGCGGCCCCCTGCACTCACCAGCAGGTTGACAGCCAGCTTGATTTTCTGAAAACAGTCGATGAACTGGGCCTCAGAGGGGGGCCGTGCACGTAGCGTAAGGACACCCTCTGGAATGGGGAGTAGGGGGGCAGTGGCTATGAGCCTGGCTGGCCATCTCTGTGCCTGGGGCCTTGCCTTCAGCAGCCCACCTGCTCAGATGGGGCCTCCAGCAGCTCAGTGGCCACGCGCCTCTTCTGCACCTTGTTCTCTGCATCCTCTCCGGTCCCCCTACCGCCTCCCTGCTGTCCCTCCTGCCGCGTGGACCACGCCCCCTCCGTACCTGCGGGCCCCTTCTTCCCCTTCTTCTTCCACTTCTTGCGCTGGTTCAGCTGTTTGAAAGCCTCTGCCGCCTTCTGCAGCCGAGCCACGAACCACTCAATGTCGTCCAGGGCACAGTTGAGGATTTGCTGGGGTCAGAGCGGACGCAGGGGTCAGTCTCAGGCGCCCCACCCGCTGCAGGGACAGCCCCACACACTGTCTCTTGGTCCCCGGCCTGGGGGAGGAGGTGGGTGCTGGCTGGGGGCTGACTGGAGGGGCGCACACCCGATGGGGACACTGTCCCAAGACGCACCGTTTCCTTCTCAATCTTCTCAGCCAGCACTGCGCGAGGCTCCTCGTCCAGCGACTCCCGACGGCGGAAGCCTGGGTGGGGGAGGCAAGATCAGGTGTTACTGACGGAGGCCACCCCCACCGACCTCGAATGCAGCCCCAGCCCGGCTCGCTCAGCATACTTGGCTCAGGGAGTGGCATCGGCGGCCCCACACGGTTCTTGGTGGACGGGGCGTCACTGCCGTAGCGCTGGAAGGGAATGGGGGCTGGGCCCTTGGGGGCGGGCAGGACGGACTGCCGCTGCCGGATCTTCTCCTGGTGGCCCCTGCAATGGGGGCGAAGGCCCGCTCAGCCTGGCTCCCAGCCCCACTCCCGCTCTCCCGCGCCCCCCGCACCCCCCGCGCCGCAGCCTACTTCAGGGTCTGTGGCCGCATCTTCTTCCCTAGACGGCAGTCGGCCAGAGCGCTTTCGATGTCCTCGTGCACCAGCTCCGCCTGCGGGCACCGGGGTCAGGCAGGCGCCGGCGCAGGCGCACTGGGGCCCTCCCGGCCGCCGCCCCCTCCTCACCTCCACCTCGTCGCAGTGGAAGAAGTGGATGTCGGGTTTGCTCTGCTCCGAGTCCTGGCACACGAGCAGCAGCACGGAGGGGTACCGCAGCTGGTTCAGCACCGTCTGGCTGTGCCGCACGGTGGGCAGCGGGAAGTTCTCCAGCTCCTCCTGGGGGGCAGGGGGCTGGGATGCGGCTTGGCCGTGTCACCCGGCCCGACACAGACATGGGCTCACAGCCACGGGTGCGGGTTGGACTTGAGCAACGGACAGTGCCGTGGGCGTGACTCGCGAGCCCGGCCTGTGGGCTGTGTGCCGTGGACACAGCCATAACTGGTAGGCACGGCAAGGGCGCGGCGCGGACGCAGACCTGGACTCTGCCAGGCAGTCGCCGCGGCTGGGGCAGAGCCGGGCCCTGCCTCGGGACAGCGGGTAGACAGGCCGGAGCCAGAGGTGGGCGAGGTGCTGTGTGTGACCAGGTTCCCTGGATTGTCAGCGGCGCAGTCCT
>NW_024424786.1:47006369-47053791 GCF_017311325.1 Ursus maritimus
GGGGGGGGGGGGCAGACAGCGTGGGGGGATGGCGCTGGGAACAAGGGGGGCAAAGATTCCCTGACTTCCCCCGAGTGTCAGCACAGAGGGATGGGGGGAGGACAGGGGAGGATGGGGGGAGGCGGCCCCCTGCACTCACCAGCAGGTTGACAGCCAGCTTGATTTTCTGAAAACAGTCGATGAACTGGGCCTCAGAGGGGGGCCGTGCACGTAGCGTAAGGACACCCTCTGGAATGGGGAGTAGGGGGGCAGTGGCTATGAGCCTGGCTGGCCATCTCTGTGCCTGGGGCCTTGCCTTCAGCAGCCCACCTGCTCAGATGGGGCCTCCAGCAGCTCAGTGGCCACGCGCCTCTTCTGCACCTTGTTCTCTGCATCCTCTCCGGTCCCCCTACCGCCTCCCTGCTGTCCCTCCTGCCGCGTGGACCACGCCCCCTCCGTACCTGCGGGCCCCTTCTTCCCCTTCTTCTTCCACTTCTTGCGCTGGTTCAGCTGTTTGAAAGCCTCTGCCGCCTTCTGCAGCCGAGCCACGAACCACTCAATGTCGTCCAGGGCACAGTTGAGGATTTGCTGGGGTCAGAGCGGACGCAGGGGTCAGTCTCAGGCGCCCCACCCGCTGCAGGGACAGCCCCACACACTGTCTCTTGGTCCCCGGCCTGGGGGAGGAGGTGGGTGCTGGCTGGGGGCTGACTGGAGGGGCGCACACCCGATGGGGACACTGTCCCAAGACGCACCGTTTCCTTCTCAATCTTCTCAGCCAGCACTGCGCGAGGCTCCTCGTCCAGCGACTCCCGACGGCGGAAGCCTGGGTGGGGGAGGCAAGATCAGGTGTTACTGACGGAGGCCACCCCCACCGACCTCGAATGCAGCCCCAGCCCGGCTCGCTCAGCATACTTGGCTCAGGGAGTGGCATCGGCGGCCCCACACGGTTCTTGGTGGACGGGGCGTCACTGCCGTAGCGCTGGAAGGGAATGGGGGCTGGGCCCTTGGGGGCGGGCAGGACGGACTGCCGCTGCCGGATCTTCTCCTGGTGGCCCCTGCAATGGGGGCGAAGGCCCGCTCAGCCTGGCTCCCAGCCCCACTCCCGCTCTCCCGCGCCCCCCGCACCCCCCGCGCCGCAGCCTACTTCAGGGTCTGTGGCCGCATCTTCTTCCCTAGACGGCAGTCGGCCAGAGCGCTTTCGATGTCCTCGTGCACCAGCTCCGCCTGCGGGCACCGGGGTCAGGCAGGCGCCGGCGCAGGCGCACTGGGGCCCTCCCGGCCGCCGCCCCCTCCTCACCTCCACCTCGTCGCAGTGGAAGAAGTGGATGTCGGGTTTGCTCTGCTCCGAGTCCTGGCACACGAGCAGCAGCACGGAGGGGTACCGCAGCTGGTTCAGCACCGTCTGGCTGTGCCGCACGGTGGGCAGCGGGAAGTTCTCCAGCTCCTCCTGGGGGGCAGGGGGCTGGGATGCGGCTTGGCCGTGTCACCCGGCCCGACACAGACATGGGCTCACAGCCACGGGTGCGGGTTGGACTTGAGCAACGGACAGTGCCGTGGGCGTGACTCGCGAGCCCGGCCTGTGGGCTGTGTGCCGTGGACACAGCCATAACTGGTAGGCACGGCAAGGGCGCGGCGCGGACGCAGACCTGGACTCTGCCAGGCAGTCGCCGCGGCTGGGGCAGAGCCGGGCCCTGCCTCGGGACAGCGGGTAGACAGGCCGGAGCCAGAGGTGGGCGAGGTGCTGTGTGTGACCAGGTTCCCTGGATTGTCAGCGGCGCAGTCCTTCCTGCCCCGCCTGCCCTTTGCCCTCCTCATCCTGTCCCGCCCCCGCAGAGAGGCCCAGCTGCGTGTCTGGGTCACGGTTTGGGCTGCCCTCCCTGCCCCTGCTGCCCTGTCGCTGCCACACCTGCGACTCCACGTCCAGCAGCCGCAGAGACTGGTCGTTGACCTGCAGCAGCATCTCCTGGGCCCAGACCTTCTCCTTGGAGCTCAGCTGCACCAGTTTCCGGATGGCGTCATCCACCGTCGCGATGGCCTCACTCTTGTCCATGATGAACGTGGCCAGGTGCTGGGGGCGGGCAGGTGATCACTCCGCGGACAGCCCTCCTTGTGCCCAGAGCGAGGCTCAAGGGGCTGCACCCCAGGGACCTGAGGGGCCAGGGCCAACCTTGGGAGCTTGGGGGAGAGGGACATCCCCTACCCTGGGGGTATGAAGAGACACGGCCCTGCCCTCGGGGAAGGTCTCTGCTCTGCCTTGATGGATGTCTGTGGGGGCCGTGGACATGCCCTGATAAAACCTTTGGCAGCCCTACACACACAGTCCCTCACCCCACCTCATCTCCTGTGGCTGGACTCCAGGAATACCAGCCTCCTTGTTCCTCCCAGCAGAACTGGCACAGGCTCACCACAGGGCCTTTGCATGGTCTGTCCCCAGTTTACCTCCCCTACTCTTCTGCAGCTCTCTCTTCCTTCAGGGCTCCGCTCAGACAGACCTGCTCCCCCTGCCTGGCTACAGCGTCACTCTCAACCCCCTCATCTGCCTTGTTTTTATTTATCATAATCTGACATTATGCTTCTTTGTTTATTTTCTAGCTGCTGGTTTCAGTGTTATCTCCCTAGTGCCTGGGACAGTGCCTGGCACACAGCAGCCAGGCCCTCTGGGAATGTGCTGGGATGAGTGAGCATCTGGAGTGGCCATGTGGGGTGCTTTGTGGGGTGGCCATTGGGGACCCTTGGCCAGCCCAGCCCTCCCCTTCCGAGAACCCTCCTTCCTCTGTCTCCAGGCCTGGCTCAGGCTCCCCCATGTGTCCTATTGCCCTTCACTGAAGTCAGTCAGCAACGCTGAGACAACTGGATAAACTCTCTCTTAAACTCGAGGCAGTCAAGACCCAGCTGCAAAAGTGCTAGGAGAAAATGCTGGACGATTTCTGATGACCTCGGGATGCCCTTCCTCACAGGGTCACCTTCCTAAGCAAGGAAGAAAGTCCAGGTGCTCAGAAGAAAAGACCAAAAACTCTCACCTAATGAAAAAGTAAACATTTCTGCCTGGGGAAAAAAATACCGTATATGAAGTAAATAGAGAGAAAAAAAAAGTGAGACAGATGTAATAGATGTGGAGAAGGCTGATTTTCTTAATATATAAAAAGACCAGTATGCATTGCACTGACAGCTCTTACTTTGTTAAAAGCTCTATTTTGTTAAGTATAATTATTAAGAATACCAATGACAAATGAATAAAAAAAATCTGTGAATAAGTAAAAGATTAACACTTCAATAGAAAAATCGGCAAAAGAGCTGAATGGAGAGTCTCCAGGAAAATAAATATAACTCACTTTTTAATTTAGAAAATTATATGTAGTCTCATTCAACAACTGCAAAGTGAAACTAGGACATCCCTACTCCTGAAATGAGTCAACTGCTGGCTCTTTTACCTGTTTTACTGACCAGTCTAACACGTCCTTGTGGGTCACACTCGCAGGTTAGCTGTGGAGAAGCGGGAGCCCCCACTCTGCACACCCCAGGGGCTCTGGGGAGGGGTGCGCTCTCTCCTCACATGCGAGACTGAGTGTGGTCGTGAGGGGTGGTCCCAGCCTACGTGTGTGCGTCCACAGGTCAGAGAGAGAAGGGGGCAGAAACCCGCAGGGGACATAAGGCAGCCGACCCATCTGTGCGAGGCGGGGTGAGCCCCAAAGCACACAGTGTTAGCAAAACCCACCAGCACCAAGCCAAGCACAACCCTGTGCCTGGCCCTGAAACAAGCCTCCGAGTATTTCAGGTGACTCAAACCCTGCCAAGTGTGTTCTCTGACCATGATGGGATTAAATTAGAAACCAGGAACAGAGAAGATAACTAGAAAACCCTCAAATAACTGGAAACTGAGCAACACACGTCTGCATCAACGACCAACAGCCAAAGACATCAGGAGGGAAATAAGGAAAGACTTAGAGACAAATGAAAACAAAACCACAGCACGGCAGGGCTTCGGGACGCCAGAGCCTTTGTAGCGGAGTGCTCCAGGGAAGAACGGGGCACGGAGGAAGTCATGGGGAGTCAGAGAATGTTCTGACCCAGATGACAACAAAGGTGTGTGCGTGGGGCGCCTGGGGGGCTCCGTCGGTTGAGCATCTGCCTTCGGATCAGGTCATGATCGCGGGGTCCTGGGATCGAGTCCCACAGGGAGCCTGCTTCTCCCTCTCTCTCTGCCTTTCCCCCTGTTCGCGCGCACGCTCTCTCTCTCAAATAAGGAAATAAAATCTTAAAAAAAATAAAAATAAAAACTAAAGGTGTGCACATCAAAGTTGCAGGACTGGAGAAACGAGTGTGTGTGTGTGTGCGTGTGGGGGGGGGAAGTACAGGTGTAAATGGGCGAGTCAGAAAAGAAGGAATACTTCATGTCAGTGATCACCATGTCTCCCATAAGAAACCAGAAAAAGACAATCAAATAAAACCCAAAGTAAGTGGAAAGAAGGACGTTAAGAGCAGAAACCAGCAAAGTAATAACCAGACAAACAATAGAGAAAAATCAACTAAGCCCAAAGTTGGTTCTGAAGAGATTAATTAAATTGATCAACTGCAGCAAGATTGATCAAAAAAACAAAAAAAAGAGAGACAGAGAGAGAGAGAACACAAATGATCAGTAACTACAAAAAAAGAAGGACCATCACTGTAGATCTTACATGCGTAAGAGTGAATTCATAGTCAAAAATCTCCCACAAATAAAATCCTACATTCAGAGGGCTTCCCAGGTGAATCCTAGCAAATACTTAAGGAAGAAATAAAAACGATCTTTCACAAGTTCTTTCTGAATACCCAGGACTAAGGAATACTTTTCCTACTCATTTAATACGGCCGCCACAATTTTGACACCAAAATCGGTCAAGGCTTTACGGGAAAAGAAAATTATAGACCAATATCTCTAATGAACATTAATGCAAAAATGTGTGACAAAATATTAGCAAATTAGTCCATCACATAAAATTAGTCCAAACACATAAAAAAAATAATACACGTGAATGAGTGAGGTTTATCCCAGAAACGCAAGGGCGGTTCAACACTCAGAAAAATCAGCGTGACGGACTTACATCAACAGTCGTAAACACATCTGTGTAGATTCAGAGAAAGCATTTGACAAAATGTAACACCTTTCATGATAAAAACTCTCAGCAAACAATGGAAAGGAGCTTCCTCACTAATCGGCTGTACCTACAAAAAATACAGCCTGTGCGATGGGAAAATACTGGATATCTCTCCCTAAAATCGGACACAGGCGAGGGTGTCCACTCTGTGTTGCTTCACTTCAGCACCGTGCCGGTGGTCCTAACCAGGGCACTGACGTTCTAAAAACGAGATACCAAGTTCCGTATTGCAGACAGCCTGGCTGTATGGGAGTAAACACAGTGGGTTTACAAGCAAATCACTAACGGCACAAATAAGTGAGTTCAGCAGGGTCTCAAGACACCGAGCCACTGCACAGAAATCCAGCTGTTCCTCCATATGCTAGCGGCAATTCGAAAATGGCTTTTCAAAAAACAGTACCATTTACACAGCGTCTACAAGTCAGATGCCTAAGGAATGTTTAGAGAAATGGTACTCAAGACCCCCACGGTGGAGGCGACAAACGTTCTGAGAGAAGTCAGAGTTGCCCTGATCCGTGGAGGGATAGCCTGTCCCCGGGCGGGAAGGCCTCAGGACCATCAGGACGTCAGTTTGACTCAATGCAATCAAAGTCCTGGCAGGCTGTTCTGGGGGTGGAAATGTACACGCAAGTCCAAAGAGCTTGGAACAGTCAAGAAAATCTTGAGGGAAAAGAATATAAAGTTGCAGGACTCACACTGGCTCGTTTCAAGTCCGACAATAAAGCTACAGTGAGGGAAAGATCGCAAAACGAAGCACGGACAGACCCATCCACATTCAATCCCCCTCACTTTTTGACAAAGGCACCAAAGCAATTTGATGGGAGAAGGAACATCTTCTTAACACAACTGCACATTGCTATGGGGAAAAATTAGCCTCGAGTCTCATACACAAAAATTAATGTCAAATGGATCATAGACTTAAGTGTAAAAGCCTCAACTGTGAAGCTTCTAGAAGAAGACACAGGAAGGAATCTTCAGAGCCTCGGGTCAGGCAATGACCACTCCCTACCCGCCCACACACAAAGGAAAAAACCAACAAAGCAACCCTAACCTTAGGGGGAAAGTGGATATGGCCGGACAGCATCAAAATTAACAACTTCTGCTCATGGAAAGACACTTACGCATATAAACCGGCGAACCAGACGGAGAAGATATCTCTAACCCACACACCTGACAACGTGTGCAAAGGACTCCCACCCAACAATCAGGTGCGGTTGGACACACACGAGTGTACGGAAGCAGGGCCACACGCAGGGTCCCCAGGGGCTGGCATGGCTGCTGGAGACGGAGAGGTCTTGTCCTAGACATGCCTTGTCTTGAAATCAGTTTACCACGCAGAACAAAGGTGTCATAAACTATATGAATTCAATTATGGGGGGGGGGTTCTCCAAAAAGTAAAACTTGAGAGCTGTGGGGCAGAGTAGTGCTGCCAAACGGTGCGTGGAAGACCATGACCACTAGGGTTGGCAGGAGTGAGTTTTGGGGTAAAGGAGCTGTTGTTTCCTGACCGTGCTGACCACACCAGCCCGAAACACAGCTGCACGCCCTCTGCCTTACGGCACACTGATTTAGAAAACAGTAAAACGAACAAACCCACACGTCTTAGCAGCCCCCCATGCCAGGGGTAGGTCTGATCTTGCCCCCACCTCTTACCCTCTCTCTGTGCCTTAGTTTCCTCGCCTGGGAGGGGCAGGCCAAGCCCATCCACTCCCCCAGCCCTGCCAGCTGCTGGGCAAGCAGGACAGATGCTCCTGGGCTGGGGTCTTTCCGCAGGCTAGCTTGGACCAAAGCCCAGAAGGACAATGTTGCCCCAACCCCAAGAGCTGCCTGGGAAGGAAGGGGACGAAGCTGACCTGTCCCCACCCTGTGCCCTGCCCTCGGACCCTTAGCCAGCAGCCCGCCAGGGAGGGCTGCTCACTCCACACAGCCCAGCTCAAGAGCCTGGGGGCTCCCCACGTCTCTGTGGACCCATCATATAGACCAGGACCCTGAGGGTCAGAAAGCAGGGACTTGCCTGGCCTCTTGGGCTTGGGGGGTTCTGTGGGGAGGGAGGGAGTCTTCATCTTCCTGGTCCAGGGCCCCCTCTTCCTCATTCAGTGTCCCCCCACTGCCTGGTCCAGACCCCTCCTTCCTGATCCAGGCCCCTCTTCCTGATCCAGGGACCCCTTTCTGGTCCAGGGACCCCCTTTCTGATCCAGGGCCCCCCTTCCTGATCCAGGGACCCCTTCCTGATCCAGGGCCCCCCTTTCTGGTCCAGGGCCCCCCTTTCTGGTCCAGGGACCCCCCTTCCTGACCCAGGGACTCCCTTCCTGGTCCAGTTCCCCCTTCCTGATCCAGGGACCCCCTTCCTGATCCAGGGACCCCCCTTCCTGACCCAGGGACCCCCTTCCTGGTCCAGTTCCCCCTTCCTGGTCCAGTTCCCCCTTCCTGATCCAGGGACCCCCCTTCTGGTCCAGGGCTCCCCTTTCTGATCCAGGGCCCCCTTCCTGATCCAGGGCCCCCCTTCCTGATCCAGGGACCCCCCTTCCTGATCCAGGGACTCCCTTCCTGATCCAGGGCCCCCCTTCCTGATCCAGGGCCCCCCTTCCTGATCCAGGGACTCCCTTCCTGGTCCAGGGCCCTCCCTTCCTGGTCCAGGGCCTCCCTTCCTGATCCAGGGCCCCCCCTTCCTGGCCCAGGGTCCCCCCTACTTCCTGGCCCAAGCCCCCCTCTTCCTGGTCCAAGGCTGCCCCTTCCTCCCTCCTCAGCCATTCTTAGCCTTGTTGTCCTGCAGGCTGGGACAGTGGCCAAGAACCAGGAAGGTCATTTAAAAAACATATTTCCTGAGTTCTAAGTGTGAATCAAAGCTAACCCAGGGTGAAAAGCCTCCTGAGTGGCCACTGGTCTGGAGTGCAGCTAACCAGTCTGGACTCTCCCGGAGTCCATCTGAATTGGCCATCTGAGGCTCCCCCTGCAGGAGCTCAATGAGTGTGTTTGTGTTCTATCTTCTCCCTCTTAATCCAGTTCCTTGTTTGGGGGCCAGGATGACAGTTTCCTTCCCACAGGGATTTCCCACCCGAGAACTGCCAGACAGCACCCAGGCCTTGTCTTTGCCTGGCCTGCACTGGCCATTAGTACCCTCGTGCCCCTTACGTAGCTCCAGGGCTCCTATGCCACCCAGACTGTGAGCTACCCAGGATTGGAGGGGGCTCCCCCAACATGGGTGAGCCCAGGACAGGTGTGGGGCAGTCCCTGGCTCTAGCTGCCTGCTATGGGTGTCAGAAGCTGGGCTGTCTCCCTGTGCCTCAGTTTCCCCATCTGCCCGGGAACTCTGGGGGTGCTCCTTGGGAGCTGGCCTCACCTGGACGTGGTACTGGGAGGTCTCATGCATGATGATGTTGGAGTTGGAGTACTTCTTCCTCTGTTCTGAGCAGGGAGTCACCAGTCACTCACCGCAGAGGGCAGGACCCACAGCCCCTGGTACAGGTGGGACTGGACTCCCAGGTTGGGCCACAGGGAGGGCCGAGTGGAAGCGAGGGATGCTGCCACCAGAAAGGACTCGAGGGTGTGAAATGTGAGAGAAAAGCCCCCTCTGCCCCCAGATGCTAGGGGTCTGTCCTAGAGGGGGCAGGGGGCCCCACCGTGCTAGGAAGGGGTCCAGTCCCGGGCTTCCCCCAACTCCAAGAGCTGCCAGCTAACATCTCTCAGTCCCTCCCTGGGGCTCCTAGCTTTCCAGACAGGGCACTGAGCCCAAAGGCAGGAAAGTATGTGGGGTGAGGGCAGAGCTGGGCGAGGTGGGGGCTGGCCAGGCCCCGCCCCCCCGGAGCAGATACCTGGCGCTCCGTCCAGCCTGAGCCCCGCCCCTTGGGCTATCTGGTTGCAGTGCGGAGCACTGCCGAATCAATATTGATGGTCCCTGAATTATTAGTAAAGGCCTCTCTTCTTACGGTGACGGTGACGGAGGGAGGGGCCTGAGCAGCTGTTGCTTAGTGAGGGTCCGAGGGCCTCCTTTGGGCACCGAGGGCTGACCTGCATCCCCCTGGTGGGGGCCTGGCACAGCCTGGGGGAGGGGAGTGGGAGAGACCCCACAGCCCATCCTCGAGCCTCACTCACCAAACAGGTCCTTGGCACTCATCCTGGCCACACCGTCAGACCTGCCCAGGCTGCCACTGCAGGGGAGGGGCTGGTGAGGGCGAGGCCCACACCGCACCCCTCCCTGGGGACTGCCCAGTGGGTGGGGCCTGGGGACTCACTTGGCAGCACCTGGGCCGCAGCTCACGGACCCCAGCTGGCTCATGTTGTCCTCGGTGGTGGCTGGCGATGGAAGGGCAGCCTTGTGGCCTGAGTCCAGGGCCTAGTACCCAGCCCACACCTGAGTGGAGAGGGCAGCCGAGCTGACACCTCCCTGGGGCTCGTCGGTGACTTCACCGCTCCCAGGGTAGGACTTGATCTCCTCTTCCTCTCACCCCAGATCCAGAGGCTGCAGCCCTGTCCTGTCCATGTTCCCCAGGGTGCTTGGGCAGGGTGTCCTCTGAGAGCAGAGTTCTGCCTCCTGGACACAGCAGGACCTCCCAGCCCAGGTCCCAGCTGGCAGACATGTGCCTCTATCTCACCCCAGACCCTTGGTCTTCCACAGACCCCAAGACGAGCCAGTAGAGGAGTCCCACTCTCAAGGCTGTCTGGGGTGGGCCTGCAAGGACAGTTCTGGGGGCTCTGAAAGGGGACCTGGGAGAGGAACCACCTTCCAAGCAGAGGGAACACATGTTCAAAGGCCCTGAGGCAGGTGGGAGCCAAGGAAGGCAGCACAGGATGAGACTGGAGCCTGGATGGGGTCAGGGTGGTGTGGGGAGAGAGGTGTGGCCTTGGGGACCCAGAGCCCAGAACAAAGTCGAGGGAGCACACTGTCGGCGGGGGGGAGCTGAGCCTGGCCCCCCTGGGCCAGACTAACATGTCCTGTGGGGTCTGTGCTCCCTGGGGACCTCTGACAAGGCTGTCCCTCTGTATTTGGAGTCAGCCAGAGTGGGTGGTCACAGGGCAGGGGTCCTGGTATCTCGGGCCAGGGAGCACCCCAGGACTTTCTGGTGGGACCAGGTCCTACCTACAAAGAGGGTTTCCAGAAGGTGTGAGGGGCCTGGGGGCTTCAGGCCACCCCCTCCCATGTGCCACTGAGGGTCCTGGCTCTCTCAGGATGGGTGGGAGTAGGGGCTTGGTCAGATTCCTCTGACCATCTGTCCGTGGAGAATGTCCGGTATGCCCATGACCTCAGCGAGGGAGCCGAGTGTTTGCTTAATGGGATTCCTGGCGGGCTGAGCCAAGGGCACTGGGCACGTGTGTCTGGGCACACACACACCTGGGCAAAACCCAGGCCCCCGGGCACACACAGACACACGCAGGTTGTGACATGGCCCCCCCTCTGGGGTGCCTAGGCTAGGAACCCATGGCCTTCAACTCCCTGGAGCAGGTTGGGGGCCCGGTGGGGCCAGCCAGAGAGGTGAGCCCAGGTGTTGGCATCTGGGTTGGGGAGCAGCTGGGGGAGGGGCCACCACAGGCCTGCTTCAGTCAGCTGACTGGGGCAGGGGAGCTGTGTGGGCCCAAGGGATTGGGACCAGCCCAGGGCTCAGACTGCACTTTGGTTTTACTGCGGCCATTTTCCGGGTGCAAAGGGAGGGCCGAGCATGGTGCCTGGTTGGGAAGTGGTGGAGGCCCCAGCAGGGCAGGGAGGGTGGGGGGCCCAGCTCCAAGTTCAAATTCCAGCTCACAGCCAAGTGACCTTGGGGAGGAGTCGGCTTAAGGCCCAGAGGGAGCCGGGTGGAGCCCTGGAATGGGGGAACCCCTTGGGCCCTGGCTGTGCCCAGTCCGGGAGCTGCCTGCTAGGGAGGGCCCCACCTGGTTGGTAAGGAGGAATAAGCCTGGGAAGCCTGGGTGGGGAAGGGGTGGGCTCAAGGTGCACTGGGGAGGCAGGCACGGAGTGGGGGGGTCCAACAGACTGGGCGGGGTGGAATGCTGAGCCACCAAGCCCCCCCCACCCCCCGCCCCCACCGTTCTAGGCAGGCACCAGGAGAGGCTTGGGCAGGGCTCCCCAGGGGAGGGGCTGGGGGGAACCGTGCAGAGGTGGGGAAGGAGAGGCGCCCCCAGCTGGGCCCCGGCTCCCACTGCTGCTGCTGCTGCTGGGGCTGACTACCCCTGGAGTGGGGGCAGAGGTGGTCTGTGGTTGCACCTCAGATGCACCGCAAGCCTACCTACCGTCCTCTCTGCCACCGGGGACACCTTCATCCACGGGGGCGGCCCCAGGCCAGCCTGGCCAGGGAGGAGGAACCTGGGGGAGCCTCAGGCCCCCTGCAGCCCAGCATGCAGCCTCCTCCTCCCTGAAACTCCCACACCCCTTGACCCAGAACCTGACCCTACCCTGACGCTTCTCTGGCCCTGGATTCCCTCCTGGCTCACCCAGGAAGTGCCTCCTGAGCCAACCCACAGGGAGCCCCTGGCCACAAAGGAGGCCCCAGCCTGTCCCGTGGAAGGGGGTTTGGGGCTTCCAGGGGCAGGAAGAACTCTCCCCTTCCTACCCCCTTCGCTGGAGGAAGGGGTTCCCTCCACCGAGCCCCAGGGCTGGGAGGGGGCCGGCTGACTCAGGTGCCACTGCCTTTAAAATGTCCCTGCGCACCGGCACCGCCCCAGGACCAGGCTGGGCAGACCAGGCCGCAGCGGGATCAGGCTCCTGGCCGCGGGTTCGGCGCAGCCCTATCGCACCCCGTTGCCTCCGGCGCCCGGGCTCAGCCCACGGACCCCGGCCAGAGGCCCCAGTCGCACGGCCACCTGGGGAAACTGAGGCCGAGCCAGACCGCCGTCTGACCGCGGGGATTCTGCGTCGCTCCTTGGCCAAAGCGCGGGCGGGTGCCCGGCAGGTCGGGATGGGCTAAGTGGGGACCCGTGGGGGCGCTCACCTGCTCCTCGCGGCCCCGCGCCCGCGCTGCCCGTGAGTCCCCTTGTCCGCGCGTCCGTCCGCCCGTCTGTCGGCTCCTCGCCTGGGCGCCCGGGCTCGGCAGCGGGAGGGACGCGCGGCTGGGCCGGGCCGGGGCGGGGCCGCGAGGAGGAACCTGAGCGGCAGGTTAGAGACCCGGGAGCCGGCGGGCGCGGGGGGAAGGGTGGGGGCGGGACGAGGACACCCCGCCCCTCGACTCGGCCCCGCCCCCCCGGGGCTCCCTGCGGACGGTCCCCAACGCCCGCCCCGTGGGCCCCCTGGACCCGCAGTCCCCACCCCAGAACTGGGGCCCTCGTGACGGGTAGGCGGATTGGGAGCCCTTCACCCGTAGGGATGTACCGGGCGACCAAGGGCGAGGTCCTAAGATCTTCCCGAGGCAGGCTGCGCTGCACCCCAGCAGCCGGGTATCTCCCAGCCTCAGCTGCCGCAGCAGAGAGAGGGGCCTATCCTGGGCGCCAGGCCCGGGTCAGAATCCCCTCCTCTTCGGCTGGCCCCTCTGGTCTCGGGGAGTGCTAGCGTCAGGCTTCAGTCCGTGAGTGGGTGTCAAAGGTATGAACCGAGAGACCAGAGACCCCGCGGTCCTGCACTCCGAGCTCCCCAGGCAGGAGAGGGCTCTCTCCTCCACAATCCAGGAGATCCCACAGTCTTTTTGTGCAGCCCCAGTCCAGCATGGGCACCCCCTGAGGGCTGGGGGTCTGATGGGTGGGTCGGGCTGCCTGTGGGCCCAGGCAGAGAACAGGTATGGGAGGGCACTGCAGACTGCAGCCCCCTCCTTAGGCCCAGGCCCCACCCTCTGCCCACAGCATGGGGCCGGTATCTTTCCTCCTGAACTGACTCCCCCTGCCTCAGCCAGCTGGATGGGGAGGAAGTAGAGAAGGGGCAGAAGGCAAGTCCAGGCAGTGGTGGGCACCGCCAGGCATGTGCAAGGACACAAAGGCTTTGGCTATTGTTCATGGGGTGGGGTGGGGGTGGAAAAGGGTGCATCAGGAGGCAGGGTCCCAAGGGCAGTAGGCTTTTGTTTACCTGGGGCTGACACAGAGCACTTCCTGGGGAACCCCCTGGGGGAATGGAGTCCCCCGTGCCTGGGGCAGTTCTCCCCATCTGCTGTCTAAAGCATCACAGGTGAGCTCTCAGAGGTGGTGCAGGAAGTGGTTTTCCTCTCGGGCCCAGCCCTGCTCCCGCGCCCTGGTAAGCCCTGGCTTCCTGGTTCTCTCCCCTACTCTGCTGAGCACCCAGAGAAGGCACGTCGTCCTTCCTGGAGATGGAGCCTGAGCAGGCAGGAAATGGGAGGGCATGCTCCGAAGGGAGCAGCTAAGGTGGGCACTACTACACTTCTGAAATTAAAGTGATTGTCCTCAGACCAGGAGGCAGCAGGGAGCCTCTGGAGGCACCTAGAGCTATGGTGTCCTCTGGGGACAGGTGACCGCCACCTCTGTGTGGCCAAAGCGATGGGGGTGTCGGGGCCCAGCCTAGATGCTTCGGCAGGAGGCCATGAACCCTTAAGGCCACAGGTGTCATGCCGCCAGGGTCTGCGGGGGAACTGGCTGAGCGTTTCCACAGAGAGCAAGTGCACCTGTCCCGTCCTTCCCAAGCCCCTGGGGAGTGCCCATGGCGTCAGAGACACTAAGCTCCACCGAACACTCGCACTCGAGCAGCAGGTAAGCACGAGGGCGCCTACATGCGGCCTCTGGGGCCACAGGTGTGCACCAGGCCAGAGCCAAAGCCAGCAGAGGGGAGAACCCCTGCTCCCACTTGCCCTGGAGAAGGACAAGATGGGGGAGGGTGCTGCTGCCACCCCTCGCTGAAGCCGTGCCCAGGACGGGCCCCGAAGCCCAGCTTTGCTGACTTTCGGGGGAAGCACTGCTCCCTGGGTTTCTGGGTGAGGCCTGGGTGGGGTGTGCTGCCGGGCTTGGGGGGGGTTGTGCTTCTGTGCATCGAGAAAGAACCCTGGAAGAGGTAGGTGGACTTGGTTAGGAGAAATTCAGGGAGATACAAACATCTCTTTATTTTGACAATATGGCAAAGAGAAAATATCTCGATACTCAAACATGTTATTCCAAACGTGGACAAGAGTGTGACACAGACAAACGCAGACAAGTTACTACAGAAATGAACTCAGAGTCCTTCCAGGAGCCCTTGCAGTCTGTGAATGCATTTAACGCAGTACAAACGTTCCTGACGTTTTCCTGACTGACGCCTGGACACGGGAGCCCTGAAGCCCCAGTGCGGGCCAGTGGCAAGCTGTTCCCCACCACGCTCCCATGCTCTGCCTCCCTCCCCTCAGCGCTGGGGCCTCAGACCAGCTCCCTGCAGAAGCCCCAGGGGGAAAGGGGCCACCGCTGCAAAAATCCCCACAAACACTGGAGCTTGCTGGCTCCTCTGCATTTCTATCTGTTGCAAAGCAGAGCGCACCATCATCTAGGACTCGGCCTGCCGTGAGCCATGGGTCCCAGGCTTCCCACGCCGCCCCGCAGCTCCAGGTGGACCAGTGTGGAAAGCACGGAATGCCGGCAATTGTGTGAGAGGTGCATGGCATCGTGGCAAAACGGGCACCACCCTCGCCTGCTCCCCTCGGCCGTCAAGCAGGTTGGCGCACCCAAGAGCGAGTCAGCCGGACACGGCCGAGCTCCCAGGAGGCAGCGTCTGTCTAGAGCTGTCCAGCCCCGGGCACCACATGCCTAGCTGACGAAGGCAGCAATGGCCACCAGCTGCAGGATGGCCTCCAGGCCATGGAGTGCCAGGAGCGCGGTGCTGAGGATGGAGTCTGCCCGCAGCACCAGGGTCTGCCAGAGCAGAAAGTAGGTGGACAGCAGGGCGCCTCCCGCCGTTAGGACCAGGCTGATGGCCAGGGGCACCTCAGCCTCCGTCAGGTTGCCCTTGGTGCCTGGAGAGCAGAGCAGACAGGGGAGTGGGCGCTGGGCTCCGGGGCACCTACCCTGCCCCATGTGTGCCCAGGAGAGCTGCGAGGCGGCAGGGAGGCCGAGCGCCAGCGCATCGCCAGCTCGGCCGTCTGGTTGCAGGGCTGAGGCTTCTGGGAAAAGGTTCTGTTGTGCCCACCGCAGCACTCATGAAACATCAGAAAGCAAAGTGTGACAAGGGAGTGTGTTCTCCCTACTGAGGGTAAAAACCAATCGCAGGATAACGTCTGAATTTTAGCCTCTGGGTCATTTGTGGCGTGGGAGAGGGAATTTCTTTTTCTAAAAACCATCTCAGTTGCGTTCTGATGCCTTTTCCTAATTCCAAGTGGACTGAGGAGGTTTTGTTTAAAATTGCCAAAAATATTTTACTCTGGGCTAAGGCCAGTTCTGGAAAATGTCATGCACGCTTGTAAAAAACAGAACAAAACGAAACCAAACCTGAATATTTTACAGACAAATGGGTCAGTCGCAGGAAACGTCGATCCCCAGCTGTTGTAGCTGACCCGGGTGCCCAGCACCGTCCATCTGCCTTCCACGTGCGTGGGCTCGTCTGTGACGGCAGACGCTGATGGCCCCGCATGCCCAGTAGGATGCCCAGGAGACTTGCTCCTGCCCCCCAGAGTCCTGAGGGTCTGCTGACAAGGGCGTGCACCTGTTTCCTCACTGCTGATTGGGTGTCGCTGTTGTGTGTGTGAGCGCAGAACGCACTGACATGCAAGCGGCCTGGGAGCACCAGCTGTCATGGGCTCCACCGGCTATTCTAATGGAGGGAGCATTTCCTGGACATACTAGCAGAACACGCATGTACGATCCCAGGGTAGAACACAGATGTGCTGGCGTGTGTGTGCCTGTGACTTGGCAGGACGCAGAAGACAGGGCTGGAAGCTGCACCCTGTGTACTGAGCGCTGGCTGGGCTGGACTAGAGGGAAAGCCCACGCTTTTGGAGACTGAATGGGGGGCTGCCTAAGGGCACTTGAATGGCCCTGGAGCTGGACTGAGGAGGCTCGGGGAGCCCTCCCACACTTCCAGGCTCTGCTGCCCTGTCGGGCACTTGACAGAACACTCCAGACCCTTCTCCAGACTACAGAGGCCAACAGAAGGGGAAGGAAGGGGGTGAGGTGAATACTCTGGGGCTCCAGGCAACTGGCTCAGTCGGGCTGTGATCGCAGTGTTGTCTGTCACCCTGCGGCTTCTGCAGGATAGGCTTCCAAGTGGAAGCGTCTCTCCCAAGGGTGCTGCCCGTGTTGCCTGCCTCTTGAATGAAACTTCTGAATAAACTAATTAATACTGAATGAACTTGTAAGGGGAGGCTTGCAAAGCAAGTGGCTAAGTGGTTGACATCAAAAGTGTCTCTAAGAACCACGCGATACAGGGATGAAGGTTCAGCGGTTCCCAGCATGTAAGCTAGTATTTCTGTGATCCTACGTACTATATGGTTTTCAGTCAACTCACCAAGATACAACCGAGTCACTTCCAGAATCCCCATCAGAAGCAGCAGAGTCAGGTCGAGGACCAGGTAAGGATGAGGATAACTGAAAACCTGACCTGGAGAACAGTGGGCAACAGAGCAGAACTCCAGTTATTGGGGGGGCGGCATGCAGCAGCAAGGACACCCTCCCACATGCCTTTGCACTGAAGACTCACTTTTATACACAACCATCAGGAGCGTAGCTAGGAAGTACAGGGCGTAGTACGCCCCACTCAGATAGAGCAGCACCTGCAGAGACACGGACGAGAGCTGGCCAGCGGTTAAGGACTCGCGGGCCTAGAGACCGGCCCTGCCCACACATCCACGCTAGGGCGCACGCCCTGCCGGGTCCTCAGAGGTGCACCTGCAGGTGGCCGGGGGTGGGGGGGTTCTACCCATACTCCTCTGGTGTCACAGGAAATGTCCTTCCTAGCCTGGAACGGGAGAGCTGGGTGTGTCCCTGGTGACTGCGGGCAGGACGGCCTTGGAACACCAGGCTTCCTTGGGGGCATCACCCTGACTGTGGCCCAGGTTACTAGATAGCAAAGAATGACTTTTTTTTCCACTTTCTTCAAAGAAAATATATTCTCTTGTGCAGTTAAATGTCTACTAACTTTCCTGAGCACTGTACACTTATAAAATGAGTCTGTAAGTATTCAAAGTGAGGGGTCTTCACTCTCTTGCTCCAGGGGGCCTGGCGGGAGGCAGGCAGCCACCCAGTCAAGGTGCAAAGCCAAGAAGGAGGGTGATGGAGCCAGCACGCCCCACTGAAGTCCTATCAACTCCCTAAATCTGTTAGTGACTGTCTCTCCCACTTAAAAGTGGAATTTCTACTCAGAACTTATAGAAAGGGTGTACGTGGGGGTTTAAAGGAACAAAAAGCAGGAACTCAGAGCTGCCTTCATGCATCCAGCCAATGAGCCCTCAGGTGCCGTCCTGTGAAGGCCTGGGCCTGAGGCCAGCTGAGGGACAGGGGACACAGCAGAAGGATACCACCACGGAGGAAGCTCTCCCTGGAAAAGAAAGCATATAGGTCAGTGAGGCCCCAGGTCCCACCTGGGTGCTTACCTGGCCCATTTCCAACACTGACGGAGGGTCCCGGCTTCACTCTTTTCTCCCACATTTGCGGAAAGAAGCCACCTTTATCTGGGCCTGCAGCTAGGTCCCTTCCTATCACCTCTGCATCTGTCCCTCTGAGGAGGACCTGCCGTCTGCTTTTCAGAACCCGAGGCTGGGAGACAGCGTGTCCTCGGGAGCTCAGCGGTGGGGAGAAAGCGAGGCCTCCATCCACGGCTGAGGTCAGGGCAGCCAGGACAGGCAGATTTCTGCTCCACTGCCAGGGAAGGAGAAGGCCCTGGGCACCAGCAGACAGCAGCTTTTCTCCTCCTCTGTGCTTTCTGCACATTTACCTCAGGGATGTAATTAGAGAACTTTTTCTTTTTCTTTTTTTTTTTTTTAAAGATTTTATTTATTTATGTGACAGAGAGACAGCCAGCGAGAGAGGGAACACAGCAGGGGGAGTGGGAGAGGAAGAAGCAGGCTCCCAGCGGAGGAGCCTGATGTGGGACTCGATTCCGGATCGCCAGGATCACGCCCTGAGCCGAAGGCAGACGCTTTAACGACTGCGCTACCCAGGCGCCCCTAGAGAACTTTTTCTGATTCAGGGTACAGATCTGTTGTTTTCTTTGTTTTTGTTTTTGTAATTGATGATAGATACTTGCTTTCCTCTAGAATTTTATACATTGCCCCAAATCTCACTCAAATAATAATTTCCTACAGCGGCAATCCAATTTCTTCCCATGGTGTCTCTTGGACCTTCTCCCACCCCACAGCAGGTAACGTGTTTCCGCTCATCGTGAGATGACAGCCTCTCTGCCCATGAAATGGTTCTGAGTTTGAAGGATCTTTGACTAACTCTTTGACTGAACTGCCCTGGGGCAGATTTCCTGTCCCAAGAGGCTCACACTAGTGGCACTTCTGTGACATGCAGAAACATCAGTAATAGTTTAGAATTTGGCAAACATACCCTTCAGAAGGAGACTTGAGCTATATTGCCCAGCAGCAAGCAAGACAGCGATGTGAACCATCTGTCTGTCTTCTCTCCAATTCCACTTCCCCTTACGCCCCAAGGGGGCAGGAGAGAAACTCTCAGCCTTGCTGAGTTTTTGTGGGGACATCAAAGCAGATTCGGGCCTTCTGTGGAGTCTCGCTGGGGCAGGGTCTTAAATGCTCAGCACAGCGAATGAGTAACAGATTCAGAGCTCAGCATCCAAGAGAGGCAGCACATGGCAGGGAGCCGGTAGCCGCAGGGAGCAGGGAAGCCGAGCGGAAACCTGATCCGTTCTTTTCCAGGCCCTAGCTAACCTAGGCTGCCTAGATACTTGCCATTATTTGGGTGGAATTCACATTAATTGGGGTTTTCCTCCCTTTTGATTCTTCTCTTGAAGGTTGGCTTCAGACACTTCAAATCTATTTGCCAGCCAACCATTGTCATAGGTCAGAACTGTGAGGGCTCAGGAACAAAAAATGTATAAAAACCGTACGTGATGTGGGGTTTAAATAATTAACATTAAAGGTGGCTACAATCAGATGGGCTGTTCTGTGGACTTCAGACAGGAAGGAGCTCATTCTAAGTACAGCCCTGGCTTTTAGGACCTAGCATTTTTGGTCAGTGAGTTACTGTAACCACAGAGGCTGTGAACAAGTGTTTCAGAAGTTCATGCGGAAGTACGGACAAATGCTCCCCCGAGATGATACACGAGGTGTGCAGAGCTCCTGGTCTGGCCCGAACTTCCTTTCACCGAATGCAGACACGCCTCATTGCCAGTGGCCTCCCACCAAGGTCTGGCGATCTGGGCCCTCAGGGATGGCTCTGAGTCAAACGCGCAGACGGCTCAGACCTCAGCTCCCCCCCCTCCTCTCTGCCCTCCAGCCAGTAACAGCCGTGCAGGACGGAGGCGGGAAAAGCGGGCTTTTGCGTCCAGAGTGGACGCTAAACGAGACAAAGGTACCTCGGAGCCCAGAGTAACACAGCCGCCTGCCACTCACGCGCTTTCTTTTCACGACACGTGTGCACACGACAGCTGTCAGGGCTGCTGAGAGCTCAGCGCTGTACATGGCGCGGCGACGGCGGGGACCTGGTGGCCCGGGCAGGATCGGCACCAGCAGGGGCAATCCCACTGGCAGGTGCCACCACACCCCTCCGTGCCCGGCATTCTCACAGGTGCTCTGTCCTGGACACGAAGCTGCTGGCGACTGCGACAGGGTGCCCCGGGCCGCGACAAGCCTCCGCCCTGGCCTCAAGGCACACGGGCCCGTCGCTCTCTGGAGCGTGCAGCTGCCGCGGCCGGCCACGGTGCCCGGCGCGCTCGGGGCGCAGCGCCCGGGGCCCACCGCAGCGTGCACGCGGCCCCCGGGGGCCGGCGGCGGGGGACGTTCCCCCCCCCCGGGGGCGTGCACAGCCGGGCGTCTGCGCCGAGCGAGGCGCCGGCCAGGGGAGGGCAAGAGGCGCCCAACGGCCCGGGGCCGCACCCCGCCGACACTCAAGACGGCCGAACAGCAACGGCTGGGAGCCGCTCCAGACCCGTCCGCCTTTCCACCACCAGAAAGAACCAGACCGGACTGAAACCCCTTCCCGGGATGATCTCCGCCCCCTCCCGCCCGGGGCCCCAGCCCAAGCCGCGGGCCGCAGGGCGCGGCGCTGTCCCGAGACCCTCGCGGCCCGCCCCCAGACCCCCCGACAGCTACCCAAGGCGTCAGCCCCAGGCCCTTACCTCGCCGGGCGGCAGCCATCTTGCCGCCCGGCCCCGCCCGCCGAGTCCGCCGCGATCCCAGCAGTCTCTTGGCTCCGCGCTATTCGCGTCCCTTCGGCCATTTTCGCTTCTGCTCCCGAAGGGGCCCGACCGCGCCGCCCTTCGGGAGTTGATTCCGATCCGCCGCCGAGGCCAGTTCAACCTGTCCGGCAGCGCTCGGGCACTTTCGTACAAGAGGAGGCGGAGAGCCGAGGCTCGGGAGTATTCGGGCTCGGCAGTGTTCGGCTCTGTTCGGCTCAGCCTCGGAAGGACTCGGCTCCCGCGAGCGGGCGGAGCCTGCGGCGAGAGGTTCTCTGGGCCGGGCCGCGCTGCGTCGGACGCCGGCGAGATTCGGTCCCGCAGTCGGCGACCCTGTTGCGGGGGACGACGGGTGGTGCAGGCCTCCTAGGCGCTGAGTTGGGGTAGCGCGGAGCCGCTCGGAAGGCCTCGTGCCGCCTCGGGCCAATTCGGACGGACTCGGCTCTGCACTTCGGGCCGCTTCGGCCCTCCTCGGTTCCGGACTCTTGGCCGTCGGCAGAACTCGACTGGGCCGCTTCGTGCCGGTTCGGCCCCTGTTCGGGCGGCCTCGGCTCGGCGGGGCGAACGGCTTCGGGCAGACTCGGCTCGGCTCGGCTCGGCTGGCCCCTTCGGCCGGCCTCGGCTCGGCTCGGGCGGCCCTGCTCGCGCGGCGCGCTTCGGGCTCCGTCCCGGCCTTCGGGCGGCCCCGGCCGGCGCCTTCGGGCGGGCTCGGCGGAGTCCGGATGGAGGACTCGGACTCGGCCGCCAAGCAGCTGGGCCTGGCCGAGGCGGCGGCGGTGGCGGCCGCGGCCGCTGTAGCGGCGGCGGCCGCGGCCGCGGCGGGAGACGAGGCGGAGGAGCCGGTGCTCAGCAGGGACGAGGACTCGGAGGAGGACGGGGACTCGGAGGCAGAGCGCGAGACGCGGCGGGTGACGGCCGTGGCGGTGATGGCCGCCGAGCCCGGGCACATGGACATGGGCGCCGAGGCCCTGCCGGGCCCCGACGAGGCCGCCGCGGCCGCAGCCTTCGCAGGCAAGTGCCGCCCGCCCGCGGTTCCCGCGCGCCTGCCCCGCGCCCGTCCCGTGCACCTGCGCGCCTGTCCCGCGCCCGGCCCGTGCACCTGTGCGCACCTGCCCCGCACGCCCTGCTTCCCGCACACACCTGCCCTGCGCGCGCGCCCGTGAGCAGCCTACCTCTGCTGCCCTGAACACATGCCTCCTGCAGGCCTCACACCTCCCTCGTGTGCCCCGACGTTCCTGCACGCCTGCCCATGGCGCCAGCCTGGCCCTGCCCAGCGGGCACACTTTCCGCACCTGCTCCCCAGACCTCTTTACCTTGCGCCAGCCGCGCCCCCCAGGGAGGCACTCTGCGCTCCTTCCAGAACCTTCTCGACACCTGCCTCTTGCCCTGCTGTCCTCTCCTCTGTCTCTCCCTGGCGCTGGTGACCCTGGGGGCTGGGAGAGTAGGGGCGTGGGGATCAGACATGGATCCTGCCCCGGAGGAGCCTGAGGGTGGATGTGTCAGGTCACCTGGAATCCTAAGGGCCAGTTCAGGGGTGACCTGAGAGCTGGGGAGCAAGATGGTGCTCACCCAGCTTGAGAGCAGAGGTCAGCATCATGCTTTGACTCCTCAGATTGCCCTCCTGGTCTGTCCCCGTCTGTCTCCCCAGACTGCCACCCTGAAGATGGTAGAGGCTTTCCCAGGTGTTGCGCCCTGTCCTAACAGGGAGCTCCCCAGTGGCCCTGGAGGCCTCCGAGGACTCAGAGTTGTGTGTGGGAACCCTGGCAGACGTCATCGTGTTGTTGCCCACACACGTTGTCAGGCACTTTCCCCTAAGGAGCCTCCCAGGTTTGGGGACTGGCCAGCAGCCTCCTGGGTCCTGGTGGTCCTGGTCACTCCAGGTGTTCAACCGGGCCTCAGGTGCAGGCCAGGTCCTGCTTGCCCCAGTGCCGCTGGTGTGTGTGTGGTCTGCATGGGGTCCTCACAAACGAGGGAAGAAGACTTTGTGGCTGTTAGAGCCTTTGCTTCTTGTTGCTAAACTGGTTTAACGTTGGGATTTTGGACCATGAAGTTTTTCTTCAATTTTTTGTGCTTTTTGCATATGTTTTTTCTGGATGCAGAAAAGAAGTGTGATACCGTTCATCACAGCCTCAGAGAAATGAGTTGTTTTTCCTGCAAAATTTTATAGTTGTGTTTTTGCATACAGGAAAGCACTACAACTTTTCTCTTACAAGTTCCTGAGGTCAGGTAATTGCCAGGTGGAAGTAACTCAGCGGGACGTGTTGCCTGTCTGAAGCTGCTTCCTGTGGGCAGACAGCTGCTTGGCTGAGTCCATTGTGTTCAGGCAGGAATCTCCTCGACCCTCCTGTGGTGTGGCATAGGGGAGGACACAGACGGGGGACAGGCGCTTCAGTGCCGTTTGGGGGGCACTGGCTTAATGGAATATGCAGGACTCTTTCACCAGTGTTTGTGGAGCTCTTCCCCTGTGCCAGAGGCTGCCCCAGGCTCGGGGCGTTCTAGAGTGCTGTATGACCCAGCCCCAGAGCAGGAAGGAAAGCCTCAGCAGTGGGCAGCGAGCAGAAGAGGGGGAGGTGGAGGAGAAGGATGACCAAGGGACCTGAGCCTGCCCTGTGCTGACCTGGAGAAGGGGGCTGGGAAGGGAGGGAACTGTGTGTCGGTGACACGGCCGATGTCTGATCACAGGATGACCACAGGATGCGCGGAGCCTTGGTGTGTGATTTTCTCCTAGAAGGAGGCGAGAAGCCCAGGGGTGGCTCAGTGGGTGTGCGGTGGGGGCGGGTTTTCACCGCAAGTGAAAGCCTCTAACACCGGGAGAGCCTTTCCTCTCCCTTTTTCTGAGACCCAGGTCACCTAGGCTGTGATGTAGAAGTGTTGAGTGAGCACTTAGTGTACAAATGTTGAGAGTCCCTTGGTTGGAAGTGCAGATACCTGATGGAGAGACGCTGTTTTCGGGGCCCGTGTGGGAGGCCCCTAGCTCTGACGGTGTGCTGAGTCAGGCTCCTGTGTTGCAGAGGTGACCACGGTGACCGTGGCCAACGTGGGCGCCTCCGCAGACAACGTCTTCACCACGTCCGTGGCGAATGCCGCCTCCCTCTCGGGACACGTTCTGGTAAGCTGCCCTGCGAGCACTTTTCCCCAGACCCCAGAGCGCATCTTTCCTAAGCCTGACTGCCCCAGAGGCCTGCTCTGGGTTCCCCGGGTGCCCCGAGGGGTGTGGCTGTGCTCTGCCCTCAGGCAGTGCTCCTGTCTCCCGGTGCTTGACAGATGACCGCACAATGGGGGACTCTTCTGGAGCTTTGCCACAGCTATTAGCTATGGTTTCTTTCTAGCCTTGATCACACACCTGGGACACTATAGCCCGGGAAGTAAAGTTACTATTGTTGGCATGGCAACAAACAGAAAACTCACGCTCTTAATTATACTAGCAGACTACAGGTTTCAGAAACTTGCTTTATTTCTTAGGGTGTCAGAATGCATATGAGCTGATAGCCAAGGTGATAATTTCATGCTTCCAACTAGTCTGTCCTTCCCAGCAGCAGATTCTGGTTTGTCCCCTTTTCTAGAAGGGACTGGAGCCAGAGGGTCAGGGAGCTAGGGTGCAGCCCCCTGGATGCGGTGCTGGCAGCAGGCTCTGAGGACAGGGAGACCTGCAGACTTAGTGATCCTGTGGGAAACGGACAAGGAGCTGGGTCTCAAATATCTGTATATTCTCATTGGCCTTAATAAGGAAGATATTTTTGTGATTCTTAAATGGACACAAAACGTTCCCTTTTTCCAGTAGAGAGTTGCGTGTTTTCATGATCAGACATGAGCAGTGTTGACACGCTTACAGAGGCAACGACCCTCCAGCTGTATGAGCCCAGGCCTGGGTGTGTATGCAGGTGTGTGTGTGCTCTCGCGCGTGCTCATGGGGTGGAGGTCCCTCGACTCCACGATGAGCTGGTACTCACTTCCCCTGATTTGATTTTCAGATGTAAGGAAAGGTCTTTTCACTTTGCCTCGTGGGTTCTGTTCTCACCATGAAAGCATCAGAGCACCCCAAGATGTTGGGTTTGAACAGGCTGCTTGGAGTGAGTGTTGTCTACCCCAGGGCTGTCTGGGCAAAGCCTTGAGAGTTTGTTTACCAGAGCCCTGTGAGGCGTGCGCCTAGGGGCAGTGGGGGCAGGAGAGGGGCATCTGATCACCCAGGGAGCAGGGCAGTTGGAAGGGCGAGGCCAGACCGGCCCAGAGGAAGGAGGTGCTGTCACAGTAGCCCCTGGCCACCGTGGACAGGTATGTGAGCAGCGCAGTCGGGGAGGTCCTGGTGTCTGGTGGCCATCGGTAGAGCTGTGCATGGGGCACGGGCATGAGAAGGGAGTCCTGCCCCAGACCCCGGCTGTAACTGTGGACTTGGTCTCCGAACCCTCCCTAGAAACCTGTGAACCTGCAGAGGCTGCTCAGATAGACGAGAGGGCACTTCCTGTTTCCAGGGTGTATCTGTGGGACGTGTTGACTCGTTCACTTTGGCAGGTGATTGTGAGCATTTGCTCACGGCCCCCGACAGAGCACTGTCTTTCTTGCTCTCGGCTCTGTGTTTAGGTGTTTTAGGGGCGTCTTTGTAGCTGAAGGCAGACGCTTAACGACCGAGTCACCCAGGCGCCCCTAGGGGCGTCTTTGAAAGAGGCCCTGGAAGCCTGGTCGGGTGCCCTTGTTGGTGACGGTTAGCAAGGACCAGGCGACAGGCCCTACAGCTGCTGTCTGAGATGTTCTTTATTCCAGTCTGGCAGGACGGCGCTGCAGATCGGGGACAGCCTGAACACTGAGAAGGCCACGCTGATTGTCGTGCACACGGACGGGAGCATCGTGGAGACGGCCGGGCTGAAGGGGCCAGCTGCTCCGCTTACACCAGGTGCTGCCCGAACGTTCTGCTCAGGCTTTCCAGAAAGAGCGCAGCCGAGCGCTCGCAGAGTTCACTCTGGGATTGCCTTATTTAGTTTTGTGGTAAACTTGCAATGGAAATATTATTGTTTGAGTAGAGAAGGTGGGCTTTTCCAGGCTGAGAAGTTGCTGCCCAGAGTGGAAGGGGACTGCCACGTTGGGGTGGTAGTGGGAGAACCCGCCGTTAGAGTCCAGGAGGTGCTTGTACTTTTCCAGTTATGCTGGGCATGTCCCGTGTCTCTTATTTTCAAAATGCTTCCTTTGCCCAAGGCCCTCAGTGTCCTCCAAGTCCTGCGGCTCCCGGTCAAGAAAGAGGCGGAACCAAATACAACTGGGACCCCTCAGTGTACGACAGCGAGCTGCCTGTGCGCTGCCGGAACATCAGCGGCACGCTGTTCAAGAGCAGGCTGGGCTCAGGTGAGGCGGCGCGGGGCCCTGCTGCCCGGGGCCCTGCCGCCCGGGGTGCAGACGTGCCCAGCCTCTGGCAACCCCACCGTGCGCAGGCCCAGTGGGCCGCAAGGACACGGGCGCTAGTGAAGCAGCCGGGCTCGCAGCCCCTGGGCACTAGAGCTGAGGGTGTGGTGGGGACTCATTGAGAAGACATAGTGACCAGTGGAGGAGAGAAAGTGAGGGGAGACGCAGGCCTGGAATGCACTCCCTAAGTTCCCAGGTCAGCCTGGGGACCTGTAGGCAGTGGGGACTCACCCCCATTCTGGGAGTGGGACAGATGTCACGAGCTCCGCGGGAGCCCGTGTTGGGCTTGTGCCTGTGGATGGTGAGCAGACAGCTAAAGTAGGCAGGCGTGGCCTGCGGGTGTGATTTCATGGGGGGGCTGTCCATGGGAGGGGGTGAGATCAGGCAGGCCCGGGCAGGGGCTCTGGTGCTTGCGGAGCACCTGTGGAGGAGCGAGGTGGGAGGCGGGGAAGGAGAGGAGGGGGACCTGGCCGCTGTCAGCCAGCGGGGCTGCTGTGGGCAAGCAGTGCCTTCACTCTGCTGGTCCCCTGTGTCATTTCAGGAGGCCGGGGCCGATGCATTAAGCAGGGGGAGAACTGGTACAGTCCGACCGAGTTTGAAGCCATGGCAGGAAGAGCCAGCAGTAAGGACTGGAAGAGAAGCATTCGCTACGCGGGCAGGCCATTGCAGTGCCTCATTCAGGTGCCCTGGGTCTTAGCGGAAAGCTTGAAGATGTAGCAGGAGTGTCTCCCGAGGCTTAGGCTGTGGGGCTTCCCTGGGCCTCTGTGCCCTGTGGCGGGGCCACAGAATGCAGTCACGCAGACGGGCTGTGCGTCCTCTACCCCCTGGATGTGTGGCCCTGGGCTAGGCCCCAGCCTGCTTTTGCCGGTGTTTCACACAGGACGGTGATGGTATTGTTGGGAGCGCATGAGGCAACACAGGAGCTCCAACTCAGGCGCGTGCCCCCTTCAGAAGCCTAACTTCCCTCTGCCTCAGTTTACTCATCACATGAGGAGAGGGCTTCTAACTGCTCTTTCCAATGTAGTGCTTTGGGTGTTGATCAAGAAATAATGCCTGTAGAATCTTTTCACCTCCTGGAGGGGAAGTGGTGGATCCTGCCACCGATAACGGCCTTGTATAGAAGTGCGGGGGAGAGAAGTTTCTGGAAGTGACAGGGTTTTAACTCCTTGAGTGGCAGATCAGTGGCAGAGCTAGTTGCCCTCCTCTAGCATTGATGGTTCACACGGAAGGCCGGCTTTCTCACGCACCATGGGACTCTCTGAATTTCAGGACGGGATCCTAAACCCTCATGCTGCCTCTTGCACCTGTGCCGCATGCTGTGATGACATGACCTTGGTGAGTCACCAGGAAGTGACCGGTCGCCAGGCTCGCTCAGCGGCTCCGTCTGCTCACAGGCACTTCCCACCCTCAGCTCCCTGCTCCCGTGCCCTGTCCTGTCCTCCTCCTGCCGTGCACGCAGCTCTAGAGCCGTGTGTCCCTGTGTCCCTGGTGCCCCACAGCTTAGCTAGGGGTTGTTACCAGTTTCTCACTCAAATTCTGCTTTTCAGACATTACTCTGATGCCTCGGGTGATGCACGAGGCTGGCCCCGCACGGTGGTCAAAGCATGTTGAAGGGGACTTGTCTGAACAACAGAAGGCTCCTGTAACATCGCCATCTTAACCCCAAAACCAGACACAGCTTTTTTTTTTTATGGTTATAAGTATATACATGTTGTATTATATTCTACATATTTCTAACATTATTTCATAAAAATACTACATTGAAATTATTTACAAGGAGTTTGTAATGTCTTTTGAAATATTTCTTTAAATCCTTAACAATTTCAAAAAGAATAACTTTTTCATTGATTTTAACATATCTTGTTGTATAGCTTTCAAAAACATAGTACTGATTTGTAATGTATGAACATCCCAGTGTTCAGCCTTCCTTAGCGTTGAATTCTTATTTAAAATATTTTCAAATTTTAAAAGCTGCTTAATGAGATTTCCTGATTTTATTTTGATTACTTATCTGGTTATTAGAAGATATAAAAGACCATTTAATTGGAGAGACATCATGTTCTTGGGTGGAAAAACTAAATACTCTAAAATTGTCTAGTTAATGTATAGACTAAATGTGATTCTAGTGGAATCAACAATGGGATATTTTTGTGAAAATTAAATGACTTTAAAGTTCGCCTGGAGAAACTAGTAGTGAGTTTCTCGGGGATCTTGTAGAGAGAAAAAGCTACGGGAATTCATTCCATCTGGAAGTTTAGAATACTTGGTAGAATTATTTGCAGTTGCTCCAGAATGCTGAAATACACAGAAATCTAACAGTGTGTACTGACGCTGTATGCGGAACCCAGAGATGCCGCCGAGAGAAACGGGGGAAGACCTGGACAGATGCGCCAGGCTTGTGGGGTGGAGGACAGCGCAGAAGGCGCCGGTTCTTCCCACGGTGTTCTGTAGGCTTCACGTGGTTCCTATCATAATCCCAGCGGGGTTCTGTAGAGCTTTAAACAAGCTGACTTTAAAACGTGTATGGAAAGGCAAAGGAAATAGCACAGCCAAAGCAATTTTGAGAAAACGACTAAAATTGGAGACGTGCAGCACACGCCAGCTAAGCCCTGTTCCGCAGCTGCTGTCGTGAAGACGTGCGGTGTTGGTGAGGCAGGAGGTCCCGGGTGCACTCACGCGCGGGCTGCTGGCACAGCTGGACAGCCGTGGGCCTAGAGATGCACCTTGGCCCCGGCCTGGCGCCTTATATACAAATGACTTCAAAATGGATCACAGGTCCAGATTTATCCAAAACATAGAAGTCACATTCATGGAAGAAAACAGGAGAACTTCATGTCCTAGGGTTTCTCAGACGTGAAACCAAAGGCACGATCCATAAACTAAAACTTGGTGAATCAGACTTGCAAATTCTAACACTCTAGCTTCCACTTCAGGGACCGTAGTGTGAAGACCCCCGTGCACCTCTTCACTCCTGCCTCCCTCCAGCTCTGTGTGGAGGGAGACCTACTCCCTGTGCCCTCAGCACTGGGACTGCCAGCACAGCAGCATTTCCCATGCCCGGCCCCGGCTCCGAGTTGCGGAAACTAAATTTTGGGCGTGCGTGACCGAGATATCCGGGGTGCCCTTCCTGCACCCAGCCTCTCTCAGAGAGTGGAGGCTCCACCTGGGCGTGGCAGGGCAGGAATACCGTGCCCCAGCATCCATGCTCCAGCCTGCTCCCAGTGTAGAGGTCCATGGCACAGGAGGCAGGCTGAGAGCAGAGGCTCTGCCCCTGCCCGGAGCCCTACCACTAAAGCAGGGCTGTTGCTCTGGTAGATGCGAGGACCATTCCCGCCCCCAGCTCCGGAGGAGTGCTGTATGGACACGGGCCATGAAGACAGGCTGGCAGCGCATGAGAGCACCAGGCTAAAGCAGAGAGCTGGGGAAAACCGCAGCTCAGAAGAGTCCCGGGATAAGAACAGACCTCAAAGATTTGTCTCAAAAACTCCCCATAAAGGAGCCCTAATGCGACTGGAATCAGACAGTGGAGCAGTTTGTGCCTTGGGTGGTGGTGTAGCAGGGGAGCGGCCAGCTGGAAGCAGCACAGCACCCCTGCCGGGCGGGACTCCACCAGGTGGGACTCACTGGTGGGATTCGCTGGTGTGACTCCCCTGGTGGGACTCCGCCGGGTGTAGCCAGGTCACTAGGCCCATGAGCAGCGGCAGGAAGCCCTGCAGAGAAGGAGTCAGTCTCAGTGTTGCTAGAGTACGTCACCTAAAATGTCTGGCTTTCAACAAAAAGTTGTAGGCCACCCAGAAGAAAACGCGCGGCAGACCCGGCTGAGATGTCACTTTGGCAGGGGCCTCCTGGTGCCCTGAGTTCACAGAACTGAGGGGACCCATCTGAAGAATCCATGGAAGAGGTCTCAGTCGCTCAGGCGGCCGCCACAGAACACCACAGACAGGCGGGGGGCTTTGGCCCCAGAAACCGGTTTCTCACAGGCGAAGCCCCTGGGCGGCAGGCAGCAGTGCTGTGCGTACACGTGGCAGAGGGAGCGAGCCCTCGGGCCCCTCGGGTCAGGGGCCCCCATGACCGCATTTACGCTTAGTTGCCGCTGACTGCAGAAATAGCTGCTGGGGGTCCGGCCTCCATGTGTGCTCCGTGCAGAGCAGGAGGGAAGATGGCTGTGTCTCCGCACACGTGGGGAATCCCCTAATGAGACAGAAATTTCAAAAAGGAACCCGGCGGAAATTCTAGAATTGAAAAACAGAAGACCCGAGTGAAAAATTGCATGGAGGGGCCTGCAGCTGTGAGCCTGCGTCGGTTCCCAAGGGTCTCACGCCCCCCGAGCATGGGGACGTCCAGCGAGATGGTCTGGCCCTCGGGGTCTGCAGCCGTCAGTCCCCACTGCACCCTGTGGATCTGCTCCGTGCTGGTCATCGTCTCTTCTGTGGTTGCTGGTGTGTTGAGGTCCCCTGTAGTTGGTGACCACAGGGCCTTCTTCCTGCTGGAATGTTCTCTTTTGGGCAGGGCGCTCTTTCTACTTAAGTTAGTCCCCGTTTGCTTTCTGTCCCCTTGCAGTTCCTAAAAATTCCATATGTTGATGTTGCTTTTTCTTGTGTTCCAACAGTGTTATTCACATACTCTTTTAAAAAGCATTTTCTGTCATTGTAAGGAATTTGGGGCCTGAAGAGAGGTTGGTCTTCGCAGCTTCCGCCATGTTGAGCCTCGCTCTGCCCCTGGTGCAGGAGGGAGGCAGGCGGGTGGCTGCATCGCAGTGGGGCGTGGGGCAGCTCCGTCCTCCCCTCACTGTGCCTCTTCCCACAGAGCGGTCCGGTCAGGCTCTTTGTCCCCTACAAAAGGCGCAAGAAGGAGAACGAGCTGCCCACAACCCCCGTGAAAAAGGAGCCCCCCAAGAACATAACGCTGCTTCCCGCCACAGCTGCCACCGCCTGTGAGTTTGAGAGAGGCGGAGCCGCGGCACCTCTGACCTCTGACCCCTGGGGCTTGTCTCGCGGTTCAGCGTAGGGGACATCCTTGGGGGGCTCCCTTATCTCCGTAGACCCCTTTGCGTGTGCCCACACATATTTCCTAATGAGATGAGCCCAGAGCAGCTCCTCCTTGGCGGGGCGTCCGCGTGAGCACCATCCCAGTTGTGTCGCAGACGGGAGGACGGAGGGAGAGTCTGTGTTTGAAGCACAGAATGGGCAGCAGGGGTTTACAGAGTGGGGCGAGGCTGCCCCGGGGGACAGCGCGTCAGTAGTTAGCACCTGTGCTGGGTGCCCGCGGAGGCTGTGGACTCGCACTTGCAGCGGTGGCCCCGCAGCGCGCGCTGGAGGAGTCGGGCAGCGCCAGGCGACGGGGGAGCAGAGTGCCGCGGGTTTACGCTTTACGGTTTGTTTCCCGATGAAGCTGTTCAGATGTGAGCAGGGTGTCGCAGAGAGTGGGTCCCCTCCGAGGTGCAGAGGGTCCCTGGTCTCTTCCGGCCCTTGCACAGGTGCCTGGGGCGTGTGCCGTGCCCAGGCTTTGACCTGTGCCGTGGGCGAGCTGGGTGGTAAAAAGTGCTTCTGCTTTTCCAGTCACCGTGACCCCCTCAGGACAGATCACTACCTCGGGCGCGCTGACCTTTGACCGGGCGTCCACCGTGGAGGCCACCGCTGTCATCTCAGAGAGCCCGGCCCAGGGCGATGTCTTCGCGGGAGCCACAGGTGAGTTGTCCTCAGCACCTGCCCCGGGGGCTGCACGTGTCATCCCTGTTGACCTGGGGCGCGGCGGCGGCAGCCTGGAGCAGGGGCTTTGGATTGGCGGGTGCGGGAGGACGCCGGGCCGGCCTGCTGGGTGCGGGTTGATTGGTGTCACAGAAAGTGCTTAGAATCTGCCGACCCCTGCTCTCGACCAGCCACACAGTACAAGCCCCTGGGACCACAGTGTGCTGGTAGGTGCTCCCGGAGCCACGGCCAGAAGGTGTGGAGAGACGTGGCTGAGACTAACGTTTGTACCGAACTTTATGTCGCCTGGTGTACCCCAGCACCTCCGCCATCCCGACTCCCCCCGGGGACGGTGCAGCTGGAGACGCTTGGAGGTGTCCGATCTGCAGCCACAGCCAGGTCAGCAGGCTGTCTTGTCCCTTTTGTCCCCGACAGTACAAGAGGCAGGTGTGCAGCCCCCGTGCAGAGTTGGCCATCCGGAGCCCCACTACCCGGGCTACCAGGACAGCTGTCAGATCGCACCATTTCCAGAAGCTGCGTTGCCAACATCTCATCCCAAAATAGGTTGGTTTGAGGGAGTTCCCGCACTTGCAGGCTAGTATCCTCAGAGTTGCTCATTAGGACAGAATTTTTAAGTGAAGTAGGTTTTGTTTGGGTTTTTCCTGTTGATACGCTAGACTGGGGGCTGGTGGAGTCCGAGCCACTGCCCGTGTCTGTGAACGCGCTGCGATTAGAGCTTTGCCCACCCGGTCGTCCCCGCGCAGTGTGGCGGCAGACAGCCCCATGGAGACCGGAGCTGCTGCCGGGATTTGCAGAGGGAGGCTGTGCTCTTCCTCCATCCTACCCGCGAGGGTGCACGCTCCCTGCAGTTGGCCGGCGTCTCCAGGGCCGGCACGGAGCGCTTAGTGTCCACGAAACGTGGAAGGACCAGTGCTGGCATCGCTCCGGGTCCGAAACCTAATCATGATATCATGCTGCACATGCGTTTGGCTTTGATGTCTCACTTAACCACACGTTTTGGACACGTTGCCGTGTCAGTACTCTTTGTTTTCAAGGGAGCTTCGTGATCCCAGCTGGCGGGTGGGTGTGTTTTTTACATTTTAGCCTTTAGAGACGATGTGGCAACATGGAAACTCGTCCTAGTGCTGCGGACGCGCTGCTTTCTCGTTTGCGAGTGCTTGCTTCATTAGTCCCTCCCCCTACCTCTCTGTCCATGCCTCTGCACGTTGGGGGCTTTTGTCTTGGAAAGCTGAGTGCTCACCGCTCTGGGGGTGTCCCTGCCCATGGGCCCTCCCAGCGGACAGGTGGGACGTGTGCACACGGGTCCCCAATCCTGGCATGTGTGTCGAGGGTCCAGTTCCCATCCAAACCACAGGGTCCTCCCAGTTTCCTCCTTTCCATCTTTGTAATGTCGTCCTCCCTCCTTGAGAAGCCTGATGTCTGTGACTCCTAATGAGGACCGTGTGTGTGGTCACAGATGTCAGGGAGGACTCGACGTGAGCAGAGACAGACCCAGGGCACCCTGGGGCTTCTGTCTCGTGCGTTCATGCGGCGTAAGCAGATTGCTTGCTCAGGCTGTCCTTGTCCCCACGCCGTCCACTGCTTCATGGTCGTCCTGCACAGGGCACACTTTGTCGTGGTCTCTGTCGTCTGGGAGCATCTGGCTTCCGGCCCTGTATGCGCAGGGTTGGGCCTCTGCAGGTGTTTGTGGATGGCGGCATGAGGGACGTCCAGGTGCAGCGCTGAGAATGCAGCCGTGTCTCCCCACCTTCCGAAGTGTTTTAGTGGGAGGTGTGTGGGTTTTATGCCTGCGGGTCACTTGCCCCCACACTTCCCAACATTTGATGAGAAGTTTTAATGGAGGAAGTGTATTGATTTCTTGTTTTATTTTGCTTTCTGACCATTCTAGTGTTGACCTCTCTGCCGGCCTTGGCGGTCCCACCCTCCACCCCCACCAAAGCCGTGTCTCCTGCAGTGGTCAACGGGCTGGAGATGTCGGAACAGCGGAGCTGGCTGTACCTGGAAGAGATGGTCAACTCCTTGCTCAGTACGGCACAGCAGCTGAAGACGCTGTTCGAGCAAGCCAAGCAGGCCAGCTCCTACCGAGAAGCCGCTGTGGCCCAAGCCAGAGTCCAGGCAGAGACAGAGCGAAAAGAGGTAACGGCAGGCTGAGCGGAAGCCCCGGTCTGTGGCTGCCCACCCCATGCCTTCCACCGGCTCTGGGGGCCCGCCGTACGCTGTCTACACTGGCTTATATTCCCCAACTTTCTGGAAGAGCGAGACTGGAGAATTATTTACAGATTCAGCTTTTCTCATAGAATGCTGAATGCTCTTACAGCTCAGGATTTTGTGCTCTTGTAAATAGGACTGGTTTATTTCAAAAGGGAAAAGACGTTCCACAGCGGCCCATGGACACTTGTTTTTTGGACACTCACCTGTCACAGACGTTGCATGTACTTTCAGACTATCGGCATGCGGTGAAACCATGTCTTGGGTTCTCTGGGTTTGGAGAGGCCTCCTCTGGACCGTCTTTGAGGTAGCTGGTGGGCAGTTGTGCGTCTTCCCTGTTACCACCCCGCTCCCTGTCCCAGCCCCTCTGCCTATGTCTCGGTGCCTTACAGAGACCTCCTCCCTGTCCGCCGCTGTTGGGGGCATTTCCCTTCCAGCTTCCAACACGTTCTTTAGAAGTAGGATTCCAGGCGTGGCTTCAGGGTTCACAGAGCCTTGGGACTGAGCGCGTTCCCACGGCAGCTGATTGCTGCAGCACAGAGAGGGCTCAGCCCCTTCGGCTTTTCTCACCAGCCTCTATGTTGCTGAAGGCCAGTCTTCCCTTGACCGTGGGCACAGGTGGGCCCAACCCCAACCTGTCGGAGTGGCTCCCCCAGGCGTGCGCCCGCGGGGGCGGTCTGTGCGCAGTGGAGTACGATCTGGTCCGGGGAGTGCGGAGCTGCTCTGCTGGCTCGCTCGGGTGCTGAGCAGGGACAGGGCGGAGGCTGGGAGCACACCAGCCATGTGGGTTTTTTTTTTTTTTTAAGATTTTATTTATTTATTTGACAGAGGGTGAGCACGAGCAGGGGAAGTGGCAGAGGGAGAGGGAGAGGGAGAGGCAGGCTCCCCGCTGAGCAGGGAGCCCGATGCGGGGCTCGATCCCAGGATCCCGGGATCCTGAGCTGAGCCGAAGGCAGACGCTTCGCCGACTCAGCCACCCAGGTGCCCCTGGGTTCCTAATTCTTTAAATGATTTCTTAATGTATGAGTTTTTTCCAAGGAAGAAAAATGTTGCTTGTTCTGAAGAAGCAGATAAATTAAAAACATTTTTTAAAAAACTATAATTTTAAACTAATACATATCAATTCTGAATTTTATAGAAAGGAGAAAAGCAAAAAAAAAACTTAATCTTTTTACCCAAAGATAATGATTGCTAGGTTCTCTAATGTTCGGCAATTTTCTAGATTTCTTAGCGTGTTGGGGTCAGACCGAATCCCGTTTCAGTTAGAGGTTCCGTAGTGATGTCCGGGCGCCCACCGAGACGCTTTCACGGCCGCGTGCGCTCCACGTGCCTCTGCTTAGTGGCTGCGGGTGCTCTCGGTGCCGCGGGGCCCTGCACCTCCGCCTGTGGCATTTCTCGGCGCACAGTGTGCCTCGTGTGTGTGGCATTGCTGCCCTTCTCCCTTCCCTTCTGAAGCACAGTTGGAGTGCTGTCAGCGTCCATTGTCCCCCGCTCTTTGAAGACGCCATCCCCGCGTCCTGCGGCGGGACCCTTGATCTCTTCCACGGGGCGTGTCTCCCTCTGGCTGCTTGCGGAACTCGTGTTTGTCTTTGGTGTTGAGCAGTGTGGCTGCGATGGGCCGCATGTGCTGATGTGTTCGGGGCACTGACTTTGGTGTTCGTGAGGTGTGGTCGGCCATGCAGAGGTGGGATGGTCATCAGGATGAAGAAATGAGTGCTCACAGCTCCCTAGAAGCAGGAGCCACGCCGGACCAGACTCAGCCACACCGGGAAGCACCTGGCTGCGTTGGGAGGCAGAGGGAGATGTGGGCAAGTGGCTTCTGTGGGGAGGAACGGCCGGTGGGCAGGCTTAGGGTTGGCCAGAGGGCTTGGGGGCCCAGGGGCTGTCCCTGGCTGAGTTGGGCAGGGACACCGTGGTGTGAGTGAGCCCCTGGAGGGGAGGTGGGCATGTGGGCTCTGGAACAGATGGCTCACTGGTGAAGGGCGTTCCTACGGGCAGGTGGTTCGGTCTCCAGGAGCGGGCTCACCCGAGGAGGGGCAGACCGTCTGTGTCTGGAAGGCCTCGGGGAGACCTGTCAAGGCAATAGAATACGGAAAATAAAGAGGCCGGTTAACCTGGTTAAGCTTGGGGCTTCATGTTGGTTTTGATTCAGTTTGGAAGATTTTCAATCACTATTTTTGTAACTATTTTTAATGCCCCATTTCTTTGTCTGTTGCGTCTGTTGAATGCTTGGTATTGTCGTGCGGATGGTGAGGCTGTGGCCACCCCATGGGTGTGCGGGGTGTCTCCTCGGGGACTCGATGACGCCCAGCTGCTTGACCACCAGCATGTCTGCGGTGGAGCCGCGTCTCTTCAGGCCCTCTGCTCATTCTTAAATTGGTTATTTGTGTTTGCTTCGAAAAGTACTTTTAGGGGCACCTGGGTGGTTCACTCACTTAATCATCTGACTCTTGATCTCAGCTCAGGTCTTGATCTCAGGGTCATGAGTTCAAGCCCTGTGTTTGGCTCGCATGGAGCCTACTTAAAAAAAAAAAAGGACTTTTAAAAAGTCAATGTGATTGTAAAAGGTAAAGTTACCATCATTCTTTGGGTCCCTATTAAGGCTGCAGGTACCGCTCAGGTGGCTGAATGGGTGTTGCTGGTCTCTTTCCCCCAGAGTCACAGGGGATCTGGGGGATCATTTTAAAGGGTGGGGAGGGAATCTGAGCTGTGAAGGAAAGCCGTGGCATCCTCCCCCATGTCCTGGGGCCCAGGGCGCACACGGGGCAGCTGCCGGCTCCATGGCTGGTCCTTCAGCTGTCCAGCAACGTCCTTCTGGGAAGGAGAGCACGTCTCTGCACGGCTGCCCCAGCAGCGTCTAGGGAATGAAAGGGAAGGAATGTCTGCGTTTTGCTAATTCCAGTTGTATGCAGAAGCATAGACTGGGAAACAGACATTTGTGTTCTTACTTGGAATGGTCACTGGACTGCGGCCCCCCAGCCAGGGACCTGGTCGGGGCCCCACCCCAATGGTTGGCACAGGACAGTTCTGTGCAGCGGAGACCTGGTGTTTGGGGACGCCCTGTGCCCTGCGCGCTCCCCCCTTTGCCCCCGGCTAGGGGTGCCGGGTCCCCCTCCCTGGGAACACAGAGCTCCTGTCAGACCGGTTCAGGTGGCACCAGCCACACAGAAATCTCAGCTTCATGCTGGTGAAGAAATGCGCAGAGGGAGTGTTCTAGTTTCAGATTTTCCATCACTAATTTATGTGGGCTTTGCTTTCACAGACTAGAATTTGTAGGTGATGTAGACGTATTTCCTCCCCTTGGTAAGAATTCTCCAGTGACAAATGGGACGGACGTGAAAGCACACAGAGTCACAGCAAAGGTAGTTTCCGCCACGCCGGGGGTCGTGGCAACGTTCAGGGGTGTGGCGCTTGGCACAGGGGCCGACGCGTGTCTTAGTCTCACGTGCAAGAGCATTCTCAATTCACACTCAAAGGGTCCAGAAGCCGAATTCCTGTTATGAAACGTCCATGACACAGGGGCCAGTCTCTTTTTTTTTTTTTTTTTTTAAAGATTTTATTTATTTATTTGACAGAGATAGAGACAGCCAGCGAGAGAGGGAACACAAGCAGGGGGAGTGGGAGAGGAAGAAGCAGGCTCATAGCGGAGGAGCCTGATGTGGGGCTCGATCCCATAATGCTGGGATCACGCCCTGAGCCGAAGGCAGACGCTTAACCGCTGTGCCACCCAGGCACCCCCAGGGGCCAGTCTCTTGCCCGTGGCTGGATTGCTGAGGTCTTCACCCTCGCAAGGCGGGGCTTTGGATTTTATTTGTAATTTTATGTGTATTTTTAAGAAAGAAATGAACACGAAATGCCTTTATCCTTAAAATCCCGTCACATGGAGGAACGCTAAGCATTTGGGTGGGAGGGCCACGTCTGGGCCTGCGTCTTCCCCACTGAGCGCATCCGTCACCTGTCAGCGTCCTGTGCCTGCGAAATCGGCTGGACTTGTGACAGGTGTGTCTGTCTTTTCTCTCGAGCCATAGACAGGTGGGGGCACCGCACAGCCCAGACACATGAAGCCCTGCCCCGTGGGTAGTCTGGTGACATCGTGTGTGCTTGCAGACCTCAGTTCTGCACATGGGGGACAACAGGTCTGACCTCTGTGGCCCTGTGATGGCCATGCCTGGACACTGGGCTCTTGTGAAGTGAGGGGGCCTCACATCCTCCTGACCCCATGGAGAGCCTGCTCTCAGGGACCTTATGGGGGCCTGGAGGGGTTCAGAAGGGCGGGAAGGCCCCCACTGGAGCAGTGTGTGGATGGGGAGGCCCAGAGCACGTGTTCCAGCCACAAGAAGTGGCCCACGGGATGGGGGCAGAGATCCATGAGGCGGGAGGAGGGGTGGGCGGGAACGTGGGCCGTCTAGGCTTTTACGTGTGGAGACCACTAAGTGTCTCTTTGTTGCGGGACTTGCCGTGATAGGAGTGTTTGACATTGGCCAGTGTGAAAACAGATCTCCCTTCCCAGAGCTTCCGCCCATGAAGAGCACTAGTGTCCGTGTCGTCACAGGGGGTCCTTTGGTGTGACTGCTTCGTGGGAACCCATCCAGGGTTGGAGAAGCAAACACTACCGGCTGTTGGGAAAGACCCTGGTAGAACCCCTCCCAAAGTATCTCCCCAGGAGTACTGGGGGGTCGGGGGACAAGACACGAATGAAGGCCGTGGGAGTCAGGAAGAGGTGGGTGAACCTGTCTCGTGGACTCCCCGAGCGAGAATGCAGGTGTTTGCAGCAGAGGGAGGGAAGGCCTAGGACTGCCTGCTTTGACATTTTGTGTGGAATTACAAAGAAAAAAAAATCAAATTTAGCCCAGCTGAGACGATTCAGATTTTTGCAGTTTTCATCATGAGTCGTTTCCATTTGTGTGTGTAATTAGCTCAGCAGAGATTAAACAGGGCAGAAGACCAGATGCCCTTCCCTGTCAAGGGCACAGTGTCCAGCCGAAGCCGGCCTGTGGCCTCGGGGTCCTGGGCCCACTGCCTCGGGCCCTGGCTGGGGTGGTGCCCCTTCCTGGCCGCTTCGCCGTTCCTTAGCCTTGCGCTGGTCGTCCTTACTTTTTTTTTTTTTTTTAAAGATTTTTATTTATTTATTCAACAGAGATAGAGACAGCCAGCGAGAGAAGGAACACAGCAGGGGGAGTGGGAGATGAAGAAGCAGGCTCATAGCGGAGGAGCCTGATGTGGGGCTCGATCCCATAATGCTGGGATCACGCCCTGAGCCGAAGGCAGACGCTTAACCGCTGTGCCACCCAGGCACCCCTGGTCGTCCTTAGTTTTTAAGAGCTAAGTATAGCGAGGCACAGAAGTGCACCGATGGAAGAGGGACACACGTGGGCACCTGGGGCACGGACAGTCACCTGGGCTAGGGTTGAATCGGGGTGCCCGCAGGATCCCGGGGTAGGGTCCTGGAGGGACCTCCTCCAGGCGGCAGACCCCACGTTCTCCCTGTGCGCTCACATGGGGCACACAGTGCTCTCTGGTGTCTTCAGGGCATCAGTCCCTCAGGGGCCCCATCCTCAGGACCTGATCTAACCCTGAAGGGCCCCTATACCCAAAGGCTCAGCATAGGCGTTTGAGGGGCAGGTCACAGGCAGTGCGTAGCCTCAGAGGGTTCTCCTCCATAAAAGTGACTTTCCCCTTTGCACACGGAGTCGCTGCGCTAGTACAGCCTGGGGCGGGGTGGGTCCCGTCCGCCTCCTGGGGGCGCGGCGGGGGCTGGTGCGGACTCCGGTGTGTGTCTGGGACGCTTCTGCATCGAGATTTGTTTTCCACCCATGTGTTTGCTCGGCTTGGGATGAGCTTGTTACACGTGTTTTATATTCTGGGCTATACCCTAGACCTGCGTGCCTTATTTTGCTCACATTTTTGTGCCTTTGCCCGTTGGGAGCTCTCGCTTGGCTCCTGGGTCCCTTTGGCATCCTCCCCTCGGTGCGCTTTCTGGCGCTGAACGACCCCCCAGACCCAGCTTGGCATCTCCTGCCCCAGCCCTGGAATCAGCCTTTTCTCCAGGAGCCCTGGTTCCTTCACCAGAGGATGGTCTGGAACCAAGTTCCGGGGGCCGGCGTGCTCCTCGCCACTGGGGCGTCGTAGCTTCTGGGCCCCTGAGCCGACAGACGGAGCCGTGTGTACTCACGACCCGTGTGTACAGACCGCTCTCGGTATTTCTGTACTTGTCCGTCTGTCTCCGTACGTGAAGCTGAGGTGCCTGACTCTAGTGCCAGCCACAGTGTGATTTCTGGTTAAAATCAGTTTCCCACAGTGTGTGTTGGGAAGGCTGAGGGGCTGAAGGTGCTCCCGTGTGCTAGAGGCGCCAGCCCCTTTCCGTCCGTTCGTTGTGACGTTTGGACTCAGAGTCACGGCCTCCGACTGACACTGCTGGGCACTCGGAGCGCAGACACGGCAGGTCCAGGGGAGCGCATGCTCTCTCGCCCACAGGGACAGACATCCTGCAAGAGGACTCGGAGCCCCCTGCCTCCTCCGGCGTGGAGCCTCCCCCGAGGGCCGTGACGAGGGCTCCCCTGGGTGCGTGCTCCGTGTGCGCAGTCACCCTCCCACTGAGCCTCTGCTCTGCAAGGGCCCCACGCCCAGCCGCACCTCTGCTTCCACTCGGTGCAGCAAACTCTGGGAAGCCTTTGCTCTCCTTGGAGAAATTTCTGTACGCGGTTGTAGATAGTGTTTTCTTTCTTTTCTTTATGTATTTGGTCTTATAGAGGCAGGGGGCAAACTAAATGAGCACCTCGGGTTCCAGCCAACGCTCGTGTTTCTGGAAGTGAGTGCACATTGGGGGTGGTTTTATGAGTGGAGAAATGTTAGACCTGGTGAATATAACGTCTTGCGATGAAGGAAGCTGAAGTTCGGAACAGAACCCTGCAGGAGGCTGGCTGCGGTCTGCTCATCCACGCAGAGCCGGGGCTCCGGGTGTGAAGAGGCGCGTCTGACTTACGTGGGTGCCACTCACACCCTGACCCCTGTCGCGTGCACACCGGCCCTCACCTGCCGTCAGTGTTGCTGGGACATTCTCGTGCTCTCTGGCTTGTACAGACCCGGTGCCCCGGCCAGTGCCTGGCACTTGTCTCCATGCCGTAGAGTTGGCGGGGGAGCCCACGGCCACACGGCACCTGCACTGGCCACACCACTACGATCAACATGGATAGGTCACTTAGCTGTGTGACGTCCTCAGTTAGTGCAGAGGGAAAGCTCCAGCCGTGGAATTGAGGGGGAGAGCCCACAAAGCATGTGTTTCTGTGGACCGTCGAGACCGGCCGGGCTGGTGGGGCGGCACAGGCTGGGGAGCGCGTGGCAGCTGGTGACAGAGGCCAGCAATGTGCTCCCAACCGCTCAGGTGTAGCCCGTGTGTCCCCAGGTGCGGGAAATGTTATCAGTGACTGAGAGCTTGATCGCTCCTGGGTTGGGCTTCCTCTGCTTACTTGGCACAAATGAAATTCCTCGGACTTTGGAAAAGGCCCCACGTTGCATGTCTGTATCTCTCGCGGGCGAGGAGTGCAGACCCTCTTAGGTAGAGAGAAGGAGCTGGCTGTGGGGTTGATGGGAATGTGCGTCTGGGCGTCACTGGGGGCGGGGACACATGTCAGAGGGGAGGCGTCCCCACGACACTGACCGGCCTTTGTGTCCTTCTTGCAGCAGTCCTGTGTCAACTGTGGCCGGGAGGCCCTGAGCGAGTGCACCGGCTGCCACAAAGTGAACTACTGCTCCACCTTCTGCCAGCGCAAGGTGCGTCCTCCGCCGCCTCCCTGTCCCTGCCCACTGCGCCGCCCCCTGCCTGCTCCTCCTCAGAGTCTGCACTGGGCTCCTTCCAGAAGGCCCGCCCCAGCCACGGTCTGTTTGCCTGGGCAGTGGCCTCCTCCCCGTGTCCACAGGCTCCACGAAGGTCCTGAAGACGCCACCCAAGGCGAAGCCGTCACAGTCCGCGCTTCCCAGCCCCGGGCACTTGGGCGTGGGTCACAGAAGCCAGCGTGGCCCTTCCCGTGTGTCTCTGCTTCTGCGGCTAGCCGACATTTCTCGAGTAGCAGTCGCGGGGTCAGGTGTTTGTAACTCTTGCCGCCCGGACTCGGAGCAAGGAGCTGAGCGGTGCAGCGCCCCCAGCGTGTAATGTAACTCAGCAGAGCTAAGAGGGCTGTGTGTTGTGTGGATGACAGTGTGGCAAGTAGAGCCGTTATGTCGGCTTCCTGCTGCCTTCACCAGACGTGTGCGTGCCGACTGCACTGTGCCCAGCGAGGGCGCTCGCCCCTTGGTGGCTTTGTGAAGCTCTCCTCTGTCCCCAGCTTCTGTAGCCGGTGCGGCAGATGCTGGGCGGGGAGGGCTGGGTTTGATCCGCAGGGCGCTGTCCAGTGCAGCACACTCCACCCGGGTCTGCAGATGCCTAGGGGCTTCATGAGGAGGGGGCGGCACAGGGAGGAAGGGCCCGTTCTCACATCCCACGGGACCCCCGGAGACCTGCCTGCTCCCCCGGACAGTGTGCGAGAGCATTTTGCCACCAAGGGCTTGGTGGCCTGTAGCTGCATGTGTGGGTGGGCAAGACCTGGCTCCCAGGTTCACTCTTAGCCCCTGGCCGGTCTGTCCCTGGCCCGTCCGTCCGTCCGTCGGTGCTAGAGATTTGGAAGATGGGATCAGAAGTCTGCATTTCCCTGAAGTGGTGTCAGCAGGCTTTTGCACTGAGGAGAGGGCAGCACGGTGGTTTCTGGGCACTTGGGGGTAGCAGCCTGTGCCCAGAGCTGAGCAGGAGCAGGGGCCCGGACGGCAGGGGCCAGGAGGGTGGCGGGGCTCCGGGCTTGTCTCCGCCATCCGCCCCGACGGGAGCCGGCACAGGAGGGGCCGTGGGTTTATTTCTCGATGGAATTCTTGTAGATCGGGTTTTGTCTGAGTGTAAACGGGGGTCTTGGGACCTCTGTCTGAACAGGGAGGTTAGATTTGAGGTACGATCTTTTTCACGGAGATACCCGTTTCTGTGGATTGTTAACTGTATCCTGTGACATGTTGTGTTGATAACGACATGCTCTGCTTTTATTTATAAATTGATATAAAGTTAATTTAGAAAACCATACTTCCCATGTTGGACCCCAAATGAACTCTGGACAGGGTGTGAGGAAGGAGATGGAAGCCTGAGCCCCTCGTAATCTGGCATAAATGCTGACCTCGGGACCTGCAGTCCAGCCAGAAGGGCCCCTCCAATTCTCTGTGCCCCTGAGAACAGGTGCAAGGGGGTTGGCACTGCCGGGTGGACCTGGGCGGGACCCTTGTGGATTGTAGCCCTCAGACTGCGTCCTTCCTGCATCCCGCATGGGGGGTGCACCTTCGTGGGGGTGTAATGGCCACACCACAGCACTCACCCGCTTTCAGGGCCCAGTGCAGGGATTTTTCAAAATGTACATCATACTTGTGCAAACAGCACAATTCCATTTTAGAACCGTCCATCACCCCAGAAAGACCCCCTTAGCCCCCCATGAATCTACTTGCCTTCCGTGGGAAGCTCAGTACCAGGAGTCCTGTGCTGTGTGGTCTTGGCATCTGGCTTCTCGGCTCCGTGTGTTTTTCCGGCTCATCCATCGCAAGGTGCGTGCCTCACTGCTTCCCTGTCCCCGAGCTGACGGCATGAGTCCTTGGGGGTCCGTGCACGCTCTGGTCCACCTTCTCGGGTGGGCACGTTTCCATATGTCTCGCTGGCTACGGTGGTGCAGGCTTGCCGGGTCGTCTATAAATTTGTGTTCACTTTGCTGAGAAAGTTCCCAACTGCTTTCCCAAGTGCCTGTGCGTTTTACCAACTTCCCACACTTGGCGTGGAGCAGCGGACCGCGGCTGTCCGCACCGGCACCCAGCGGCGCCCCAGCGCTCGTTAATCCACACTCCGCTAGTGGCCAGTGATACTGAGGGTCTTCTCCCAGCTGGGTGGGCGGATGTGCGTCCTTTTTGGGGAAAGGTCTGTGTAAATATTTTGCCCATGTGTGAGTTGGGTTGTTTCTCTTGCTGAGCACGGGGGGCTCTGTGTACATCTGGACACGGGTCCTTCATCAGATCTGTGACTCCAAACACTTCCTCCCAGCCCTTGACTTGTCCGTTTACTTGCTCATGGCTGTTGTTTGCAGGGCAAATGTGTTTAATGCAGTTCACGCTGTGGGTGTTGGGTCTCAGAACTTTTGCCAGTGTTTTCTCTTAAGACATTTATGATTCCCACTGTCCCGTTTGCCGCCATGACCCGTGTTGAGTTAACTGTCGTGGGCGTGAGATGCTGTGGAATTGAAGCCGGCCTGTGATGGGTCACACACCGCGTAGGTTTACAAAGTTGATTTTAGGTAATTTCAGGTTACTACTTTATTGTAACAATAGGGCACACTTCTTGTAGAAAGTTTAGAACACGTAGGACGGCACAGAGAGAACCCGCTGGAGTTCTGCCGTCCCGGAAGCCCCCCCGTTAGCGCTTGGGTGCACTCGTTTCCTCCGACTGCATTATATGCATCCGTGTCGCGTCCTTGTCTAATCCAACGCTTACCTCGTGTCTGGGGTTACTCTGTGCTGGCTAACGCGGCCCTCATTGGCCCCGGCCGCCAAGCCTCCTGCAGAACCCGGTCTGGGCGGATGGAGGGGTGGCTCCACGTGGCCTGGACACGGGCTCTGGCCTCACCGGGGCTCAGCTCCGTTTCCACCTGCAAACAGGCTGAAAGCAGCGTCTGTCCCCTCATGGGGGATGGGGAGGAGCTGACATCTCGCCCTACGTACCCACCCTGTCCCCAATCTTCCCTGAGCCATAGCCACCAAACCTTCTGTGGACGTGTGGCTGACTCCAGCTTTTCTTTACTTTTGGGATTGCAAATAACACAGTGGGCAACAGCACCAGATGTAAATATTTCCTTGCACATACGAATATTTCTTTTGTGTGTATCTCTGAAAGGTAGGAGGGGTCAGGGTGTAGATATGCTTCCGGGTCTCGCTGTGTTGAAGGCTCGTCCCGGTAGTTTGCCATGTGAGCTGGTCCCTTAAACGTGAGGGCGGGCAAGGCTGGGCCGAGAGCAGAGACCGCCAGCGGGTTGGGTACGCAGCTCGCACAGGACCGCACATTGGGTGGAGGCCCCTGCCCCAGGTCCTGCTCCCCACTGCACAGTGAGGTGGCCACTTGGGGTAACGTGGCACCGGTGTGCTCTCCTTTCAGGACTGGAAGGACCACCAGCACCTGTGCGGTCAGTCGGCAGCCGTCACTGTCCAGGCGGACGAAGTCCACGTCACTGACAGCGTGATGGAGAAAGTCACCGTGTGAGGTCCCTGGGTCCCCCCTCATGGTGCCGCGGGGCTGCTGCGGGTCGGGGACTTTGGGGGACATTGAAGAGAAGGTGAAAACACTTGCTGGTCAAGTTGTTAACAGACTTTAAGTGACCTGCGCCCTTGGAAGTGAGCTCCTGCCACCCAGAAGCCCTGAGGGAGGTCGGGGCAGCGGCTGGTGGACGCAGGCCCCGGGCCCTTGGCGCCTTCTCACGGTGCTCTTTTTTATCCCCTGGATCGTGAGCGTCCGGTCTTACCCACAGGTGAGACATGTGTGGTAACACACGTGTACATAACATGTGTCTGTCAATAAAGTTGACCTCCCTGCCCCCCTGGGACGGTGACTCCAGCCCCAGCTTCCCAGATGCCCAGGAGGTGGGTGGGCCTCAGTTTTGTGTGTCCTGACCGTGAGGTTTGGAGGTCGCAACACCCAAGAGTGCAGACCAGCGAGCAGGGCAGTGGCGAGGCTGGCCTGGGGTGTGCCCCCCCTGCAGCCGCTGGCCAAGGAGCCACAGCAGAGGCCGGAGTGCGGGGCGGGCGCTGCCCCAGGCGTGTGGCCCTCTCCTGTCCAGTTTCTGAAGTGACACGGCCCTGGACTTGCTGGCTCACGGTTGGCACACAGTGAAGTTTCCTTCCTCTCCTCTCTAGCACGAGGTTATACCCCAAGAACCCTGACCGCTCAGAGGTGAAGCCAGCCTTGCATCCCCCCGCCTGCACTGAGGGGCAGAGGGCAGAGGGGATCAGACAGGGGCCAGCACTGGGGTACTCATCGCCAACGCATTTGGGTGTCAGGCTTGGCTGGTCCTGGAAACAGGACCTGCCTCCCCTGCTGACCAAGAGTGGTGCCTGAGGAACAGTCACCTATGTTCTGGAAGCTTCTGTGGGTTTCCAGAAATACCGTTGTGGCCCTGGAACCCTTGGCCTGCCGTCACCCTGTTTTCTCTGCACTCCTGAGGCTCAGAGGCTCCACCGCGCGGGGGAGAGAAGGCCCAGCCCAGCCGGGGAGACGCGCTGTGTGTGCAGTGGCGAGAGGGCCCAGCCTCCGGGCACTAAGAGCCATCTACGGACGTCACCTGATGCTGACGTTCGCCTCGAAGTGCTGTCTCCGTGAGCTGTGTGTGTTCACACCTCTGTCGGCGTGGAAGAATACCCCAGGCCTGCACCCTCCCTGGATTCCTACTTCCAGAAAGTTCTTCCAAGTCTGTAGCACCCTGGAGACTTGGCTTTTGGGACGCTGGCTCCAGAACGAGCTGAGGGGGCGCCCAAAGTCATGATAGGAAGGAGGTGTGAGCCTAGGAGTCACAGAGGGGCTGCTCAGGCGCCTGGAAGGAGCTGCTTCCCCCTTGGGCTGCGTCCCCGCGTTGGGGCGGGCCTGGCCCTGGCCTCAGGACAGACCCCTAGCCAGTGGCTCTTGGGGAGCCCACCAGGTGCCCTGCTCCCCAGAAACCCGCTCTGCCTCTGTGCTCCTCGAGCTCTGTGGACGAAGCTGGTTTATTTGGGTTTTCTTTTCCTGAATCTAACAAGAACTGGAGTCCCTGCCTCTGTCTTCCCGCCTCGGCCACCATCTCTCAGGGAGACGAAGGCTGAGAAGTCTGGGCTTGTGCCCGGGGCGGAGGACGTGGTGAGCGCAGTGGGAGGTGACCCTGGCCCCACGATGCACCCCAGACTGTCGCCCGCTGGGCACCTTCATAGCACACCCTGAGTCGGTTTCCCATTGCTACAGACAGAACGTGGCAGGAAGGGGGCACCTCTCAGCTCTTGGCCGTGTCCCTGCTTCTTCCCTGGAGTGGGGGGGGGGCACACCAGCCCCAGCAGAAGGGTCTGCACCTTTGGAAGCAACCCCCAGCCCTGAAAATGCTCAGAAAGCAAGCCCTGGTCCCTGCAAGGGAAGAGTTCCACTCCACTCCCCCCACCCCCGTTGGGCCAGCTCCGTCCTGGGGTGGGGGCAGTTACTCTCCCCCTCCTCTTTGAGATAGAACCCTCACAGGGCACCTGGGTGGCTCAGTCAGTTAAGTATCTGACTCTTGATCTCAGGGTCGTGAGTTCAAGCCCCATCCACACTGATCATGGAGTCTATGTAAAATAATAAGAAAAAGACGACAGAACCCTCAGGACCACATGTTTTGGGGGCAGTTTTTCAAAGTGTATCCTTTCTAGGCCTGTGAAGTGTTCTCCGTGTAGCCCTGGCCGGCGGGTGGCTTCTGGAAATGGCCGGGGGGGAGGGGGATCAGGCTTTGTTGTCAGTCCTCAAGAGTTCGTGTCAAGGCTTCTGACGGCATCTCCTGCTGGACGCAGCCTCGAGGGACAGGCAAGGGGCCGGCTTTTGTCGGCCAGTGGTCAGCACAGCCCAGGCCATTCGGGGCCCTGTGGGTCTTCTGAGCCACAGCTCCAGGGCACTGTCGGCTGGGCCACCCTTGGCATCGGTGGGGGTGGCTGAGGGAGCTGGATAGCCCAGGCCCCTCCAGGGGCTTCCCGGTCAGCCAGCCCCTTTGTGGCTCTGCATGTACCCCCCCCCCCCC
>NW_024424786.1:47053801-47130214 GCF_017311325.1 Ursus maritimus
CCCCCCCCCCCCCGTCACCTTGCACCCTGTCCTCCTCTGTGGGAGCTTCAGGTTCTGCCTACAGGGCCAGTGGGGATGGTACAGTCACCCGCAGCTCCCAGCTCAGCCCCTGAGGGCAGGTGCAACTAACTGGGCTGGTCAGTCCTGCCACTGCGTGCAGGTGAGGGGGAGGGGCGTGTGCAGGTGAGGGGGAGGGGTGCGGGGCAGGGGGAGGGGCGTGCACAGGTGAGGAGGAGTTTGGGAGGTGCCCACAGCTGCCTGGCGGGGCAGGTGCTGGCTGAGTCTTGATGGCACGGTTCTCTGACGACCTCGGGTGGCCCCACGGGTGATGTGCCGGGAGTATCAGAGGGCATGGGGCGGGGGGCGGGGTTGCTCTGACCTTGCCTTCAGCCTAAGGGCTCCAGTGACCCTCCCTGGTCTTTACTTCAAGTCTGAGACCCCCAGGAGGGACCACTGGCCCAGCTTGGGGCAGGTGTCTGTGCCTGGGATAGCCAGTCTGGGCAGGGGCTCAGTTGTGCCATCTGGGGCTCCTGTCTGAATAGCAGGGCTACTCCCTGGGGAGGCCCAGGGTGTTTGCTGCAACTGTCCTCACACTTCATGGGGAAGAAGGTGCCAGAAACTCGAGGAGCCACCAGATCCAGGGTCTACCAGGTGCCCCTCGCCCCACTCCCACTGAGACCCTGAGCAGGGGAAGGTGAGCACCCCCAGGCGGGAAGGGACAGCCCCGTGCTGTTGTGAGGTTGGGACCTCACAGCCCATAATTTCTCACGTTCAGAAGAAAACTTAGTGCCTCGAAGCACAGACAGCATCGCTGATACGGGAATAGTAGCCCTGGAGAGCAGAGGGCCCCAGGACCGCGGGCTTGAGAGCGGCCCCCTCCTCTCCAGGATCGGGTCTGTGCTGTGAGCACAGAGGGGCAGCCTGCTGGCTCTGCCCTGCCTTGGGCCAGGCGCCTCCTCCTGCTCGCGGGAGGCTGCCTCAGTGGCCCACCCAGCACCCAGCACCATCTCCTCAGGGCTTTGGACACGATCAAAGTCGAGGTCACAGGGAACTGGGCTCTGACGTGGGGGCAGCGGACGTGGTGTGGGGCCACCTTCGCTGTTCCTTGCAGAAGCAGGAGCCAGTCTGGGTGGGCCTGGCTGCTGATGGGCTCACTGTGGTTGTCTTCCCACTGGGTTTCAAAAGGGCATTCTCAGGAAACCACCATGCTCAGCCCCAGGGCAAGTCTCCTCTCTGCAGGACAACGGTCCACGCGCTCCCGTTGAGAGAGGGGTAATGGCTGTGGAGCGGGGATGAGGCTGCCGGCCCTGAACAGCTGGGGGAGGATGTGTCAGGGCGGGAACCTTCTGGAGGAGCCTGTAGGCAGCCCCACAAGCAGAGCGCTGGCCTTCCCAGGCAAGGGCTGCCCTCGTTCTGGAAGTTTCTTCCTGGGTGAGGCTGAATGGGCCTCCCTGGAGCCACCCCCCCCTCCCTGCAGAGCTGGCTTGCCTCCCACCTCACCCTGAGCCTGGACCCGCTTCGTGGGGTTGGTCTATTCTCTGGGCTTCCTCAGAAGGAAGGAGGGGCTTAACTGGCCCGGCCGGGTTAGTGGGGGTTGCTCCGCCAGGGCAGAAGCTCCTCCTCCTTGCTCCTCCCACCCCCTCCCCGCTCCGTCCTCCCCACCCCCAGCCTTTCCAGCTGGTGTTTAGGAAGGTACTGGTTTAATCTGTCGTACAAAACCGCCGCCTCCCTTGCTGGGGTCCTGACCCCTGAGGCATGGCCAGGTCCTCTCAGAGGACTCTGGGGGTGCGGGTGGGGGGCTGCTCAGCAGCAGAGACGAAGGGCCTTGCGGAAGACGGCGCGGAACTCGGCGTTGAAGACGGTGTAGATGAGGGGGTTGAGGGCGCTGTTGACGTAGCCCAGCCAGGTGACCGCGCTGACCAGCCTCGGAGGCACAGCGCAAGCGGGACACAGCGCCCGGGTGATGTGCACCACAAAGAAGGGGGTCCAGCACACCAGGAAGGCCCCTGGAGGGCAGAGGGCGCAGTGAGCCAGGGTCCCTGCGGCGCCCTGGGCCCCTGGGCACCGTCTCCTCCCGAAGGCCCTGCCACCTTCCACTCTGCCCACCAACCCCAGGGCAGGCACCCACCGACCACCACGGGCAGGACCCTCATGGCTTTGCGCTCCCGGCCGGTGATCTTGGCGCGCCTCCTCTTGCTTGCCTGCAGCGGGGGCTCGGCTGGGATGGCGTCAGGAGCATCCGGGGGCGCAACGGCCTCGAGGGGCAGAAGGGCCTCGGGGTTCTCGACGGGCTCGGGGGGCGGCGGGCCAGGGCCGCTAGGCCGGCGCGGCGCCCGGCCGTGCAGCTTGGCACGACGGGCAGCCTCCCAGCGCCGCAGGCCCCGAAAAGTGGCCCAGTAGAGCAGCAGCATGAGCGGGCAGGGCAGGAAGAAGGAGCACACGGACGAGTAGACGACGTAGTCGCGGTCCTCCAGGCGGCACACGGCTGGGTCGCGGCCACGCGCATCGTTGAGGCCGCACAGCACCGGCGCGGCCACCGCCGCCGACAGCAGCCACGTGGCGCCGATGAGCCCCAGCTGGCGCCCGCCGCCGCTCTGGCGGTTGTAGCTCAGCGGCACGGCCACGGCCACGAACCTGCGGGGGACGCGGTGAGGACTACCCGGACAGGGGAGGGGCGCCGGGAGGGGAGGGGGCGCGAGGCGGCGGGCGGCTCACCTGTCCACGCTGATGGCGCAGAGGTTGAAGATGGAGGCGGTGCACAGCATGACGTCCATGGCCATGAGCGCATCACAGAGGCCGGCACTGAACAGCCACACGCCGCCCTGGACCTGCGCCGGGAAGGGGCACCGGGGAGGAAGGGGGGGGCGCAACAGACACAAGACCCGCTCGCCGGTCTCCCCCAGCCCAGGAGCCCTCACAGCCACCTGGGCTGAGCTCTTTCTGACCCCCACCTTTCTGGGAGGAGCGGGAAAGTTCCAGAGGCCCGCACACCTGGGCAGTCTTCCCACTGAACTGGGCGAGATTCCCTCCCTCCCCCTTCTGTTAGAGCCAAGAAAGGCCTGGAGGAAGCCTTGGCAAAGGGGTCCAGACGGTCAAGGACTCTGATCTCTGCCGCTGTGGGGCTCAGGGTAGGGGGGCACTCCTCCAGCAGCCTGGCTGCCCTGGAGCCTGCAGCCCACTGGCCCCGTTTCCTCCCCTCAGGATGGCTGAGGCAGCCTGTCTGATTAAACTCTGCCACTGCTCTGGGACTCCACAAGTCACCTCACTTTTGTCCCCTCATCTGCTCTGAGGATAAATCAGTTAAAAGATGTAAAGGCCTCAGCACCGTGCCCAGTGCCCCCACCAAGGGCAAAGGAGCAGACAGCTTCCCCCCTTCTAAATCCCCTCCCGCTGATTTGGGACGATTAGGAGCTTAAGAGCTGTCATTGTGACGTCTGTCTGTGGCTCTGGGGAAGGAGCAGGTCATGTGTGTCCTTGCCCTGCTGGCTGTGCCCCAGCCCTGCCCAGTCTTACCATGTCCACTTTAGAAAAACTGAACCTCTCCTCCCCCACTGCCCGGGTCACCGCGCTCCCAGCCCAGGCCTAAGCAGCTTTTCTCTGACCAAACTACAAAGCAGACAAAGGCTGGTACCAAGGGGGACCCACCTGAGGGCCAGATCTGGTCTGGGGTTGGAGGTTTCTGGGCCCTGGTTCTTGGCAGGGGCTCTGGACCCCACACCAAACCCTGCTTCTGGTGCCAGGATCAGGGCAGGGCTTGCCCTTCCCCCAACCCTGCTCACTTCTCATCAGCTCCTGGCAGCTGAATGCCCCTCCCGCTGTGGGCAGAGTATGGTGCATGAGTGAGGGTCCCTTCCCTGGGGTGCTCTGCTGCGTGCCTGTTCCTGCTCATGCCTGGCTGTGGCTTTGTGCAGTGATGTGTATGTGTCTCTGTGCCCCAGGGAGAGCCGGGGGGGGCTAAACCTGACCTGCCCTTCCATCTGGCTCCCCTGGGGAGGGGAAGCTCACCTGAGGGGGTGGTGGGTGGCTGCACTGCCAACGTCGCCTGTTTCTGAGGTCCCTGGCTTGAAGGGCAAAACGTCTCTGGGGTAGAAGATGCCAAAACAGGGACAGGAGAAGAGAGGTACAGAGGAAGGAGGGTGGACAGCCAGCCAGCCAAGCGGGTAAACTGACAGCGAGTTGGGGGGGCCGGTGGTCAGAGGGGACCGAGGTTCCAGTTGTCCTGGGACCAGGCACAGCGTCCCTGCAGCCGCCCCGGCTCGAGGTTCCAGAGAAGCCCAGCGGCCGGGTCGCTCTCGGTCCTCACGGTGGATGGGGACAGGGGACGAAGGAGCCGGTGAGGAATGTGCGTTCGGTCGTGAACAGCGGCTCACCTCGGAGTAGACGAAGAGAGGCAGCACGAGCAGGGCGAGTAGTAGGTCGGCGGCTGCCAGGCTCACGATGAAGTAGTTGGTGGGCGTCTGCAGGGCGCGCTCGGCCGCCACGCTGACGCACACGAGCGCATTCCCCGCGAGCACGGCGCCGATGAGCAGTACGCCCCCCGCCAGCGCCGCCGCCGCTCCGGGGGTCCCCGCGCCGCCGCCGCCCGTTCCCGGCCCGCGCCCCGCCAGCAGCCCGTCCGCGTCCGCGGCGCTGCGGTTCCCCATGGCGCACCTGCCCCCATGCGCCCGGGCGGGCGTTCAGCACCGCGGACAGTGCCCGGGTCACGAACCCGGGAGCCCCGCCCCCAGGCCCGCCCCGAGCCCGTCCGGAGTCCCTCCCCGATCCGCCCGCTGGGTGCTCCCCGGGCTCTCTAAGGTACACCCTGTCTTTGCCCGTCTTCGACTTTCGCGCTCCGAGAGACGGGCAGCTGAACAAACGCGATGGCCCTTGAGAGAAGCGTTGAGCGAGGTGATTGGCACGGGCGGGCCCAGCGTCGCCCCGCGCCGCGCAGGCTTGGAGGTACGCGCGGGCGTGCGCTCTGGGAAACCGACCGGGATGGAAGGTTGGCCGGACCCTCCCTCGAGGTGCGCGGGCGCCCAACGCCAGCGCCGTCCCGCCGGGCCCCAGAAACCCCTGGGTCCCGCCTGCGCCGGAGGGGTATCCGCTTCTCAGGGACGCCCCAGGAGGCGCCGCCAGGCCGAGGCGGGGCCCCTTGTCACTCCACCCCGTTCCCAGCCCCCGCCCCCCAGCACCGTTCTCAGGCCGGTTCCGCCAGACAGTGGGAGACCCGAACTCCTTGCTCGTCTCCCCTGTGGGCCCCCTGATGGGGCTTCCCCCCAAGTGATTGCAGACCCCAGTGTGGGGCCCTGCGCCCCGTCCCCTGCAGCAGCCTCTCGTCCCTGCCCAGGATCCTGCCCAGTTACTCTCCAACAACGGCCACTGCCTGGCGCTTACCACATAGGGTGAACTGAGAGGAGAGGAGGAAGGTGCAAGCGCTCGCGGAGCTTTGCAGTTGCCATGGTTCTGCCCGCTCTTCAGACACACAGTACCTGAGTCACCGCCTTCTTCACAGAGAAGAAAAAGCCCCGGGGCTGCACCTGCCAAACCCACAAACTCACTGGATCCTGGGGCCACCTCGGGCCCTTCACCCCCACCCGCCAACACATGACTGTGGGAGCTGGGGAGGCTCCGGGGCCAGGGTCCCAGCTCCGCGTGGGCAGGACTATTGTAGACCAGATGCTCGGGGCGCAGAGGTAGCCAGAGACAACTGTGCATGACAGAGCCCGGACGGCGCTGGTTCACGACGAGCACGGAAAGAACATACGTGGAAAACGCAGTACCGCGAGTATGTTACTATGGACTTAGTAAAACAGAGTGACACGGGCCTGGAGCCCGTCCCTAGGGGCCGTGAAGTGGGCCCTCCACCTGCACCACTCTCTGGGACACCTGACGCACACCCACCCCCTCGGTTTCCGTTTCAGGCTCCCTCGGCCCTACGAGCCGGAGACTCAGGATGGGCCTGGAGCTCATAGCGGCTGCCAGGAACTCAGAGACCGCAGGGGACAAGGGCCGCTTGATGGGCGGAGACGTGCGTAGTAAAGAGAAAACAAGAAGCACCTGGGTGGCTCAGGCAGTCGAATGCGTCAGACTCTTGATTTCGACTCAGGTTGTGATCTTGGGCTTCTGAGCCCCGTCAGCCTCTGGGCTCATCGCTCAGCGGGATTCTGCTAGAGACCGCCTCTCCCTCCCCCTCCGCCCCTCCCCCTGCTTGTTTGCAGGCGCTCTCTCTCAGATAAATAAACCCTTAAAGAGAGAACAAGGACTCTGAACAAAAATGTCGCAGTGATAGCTGTACGGGGTGAAGTCGCATGACTCTGATGGGCCCCTAGGTCTCACCTGCTTATAACACCTGCATCCCTTTCACACAGATTAGCAGAGGGACAGGTGGGCTTTCTTCCCACCCGAAGCCTCGAACAAGAGAACTCGCAATACTGGTGACCGGAGCAGGAGGAACCTGGTTCTCTCACAGGACACAAGTTCAAGGCGGGGCGGGGGGGGGCGCTCTGCGATCTCGGGTTGGACGCCAAGTAGGGAATCTCGCCTAGCCTCCGATCTGCTTGGAGTTTCCTCCTGGTCCCCAGATGTCGGCCACCATGAAGAGTGAAAAGGCAGTCTGGACCGGGAAGGGATATATGCAATAGAGATCTCTGATAAAGGATGAGGATCCAGAATATACAAAGAGCTCCATCAAATCAATAAGAAAGGCAAAGGTCTTAAAGAGACCTCACAGCAGAGAGAACTCTAACGGTCACTAAGCATATGAGAGCGTGCTCAGTATCATCAGTCATCAGGGAAATGACAACACAATTCACAACGGCACGCCACCACATACTAACACGGAAAGAAGTGGGGGCGCCTGTAGGCTCAGTCGGCTAAGCATCTGCCTCGGGCTCAGGGCGTGATCCCGGGGTCCTGGGGTCGAGCCCCACATCGGGCTCCCTGCTCAGCGGGGAGTCTGCTTCTCCCTCTGTGTTTCCCTCTGATCTCTCTTGCTCTTGCTCTCTCTCAAATAAATTATAAATACATACATACAAAAATAAATAAATAAAATGGGGGAAAAGGTGTCAGATACGTGATGTGAACGTATTTTCTCCCAGACTGTAGCTCGTCACTTCATTCTCATATCTGAGTTTTTTGTTTTTTTTGGTTTTTTTAATGTGGAAGGTATGAGCCAAGGCTCTTTTTTCCTTGCCTCTGGCTGTCCGGTCATCTGAGCATCATTTCGCGAGAAGGCTCTTTTCTCCACTGGGTTGCCTTTGAACTTCTGTCAGCAAATCACTCGATCGTGTTTGTGTGGGGCTGTTCTTTCACTCTCACTTCCGTCCCGTTACCCACACGTCTATACGTCTTTCCTGTCAGCAGCAGCACACAGCCTTGACGGCCACGCCTGCACAGTCGGTCGGGGACTCGGGCTCTAGCAGTTCTTGAATTTGCTCCTTCACAAAATCGTTTTCACTATTCTAGTTCTTTTGTCTGTATGCATGGACTTTTAAAAAAGATTTTATTTATTTATCTGAGAGAGAGAGAACAAGCAGGGGGAGCAGCAGAGGGGGAAGCAGACCCCCCTGCTGAGCAGGGAGCCCGGTCCCAGGATCCTGAGATCCTGAGCCAGGGCAGACGCTTCACCGACGGAGCATCCCAGGCGCCCCTGTATGTGGGGGTTTTAAAATCAGCTTGTCTCTTCCTACAAACATAGTCCTGCTTGGAATTTGATTGGGATTGTGAGGAATCTATGCAACTAATTTAGGGCAAACTGACATCTCAACGATGGTAAGTCTTCCAATCTGTGAACACAAGCATATCTCTCCATTCAATTTCTTTCATCAGTATTTTGTTTTCAGCATACAGATCCTGCACATATTTTGTAAGATTCATGACTAAATAGGTCATGCCTTCTGATAGGATTGGTAAATGGTTCTTCTTAGAAATATCATTTCCAATTGTTCATTGCTAACATGTGGAAATAGTTTTTGTGTGTTGACCTTGTGCCCTTTGTTGTTGCTAAAACCAATTAATGCAAGGATTTGTTTTGTTTTCATCAGAATTTCTTTTTTTTTTAAAGATTTTATTTATTTAACAGAGAGAGAGACGGCCAGCGAGAGAGGGAACACACGCAGGGGGAGTGGGAGAGGAAGAAGCAGGCTCCCAGCGGAGGAGCCCGATGTGGGGCTCGATCCCAGAACGCCGGGATCACGCCCTGAGCCAAAGGCAGACGCTTAACGACTGCGCCCCCCAGGTGCCCCTCATCAGAATTTCTAAATAGACAATTACTTGTTTATGAGTAGAGACCATTTTATTTCTTCCTTTCTTATCTGGACGCCCTTCCTTCCTTCCCTTCTTCCCCCTGATTTTACGAACTGGAATGGAACATAACGTCGTTCAGAAATGGTGAAAGCAAACATCTTTGCCTTGTTCTCAACCGTATGGAAAAAGCTTTCAACTTTCGCCGTCGAGTGCCCTGGCAGCTGTGGGTTTTTGTTCCTCACTAGGTTGAGAGAATTCTATTCTTAGTTTTCTGAGAGGCCTGAACATGAACAGCTGTCGAATTCTCTCGAATAGTTTTACACGTCGACTGAGATCATGCGGCCTCTCTTCTTGGGTCTGCTGATGTGGTGAAGCCCGGGGTTGGGCTTTGGAAAGCTGAGCCAGCCTTTCCCTCATGGCACGAAGCCCGTTCGGTCATGGCATCTTCCTCCTTTCCTCATAGTGCTGGATTCAATTCGGTAATGCTGGTCCAGGAGTTTTGTGTCTGTGGTTCTCTTTTCTTACACTGTTTCTGTCTGGTCTGGGGGTTTTAGCAGCGGAGTAGCGCTGGTCTCCTAAACTGAGCTGGGAAGTGCCCCCTTCTCTTTTCTGTGCCAGAGTGTGTAGAACTGATGTCAACTCTTCCTTCAGAGTTGCCAGCAAAGACACCCGGGCCTGCGGTTTTCCTTGTCGCGTGAGTTCTCACTATGAAGATGGCTTTCGGGGGGCTGTTCCGGCCGTCTGTCTCTCCTGGGGTGCGTGTGGTCGTGTGTCTTCCGAGGAACTGGTATGTTTCCTGATGATTTTCAGATGTAAAGGCCTACAGTTGTTTGTATGCTCTTTTATTAACCGTTTCATACCTCTGAGGTCTCTGTTGCCAGTGCCTCTTTCCTCCCTTCTAGTCATAAAGTGTGTATTTTTTCTGGGTCAGTCTTGCTGGAGATTTATTAGCTTTACTGATCTTTTCAAAAAACCAGCTTTTGGTTTTTTTCTATAGTTCGTTTCATTTTCAATGTCATCGCTTTCTGATTTTATCTTTATTCTTTCTTTCATCGTATTTCCTTTGTGCTTAATTTGTCCCTTTTCTAGTTTGTGAGGCCATTGTTTTTCTAACATAAGCATTTAATGCTAGAAATGTCCGTCTGAAGTGCAGCCCACGCATTTCCGTGTGTTTGATCAATCACGTTCCGTTGAAAATATTTTCTTCTTTCCCTGAGACTTCTGTGACCCATGGTTACTCGGAACTATGTTGTTTTGTTTCCCAATGTCTGGAGATTTTCTTGTTACCTTTCTATTATTCACTTCTAGTTTGTTCCATCACAGTGAGAAAAACAACGCTGCGTCGGATCTCAATTCTTTTAAACTTAAGGTTTATTTTATGAGCCAGAATAGGATCTACGTTGACCAAGGCTCCGTGTGCACCTGGCAAGCGTGTGCTCTGCTGCTATGAGCTGGCGAGGTGTGCAAATGTCAGTCGGTTCGGAACGCAGCTCTGCGGACCTTCTACGTCCTTGCTGATCACCGACTGAGCCACCCAGGCACCCCAAAAGTTTACTGTTTTTAGTAAGCTCTATACCGAATGTGGGGCTTGAACCCATGACCCTGAGATCAAGAGTCACATGCTCCTTTGACTGAGCAAGCCAGGCACCCTGAATACATTTTTTAAAATTCATAGGACCATACATCAAAAAGAGTAGCCAGAAATAGTAAATTAAGCTTCATAAACTATGTGTGATCCCAGGTTTGCAGACAAAGGCTTTCGTGAAGTTCAATAAGGGTACAGAGCCCGGCTGGCTCAGTCCGTGAGGCGTCTGCCTTCGGCTCAGGTCGTGAGCGCAGGGTCCTGGGATGGAGTCCTGCGTCAGGCTCCCTGCTCAGCGGGGAGCCCGCTTCTCCCTCTGCCTGCCTCTCCCCCTCTTTGTGCTCTCTCTCTTGCTCGCTCGCTCTCTGACAAAAAAATAAATAATAAAAATCTTAATTAAAAAAAAAAAAAAGATTGCAGAGATGGGCAGCTCAGCCTGACAGAAGGATGTTCTAATTCTGTCCAAAGCCTCTGGCCGGTGAAAGCTGGGATGTGTGGCTTCGAAAGCCACCCCATCCTCCTGGGACTGGTGAGGACGTCTGTAACCCTCTAGAATAGGACAGAAGCTGGAGCTGTCATCCCAGTGGTGATGCTTGAGCCGGTGCTGGGGCCAGGTTTGTAACCCTTCACCGCAGAGTTTTATGGGACGCTTGAAACATTCAAGATAATATTTATATGGCTTGCAAGAGTTGTTTGATAGTTTAAGAATCTCTCCTTAATCAATAGAACAAGAACATCAGCAAAGCTATAGAAGAAGGTGAGTAACAGTCAACCAAGTAGATATATTGGACATTTATGGAGCAGTCCATTGACATCAGAGAAACACGTACTCTCTTCAAATAGATACGGGCATCCACCAAGAGAGACCACATTCTACATCAAAAAAGAAGCTTAACAAATTTTTTGAAAGAATGGAAATCATACAAAGTATGTTCTCTGACCATAAAGGAATTAAATTAGAAACCAACAGAGAGATAACAGAAAAATCTCCAAAAATTTCAGAATTAACACAATTCTAAGTAATCTATGGGTCAAAGGAGAAATTAGAAAATATTTTGAACTAAAGAAAAATAGAAATACATCATATTGAAATTTATGAGATGGAGCTAAAGCTAACCTCAGAGGAAAATTCATAGCATTAACTACTTCATTTGAAAAGAAGGGTGGTCTCAAATGAAGGTAAAATACCAATTAGCAATCTGAAGAAGAAACACCACATGGTCATATCGACTGATGCAGAAAAACACTTGACAAAATTCAACATGCACTCATGACAAAAGTGCCTAGCAAACTAGAACTAGAAGGAACTCCTCCAACCCAACAAAAGGCATCTTCAAACCCTGCAGTCAGCATGACACTTCATGATGCAAGACTGAGTGCCTTCCAGCTAAACTCAGGAAAAAGGATGTCCACTCTCACCACTCTTACTCAAGATTGTGCTACCATTCTAGCCAGTGCGATCAAGGAATACAAAATACATGAATAAAATACATCAGGGGCGCCGGGCTGCCTCAGTCGGTTAAGTGTCTGCCTTCGGCTCAGGTCATGATCTCCGGGTCCTGGAATTGAGCCCCGCGTTGGGCTCCCTGCTCGGTGGGGCGTCTGCTTCTCTCTCTCCCTCTGCCGCTCCCCCTGCTTGTACTCTCTCTCTCAAATGAATAATCAATAAATAAAGATATTTAAAATAAATAAATAAGTAAAATCATCCAGATTGGAAAGGGAGAAGTAAAACTGTCCCTATTCACAGACAACATGACTGTCTAAGTAAAACCCCGAGGAATCTACAAAAGCTCCTAGAACTAATAAGTCAGCTTCGCCGAGTAGCAGGATACAAAGCCAACACAGAAGATCAACTGTATTTCTATACACCAGCAACAAATAACTGGGAGCCAAAATTAAAAAGTAAAAACACAACAGCTATAATAATACATGAAATAGGTAGAAATCTGACAAAGAAGTACAGGATCTGGGCACCTGGGTGGCTCAGTGGGTTAAGTGTCTGCATTCAGCTCAGGTCATGATCCGAGTGTCCTGGGATCGCCCAAGCGTCCGGCTTCCTGCTCAGTGGAGAGCCTGCTTCTCCTCCCGCTGCCCTCCCCCTGCTTGTGCTCTCTCTCTCTCACTCTCTCTCAAATAAATAAATGAAACCTTTTTTAAAAAGTTAAATATATTTCCACTCATAGAGTGGGACAAAGTATCAGCAAATCACATTTGCAGCAAATGACTCGTACACAACATATATAAAGAACTCTCAGAGCTCAACAATGCATCACGAGAAAGGAAACTCCAGATAAATATCCTCTATAAATACATATACAAAACTCTTCAACGAGGTATGAGCAAACCCAATCCAGCAGCATTTTTTAAAGGATTATGCACCGTGACTAAGTGTGGATTTATTCCAGGAAGGCAAGGGTAATTCAACAGACAAAACTCAATCAATGTAATACATCACAGTACTAGAACGGAGGGGGAAAACCCATTTAATCATCTCAACAGATGCAGAAAAGGCATCTGATGAAATCCAATACCATTTTATGGTAAAAAGACTCAAACTATGAATAGAAACTTAAAAAAAAAAAAAGAAACTTCCTCAATATGATAAAGGACATCTATCAAAAACCCACAGCAAACCTTATACTCAATAGTGAGAGACTGAAAGCTTTTATCCTAAGATCAAGAAAAAGACAGGGATACCTAGTTTTGCTACTTCTCTCTCTCTTTTTTTTTTAAGATTTTATTTATTTATTCGACAGAGAGACAGCCAGCGAGAGAGGGAACACAAGCAGGGGGAGCGGGAGAGGAAGAAGCAGGCTCATAGCAGAGGAGCCTGATGTGGGGCTCGATCCCATAACGCTGGGATCACGCCCTGAGCCCAAGGCAGACGCTTAACCGCTGTGCCACCCAGGCGCCCCTGCTACTTCTCTTCGTCATGTGCTGGAAGTTCTAGCTAGAAAAATTAGGCAAGAAAAGGAATAAAAGGTATCCAAAATTGGAAAGGAAGAAGTAAACAATTTTAATTGCAGGTGACGTGATCTAATGCATAGGAAGTCCAACAAAACAAAACCCTATTACAACTAATAAATAAATTCAGCAAAGTTGCAGGATATGAGATCAACATATAAAAATCAGTTATATTTCTATACACTAATAATGAACAGTCCAAAAAGGAAGTTAAGAAAATAGTTCCTTTGCAATAGTATCAGAATAAAATACGTAGAGGGCAGCCCTCCAGGGTCCCCTCCCTCTTCTGGAACTCTGTACTACCATCACTCAATAAACGTTTTTTGCTGCCCCCCCCCCCAAAGGAATAAAATACTCAGAAATAAATTTCAGCAGGGCTCCTGGGTGGCACAGTTGGGTTGGGAGTCCTACTCTGGCTTGCAGCTCAGGTCATGATCTCAGGGTTGTGAGATCCAGCCCCGTGTTGGGCTCCACACTTGGCTCAGAGTCGGCTTGGGATACTCTCTCCCTCTCTCTCTGCCCCTCTCACTTGTGCTCTCTCTCTCTCTCTCTCAAAGCAATAAATCAATCTTTTTTAAAGGTTTTTATTTATTTGTCAGAGAGAGAGAGCACAAGCAAGGGGAGGGCAGGAAGAGGGGGAAGCAGACTTCCCACTGAGCAGGGAGCCTGATGTGGGGCTCGATCCCAAGACCCTAGGATCACGACCTGAGCCAAAGGCAGATCTTAACCTGCTGAGCCACCCAGGTGCCCCCAATCAACTGATTTTTCAACAAGGGTGTCAAGAGTATCAATCAGGGAAGAGTGGTTTCTTCCACAGAACTCGGCACCCACATGCAAAACAGTGAAGTCGAACCTTAATAACCTGAAACGGAGCAAAGACCTAAATATGTGATCTAAAACTGCAGAAGTCTTAGAAGAAAATATAGGAACAAATCTTCATGACCTCGAATTTGTCAATAGTTTCTTAAACATAACAGCAAAGGCACAAACAAAACAAGTGATGATTGGATTTCATAAAATTAAAATCTTCCGTGCATCAGAGGACGCTACCAGGAGAGTGAAAAGAAGCCTCAGAGAATGGGAGAAGGTATTTACAAATCACATAGCTGATAAGCGTCTATGACTCCGGGGCGCCTGGGTGGCTCGGTGGGTTCCGCGCGGAGGAGCCGCAGCGCCTCGGACGCGGGCTCCGGAGGGGAGAGGCGCGAGGGTGGCGGCCAGGACGATGGGGAGGCCACCCGGAGCCGCCGACTCTGAGCTGGGAGGCGGGCTGCCCACACAGCTGGATCCCAGCCTCCGGGCGCCCTGCATTCGAACTTCCTGAGGCTGGAGAGACCTGAGCCTGTGTGCGGGCTGGGGATGGACGGGAGGTGGAGACGCTGGGCAGACCCGACCGGAAAAGGCGCGCAGCCGAGTTACTCCTGCTTCATCAATACAGGATTAAGTCAGCTTCGGCTTTTAAAAGCTAGTACTGGGGCGCCTGGGTGGCACAGCGGTTAAGTGTCTGCCTTCGGCTCAGGGCGTGAAGCCGGCATTGTGGGATCGAGCCCCACATCAGGCTCCTCCACTGGGAGCCTGCTTCTTCCTCTCCCACTCCCCCTGCTTGTGTTCCCTCTCTCGCTGGCTGTCTCTATCTCTGTCGGATAAATAAATAAAATCTTTTAAAAATAAAAAAATAAAAGCTAGTACTAATGAAATCCTTAAACAGAAATTACGAATCTAGTAAATGAGGTTATAAGCCAGTAGCTCTTGTGTTAAACTTATACTCATTTTTTAAAAGATTTTATCTTTTTACGTTTTTAGTTATTCATTCATTTAAGTAATCTTTACACCCCATGTGGGGCTCGAACTCACGACCTCAAGATCAAGAATCCAGTGCCCTACGGACTGAGCCAGGCAGGTGCCCCAAACTTCACATTCATTTAAAAATAATTAATAGTCTTTTCTTAAAGAGCAGTTTTAGGGTTACAGAAAAATGGAGCCGCGAGTACAGACAATAGGCACACAGGCCCAGCGTCCCCTACTCCCACCGCCGGTGGAGTCTTTCCAGCGGAGTCCGCGGCTCTGGGGCCGCGTCGGCCTCTCCGGCCTCCACCCTCGCCCAGCTCCTCCCGAGCCCGTCTTGGAGGCGCTCCGCCCCCTGCGCCCAGCGCTAAAAGGGTCCCGCATCTCCCCAGCCCGGCCCCACTGCGCCTCGAAGAGCTTGCAGGCAAGGCTCGGAGGCTTTGCACATGCTGTTCCCGCTGCAGGCTCGCCGGGATGTCCCTCCGCCCCCGAGGGCCTCCCTCCCTGACCCCCGCGGGCCCGCGCGTCCGCGCCCCGGCGCAGCGCTCTCCTCCCCCACCCCCCAGCCAGCCAAGGGGCGCCGATGCGGCGATGGGGGCGGGCGGCCGGCCGGGGCGACAGCTGGGTGGGTGGCCCTGACCTTCCAGGTGGATCGATGAGGGGCGGCCCGCCCGCGCGGCTGCTGGGCGCTATAAAGGGGCCGCGCGGGGCTCGGGCGGCGGCAGCAGCGCTCAGCACCCCCGGCGCGCCCACCATGGCCATCCCGCCCCTGCTGCTGCTGCTGCTGCCTGCGTCTGTTCTGCTGCGCCTCCCCGCGCCCCCAGGTGAGCTCGTGCGGGTCCCGACCCAGGCCGCTCCTCGAACCCCCCCGCCCCTCGCCTGGCCCTGAAACGGCCCGCGGTCCCGCCATCCCTTCCCCAGGGCCCCGCGGCACTCGGACGGGACGTTCACCAGCGAGCTCAGCCGCCTGCGGGACAGCGCACGGCTGCAGCGGCTGCTCCAGGGCCTGGTGGGGAAGCGCAGGTGAGGGGCTGCGGGCGCTGCCTCTGAGAGCGGGGGACACCTGCGGGCTGTGGGGGCCCTCCACCTCCAGAACTAACTCTGACTTGGGGTTGGGGGGCAGCGAGCAGGACACAGAGAACAGCACGAGCTGGACCAAGTCGGCTGAGGGCCGCCTCTGCCCACACTGGCCGGACACGCCCACCCTGCAGGCCTGGTGAGCACACACACACACACACACACCCCGCCTCTGCCGCCAGCTCCTGCCCCACACCCGCCCTGTGGTCCCCGGGGGCACCCTGGGTGAGTGGCAGGAACGGACACAGCAGGGGGCCAGGGGTCTGGGAAGGTGAAACGGTGCCTGTGACAGAGGAGGCCCAGTTTCCCCAGGTGGGCAGCAGCCTGCAGCCCCTAACCTGGCTGTCTGCACAGGATGCCCCTGAGGGACCCCCTGGATCAGGCCTGGTCTCCCCAGCTGCCTCCTGGATCCGGGTCTGGGACCTCGTTTTCAGAGCCAGCCATCCCTGCTGTGAAGGGGACACAGAGGAGGCCCTGAGGAAGAAGGAACTTCCCGCTGCGGCTGCCACTGCAAGGGCCACGGAGTGGAGCCTGGCCGGGGAGGGGGTGGGGAGGAGGAGGGGGGGCTGCACGTGTCACCAATAAAGGAGGAATTCAAACTCTGGCCCCGTGAGCTCACTCTGCGCCATCTCCCAGGGCAGTGCTGTCAGAATGCAGGAGGGCCCTGACCGTGGCTCCTGGGACTGTGGCCACACCCAGCTGCCCTTTAAACCTGGGAAGCAAGTGGGGTGCCTCACCTCCCTTATCTCTCCGGTCCCTTTGACCGAGGTCCCCAGAGACCCATCTGCAACCCTGCATTGGCAAACACTCGGGGGCTCTGGGTGGATGGGTGGGTGGGGAGCACAGGACATCTGCCCCAGAGGCCACGTGTCCTGTCAGTGTGCGGAGCAGGTGGGGGGAGGAAGTTAGGGGGCAAGGAGGCTCGAGCAGGAAGCGGTGACCGGCCAGGTGTCTCCGGGGGCCCAGGTGTCCCCTCCAGAGAGGATGGAAGCTATGTCTCGGCTCCTGCTCCAGGCTATGTGGTCTCAAATGGCTCCACCGCTCTGAGCCTGTGGAATGGGGACGGTGATGATACCCCAAGGGGAGCTGGGGTCTCCGGAAGCCACGCAGGCACCACCCACACATGTGCCAATGCCAGGAGCCTGGGGCAGGCGGGCAGAGCAGCCAAGCAAAGGCCTAGAGGGGGAAGGGCCACAGCCCCCATTGTCACAGCAGCCCCTCCCTCGTGTCCCCGGCCAGTGGCCTCTCCCCCGCTGCTGCTGAGGGCTTGGGGGGCCCTTGGAGTAGGGCAGGTGGGGGCCTAGGCTGAGGAGCCTTGCCAGGAACCCCTCCGTCAACCCAGAACCCATAGGGACCTGGGTTCCCCCCAGGAGCTCTCAACAGCCCCCTGATGCACAGCCACCCCATCTCTGCGGCCCGGCCCACCCCACACCCTTGGAGGAAACTGGCTTGTTTCCAGGAAAGGCAGGGTGACCCCAGGACACAAACAGCCTTTTCCTTGCAGACAGACCTAGATGGTTGGTGTGGGGAGAGGAGGTGGACCTGGAGCGGACACCTGGAGGAACACCTGGGGCCTGAACCTTGCTGCAAGATGATTCTGGCAGAAGAGGCCAGCAGAGGGGCAGCCGGGGTTGGGGGGTGGGTGGGTACAGCAAACACAGAAGCCAGGGCTGAGCCCCTGCCCCAGTCCCCACCCCCGTCCCCTCAGCCCCTGCCCCAGCTTCTGCCGGCCCAGCCACGCCCCGCAGCCTCATCCCCAGGCCCATGGTGCCCTGAGCACCTTCCGTTCGTGCCTCGGTGTCTGAGAGCTGAGTCGCCGTGGGTCCCCGCCTGTGGCGCAGCTCTGGTGGGGAACCGCCAGGTCTCCCCCTCCCAGCAGTAGGCTAGGCCTGGCCAGGCGGCCAGCGGGAGCCCCCTTGGTGGAGGCCGTGGCTGGTAAAAGATCATAAGGTGGGGCGGTGCCCGGCAGGGGCGAAGGTCGCCCAGGCTGAGACGCCACCACCAGCGGCAGCCAGCTGCTCAGAGGGTCTGGCCGGCGGACGGCCTCCGAGATGGGGGCTTGGGCCCTGCTGCTGCCACTGCTCACGGCCATGGCCCAGGCCCAGGGTACCCGCGGGGCAGGGGCAGTGGGCAGGGCGGCAGGCGGGCGGGCGCTGGCAGGGCACTGACCCTCCCTCTCCAACTCTCCAGTCTGCTCTGTGAGCAACGCCATCTTCGAAGTCCAGGAGAACACGAATCTGAGCGGGCCCCTGACGGACATCGATGTCCCTGCGGGCCAGCAGGTGACCCTCGGACCGTCGTCCACCCCCTACGCGTTCCGGATCCAGGGGACTCAGCTGTTTCTCAACGTCACTCCCGACTACGAGGTGCAGACGGCAGGCCTGGGCAGGGCACCCACGGGGGCTGCCGGGCGGCTCACCTTCCCCAGGACCTGTGCGGCCACCCGCACCCCTCCCCGGACAAGGGCGTTCCAGGGGTCCTGGGGCCTCTGTGCCCCCCAGGCAATGACTGACCCCTCTTGGGCCCCAAGGCGGGTAGGGCTGTGGGGGGATGGAGCTGCCTGGGCCCGCAAGGCCCTCTGGACTTAGCACGGATCCTGGGGACCCTGTCTGCCTGTTTCCTCACTTGTGACGTGGGGACGGCGTGCTGTGGTCAGCTGGGCAGGTGATCCCCGACACCCATCTGCCCCCTCAGGAGAACACAATGCTGGAGGCGCACCTGGAGTGCAGGAGTGGTAACACCGTGGTGAGTACCCCAAACCCCCCGGCCCCCGTGTTGCCACCCTCAGCCTGTGACGTCAATGCGCTCCAGGCTCGGACCTCTGTGCCCGGCTCGGCCCGGTCCAGGGCCACTCCCTGGTGACCCCACCCTGTGGTATGTTTTCAAGTGTCCCTCCTGTGTTGGCGCCCACACTTCCTCCAGCCCAGATTCTGCCCTGAGACGCAGAGACCCCCAACCCCAGACCCCCCGACATGGAAGGCACCTCAGCCTGCCAGTTCCCTCGCTCACGTCTCTGTCAGCAAGTCTGTGAGCTCTGCCTCAAGCTGGACTCCAAACCAACCAGAGTCTGGGCCACCAGCATCTCCTTTCTGGAAACTTCCAACTGTCAACTTGTCTGCTCACTCTGCTCTTGGCCTTGGCCAGTCCACTCTTAGTGTGGCACAATGCTGTGATCGAGCAAGGGGACACCCCCGGCTGCTTTCTCACTCAGAGTCGGGGCCAAATGGATTGTGCGGTGGGCAAGCCAGGTGCCCAGACCCCAACCCAACCCCGGCCTAGAACCCTTCCCGCAGATGTGCCTCGGCCTCCCCCTCTCACTGTCTCACGTCTTCACTCCAAAGTCACCTTCTCAGAGAGGCACTGACCACTCTGCGCTAAGCTGTGAGCCCAGCCCCCACACCCCTGTCAGCTCGGCCTCCTGTGCTCGGAGCCTGTGGGCGCCCAAGGACGGCACAGCACATGGCCCACGGAGATCTCAGGATGAATCTCTAAAAGATAGGGACCCTTCTTACCACCACGGCACTGTGGCCACCTGCAACAAGGAACTCCTCGGTATCAGGGGATACCTGATATCCCCCCTTCCCCAAAGTCGCAGACACCCCAGCACAGCCCACCTACTGGGGCCGGCTGCTCCTTCCCCTACGCGCCTCCCTGCCTCCCCCCTTCCTTCTCCCCTTTCTACACTGCTTGTTAAGTAAGGCCTACCCCCAACATGGGGCTCGAACTCACAACCCAAGGTCAGAGTCGCCTCCTCCCGCTGAGCCAGCTGGCCGCCCCTCTTAAGTCTCTTTCAATCTATGGGTTCTCCTTTCTCTCTTCCTTTTTCTTTGAGAATTATTTTCGAAGCAGTTCGACTGTTTTACCACTGTTCTCATGTGGGATTTTGCGGGGCGCCCCACCCCCGCCCAGCACCTGTGCTGGTTGGCCGCCCGCCGTGAGCGCTGCGGGAGTGCCGACCGCGGTCTGTGGGGGGGGGCCCTGGGCAGGCGGCTCTGTCTGAGCTGTGCCCCAGGCCGTCCCGAGCACCCTGCTGAGCCACGCCGACCCCGCAGGTGACCCAGCTGAGAGTGTTCGTGTTCGTGCTGGACATCAATGACAACCCGCCCAAGTTCCCCTTTGAAGTCAAGGTGGAGAATATCCCCGAGGTGAGTGAGACGGCCAGGGGTGAGGGGCCAGGGGCTTGGCCTCAGGGCTCCGTCCACGGGGGTCAAGGGCATAGCCAGACCACCCCCCCTGCACCCCCCAGGACACTAAAGTGAACACCACGGTCATCCCTGAGACGGAACTGGAGGCCCAGGACCTCGACAAGGACGACGTACTCTTCTATACCCTCCAGGAGGTGACCCCGGTCAGTGACCCCTACACCAGCTCCAGACCCGCCCTTCGGCCAGTCCCCCTCTGTGTCCTCCCAGCGTCCCAAGCTGAGTCCCAGCCCCTCCTCCCCAGGGCGCCCGTGACTTCTTCTCCTTGGTGGGTACCAACCTGCCCGCTCTGCGGCTGGACCGGACGCTGGACTTCTACACGTGGCAGAGCATGACCTTCCGGCTGCTGGTGCGGGTGAGTAGGCCCGGAGCTCAGGCCCCCACCCAAGCTGCCCCCAGCCCCGGACCCCCAGGCCTGATCCAGCCGGGCTCCGCGATTGCAGGACACGCAGGAGGAAAATGTGCAGCCCAGCCACACGGCCACGGCCACCTTGGTCCTGGAGGTGCAGCCTGCTGACCTTCGCCCCCCCTGGTTCCTGCCCTGTACCTATTCAGACCCTTACGTCTGCATCAACGCCGAGTACCGTGGGGCTGTCCCCACGGGGCACAAACTGGTACTGGGGGCAGGGAGGGGCCGGATGGCCATCAGGGACGAGGCCTGGGTGCCATTAGGCCAAATTTGGTTGTGATTTTCACATGAACGTTCCTTCGAAAGCCAATCCCACCCAACCACATGGTGGTGAGTGGGAACAAGCCCTCTGAGCGTAGAGGGGGCGCACAGGCGTGGCTGTCCCGGGGCAGGGCCCGGCAGCGCCTTGGGGACCCAGCAAAGTGGGCTGAGGGTGGCGGCATGAGGGGCCATGGTGGTGCTCCAGGGGGCAGCTGCCTCTCTGACCAGCTGACATCCCCTCTCTGACCCGAGAGGCCCACGGAGGCACCGGGAGACAGCGGCGCCTGGACACGGGCTCCAGGGCCTCCTGCCCTACCGAGCGGCCCGAGTCCAGACTCCGCGTGACCTCTCCCTGTCCCGCGTGTGTGCTCGCTCTTGGAACGCCTGTCATTCAGATGCAATCAGATGTCTTGGAGCAAATGAACTCAGTAGCCACGGATCCCAAGGGGTGTGGTGGGCAATCCTGCGAGGGACGACTTCCCCTTGAGGGGAGCGGGAGGGGGGCTGGCGTCACACCAGCCCCACAGTGTCTCCTCCTGTCCTTGTCCCTGCAGCCAGCTTCCCTCATCCTACGTCCTGGGCCCATCCACGCCGTGGACGGGGATCAGGGCATCAACCAGCGTATCCTCTACAGCATTATGATGGGTGAGTGCGGGCCAGACCCCTGCTTCTCTCTCCATCCTGCACGTCCTCCCCACCTTGGCCTGAGGAAACCCCAGGGGACTTGCCATGTGGGCAGAGCCAGCGGGGACCCTAGCCCTCAGGCCACTGGAGGGAGCAAGAGGCCGAGCCTTCCCACCATCCTTGCAGGACAAGAAGATGGCACATTTGCCATTGACACTGACTCGGGCAACCTCACCATGACCAGAAGTGTCCCCAGCCCAAAGACCTTCAGTCTGCTGGTCAAGGTGGGTGCCCTGGCCAGGCCTCCATGGCCCTTCCTGAGCCTCGCTCAGGCTGTAGAACTTGTCCTTCAAGGACCCCGCGGGTCACTGAGGCCTCCCCCACCCCAGGGCGAGCAGGCAGACCACGCCCGCTACTCCGTGACCTGGGTCACAATCGAGGCCCGAAATGCCACCGGGAGCCCGCCCCACTTCCCCGAGAGCCGGTACCACGGCACTGTGGCACGAGGCTCTGGAGCTGGCGTGGAGGTCAAAGACGCCACCGCCCCCGCCCAGCCTCTGAGGATCTGGGCCCAGGACCCTGACTTTCCGGTAGGCAGCAGCCCCACTGCGGGTGGGTCGGGGGGTCACGGGGGCAGCCGGGCCCGGGACTCACTGGGCCGTGTCTAGGACCTCAACTCCGCCATCACGTACCGCGTCACCAATAACACCAACTTCCGGATGGATGGCGAGACCGTGCTGACTGCCGCCCTGCTGGCCGATGTGGGGGTCTTCTACGCAGAGGTAAGGGCAGGGGGGCATCGCCAAGGGGCCGGGTTAAGGCGTGGCCTGCGAGGGACAAGCCCCCTTTCTGCTCCAGGTCGAGGCCAATAACACGGTGACCGCAGGCACAGCGACCACAGTGGTGGAGATACAGGTGCTGGAGCGGGAGGAGCCCACCCCCACAGGTGAGCCTCGGCCGGACACACCGCAGGCGACGGCTCAGGGAAGGCTTCCTGCCAGGGCGGTGGCTTCCCTGGGGCAGGCACGCTGGCGGCAGAGGCAAGCCCGAGTCCTGTCCCTGGCCCCCAGGTCCCTCAGCCCCCCCAGAGACCCCCACATCCCCAGAGACTGGAGGAACAACCAGGCCCTCGAGCAGCACCACTTCGGAAGCCCCCAGGCCCCCGGCGCCCTCTCAGGGACCCTCTACGACCAGCCCTGGGGGAGGCCCTGGCCCACATCCCCCCTCAAGCACAACTCTGAGGCCACCTGCCTCATCGACGCCCGGAGGGTCCCCCAGTGTGGGAACCAGCACCTTCCTCCCATCAGCCTCGCCCAGTGGGGGCTCGACAGAGACGCTGAACCCAGGACCCTCTCAGACGATGCCCCCTGGGCCCAGCGGGACCCCACAGCCCTCAGGTAGCACCTCCCATTTGCCCCAGAGTCGCCCTTCCGCCCCCTGACTCGTACTCTGGGTGGACCTGGGAGTCACAGGAGGGCAGGGCCCAGCCCAGGGGGGCCCAGCCTGACCACACTGACCATGAAATCCCAGGGGGGTCTGCTCTGGTCTGGGCAGAGACAGGTTCTGGGGGCCCCAACAAGGTAAACTGGAGAAGGTGTATGGAGGATGGGGCAGGAGCCAGATTTGGGGTCCGGGGGGCCCTACGATTCCAGGCCCTTGTCTCCACCGGCCCCAGCACGGCCTTCATGGCCCTTCCTATGGTGCTGGACCCCTGCCTTGCACGGGGAGCTGGTGGGCACTGACCCCCATCTCCCCTCCCTCCCTTCAGCAGCCTGGCCTCCCCAAGGGCCCCTGGGAACGCACAGCCCCTCGGCTGGGGCAGAGTGGTGCTATTCCCCAGAACCTCAGCTTGTTGTCAGGGCTCCCAGAGCCTGGTGCAGGTGGGCACAGGAAGTGCTTGGGGTGCTGACGGTAAGCGGGCGGTGGTGTTGCTGGCAGGGCCACCCCAGATCGGAGGAGGCAGCACTTCGGGGGACGGCGAGCCCGGAGTCAGCCAAGCTGAGGACCGGCGCTTCTCTGTCGTGGACATGGCGGCCCTGGGCGGGGTGCTGGGCGCGCTGCTGCTTCTGGCTCTCATTGCCCTCCTCATCCTGGTCCACAAGCACTACGGCCAACAGCTCAAGTGTTGCTCCGGGAAAGATCTGGTGAGGCCCTAGGGGGTTGGGGGGCCAGGACTGGAGAGGGGCAGATGGAGAGGGAGAGACGGGGGTAGGCAGGTGAGAACAGTGCCAAGGATAGATGGAGAGGGAGACAGAGAAGGGGCAGGAGGGGGAGCAGAGGTGAGGAAAGACGGGGTGTAGATGTCACAGTCCGCAAAATGGGGAGGAGGCCAAAAGAGGCAGAGAGATAGGAAGGACTAACCTGGATCCTTGTCTCTGGGGAGGGCACCAGGGGTGGGGGTCCCAGCCCAGGCCGGGGGTCCCGGTTGATGCCCTGACTGTCCCTGTCCCCTCCCCAGGAGCGCAAGCCCCTCAGCTTTGACAACCAGGCCTTCGTTGCCCCCCAAGAGGCCAACTGGGCGCCGGCTCCCCACTCCTCACCCGGCCCCACTCGGGCTGCGGCTCCGGAGCCCCCGGAGCCCCCGGAGCCTGCGCCCCCAGAGCCCCCCAGCACCGCGGCCCCTCGCCCTGCCTCAGAGTCCCCTGAGGTGGCCCGCGATGGAGACGGCCCGGCGGCGGTGAGGTCCATCCTGACCAAGGAGCGGCGGCCTGAGGGCGGCTACAAGGCCGTGTGGTTCGGGGAGGACATCGGCGCTGAGGCGGACGTGGTGGTTCTGAACTCGCCCGCCTCGGACACGGCCCGCGCCGCCGACTCTGGCAGCGAGGCCAGCAGCGACGAGGACGCGGATGCGGATCCCCACGACGACGCGCCGGGCGCCGGCTCCACCTACGTCTAGCTCAGCTCCTCGGCTCCTCGGCTCCCCGGCCGGTCGGACCTGAGGTCGGCCGGCCGCTCGCCCCCACGCCACCGCGCACAATAAAGCGACAATTTCCAAGCTCTCTGCGCGCGAGTCGGCGGCCGGGATGCGCAGCACTCCCCCCCTCCGCCCCCAGCAGCTGCCGGCCGTGGGAGGTGACGGTGTGCCCCCCCTCCCCCGCCAGTCCCCGGGTCCGCCGCGGCCGCGCCGGGTGCGCGCTGGGACCTCCCCCTGCCCCTGCCTGGAGCGCAGCGCCATTTCCCGTAAACCACCTGCTGCGCCTGCCCGGGGGGCTTCCCAGGCTAGTGCCAGCTGTTGGGGAGAAGTTCCTCTCCTGGTCTAGCCATGGCCGGGCGGAGGAGGGGGCACCCTGCCCTGCGGATCCCTCACCTCCCCACCTGCCATGGAGATTCTTGGCCTGGGGGAAACTGAGGCGCCACTCTCAGGAACACTCATTTTGGAGAGCAAGTTCCCTGGAGACCTTCCAGGGGGTTACAGCCAGTGGGACTGTGAGGTCGTGTGGGGGCAGTAAACACCCAGGGGTCGGTGGGAAGAGGCACCTGGCCTGTGACCTGTGGCTCGGTGCAGGGGCTCGCCCGAGTGACAGGACCTGGGAGTGGCAGCTACAGGTCATGGGCCAGGCTGGCAGGTGGGGCAGGTTGGCCAGGGCCAGGGCCGTGAGGGGAACCAGAGCCACAGAGTGGGGGACAGAGCCCCCTCTTCTGGCTTCCTCAGGGGAGGACCGCAGGCAGGACTTCCTCCCTGACCGCCACCACACTGTCCCTTGTAGGTCATTGGTGTTTTTCCTAATGAAAAGGCAGCACGAATTCCTTTCCAAATGCCTTGTCCTCAGGGGTACATGAGTATTCTTGTCTGAACAATTCTCATTAAGATTCCAAAGGCGGTGGTGTGGGGGCGCCTGGTTGGCTCCGTCATTACCCAGTGGACTCACTCTGGATTTCTGCTTGGGTCATGGGGTCATGGTCTCAGGCTCCGGGCATCCAGCCAGGGTAGGGCTCCACAGTCGGCAGGGAGTCCACGTGGAGACCCTCCCCCTCTGCTCGCCTGCTCACAAGCTCTCTAATAAATAAATCTTAAAAAAAAAAAATCCCAGTGGGGTGCTGAGCTGGTTCACTTGGTTGAGCGCCCCACTCTTGATCTCAGCTGGGGTCTTGATGGTGAGAGCCACAGGTTGGGCTCCAGTCTGGGCGTGGAGCTACTTAAAAAAAGAAAAAGAAAAAATCCAAACGGTAGGGCTGCCACTTGCCCCACGCCCTCGTCCATGACCCACTTTCCTGGAAAAAAGAAGAGCCTGGTTTTGTGAGGGGTCTTCAGCTTACCCCACTGCCTCTCCACCCCCATTAGCTGCCAGTGGCCCCCTGCCCTGACCCTGCATGTGCAGGGGGTGCTCCTTGAGGGAGAGGAGTGACTGAACCCCGCAGGACCGGCCACTCCTGCCATCCCTGCACGCCCCCCGCGGGTACCCAGGAACCGGAGCGGGGGGCCTGGGGAACTCGTCCTTCCCCCCAACACACGGAACCGGCCGCCAGAGCACGTGACTTCCTCGGCGGCCCCTGCAGCTCCGGCCCGCCCCCCGGCGCGTCCCCATAAAAGCGCTTGCTCCCGGCCTCTCGGGGACGCGAACGTTCCCGCCCGGACGGCCCGGCACGCAGGTACTCGGAGCCCCTGGCCCGCGTGGAGCGCGAGAGCGGGGCAGCGCAGGGCGGTGACCGCGTGGGTCGTTCCGGGCGTCGGGGCGGGATGGAAAGGTGGGGGTTGCCCCGCCGACGGAGCCCTCACCTCCCGGCTTAGGGCTTAGGTTTCGCTTTCCCGGCGCGCGCGGTTTCGCTTTCCCGGCGCCCCGGGCACGCCCCAGCCAGCGGCCGATCTGGTGCTGTCTCCGCAGGGCCCCGCCAGCGCCCTCCCGCCCGGGTCTGGGCGCCGGCTCAACACCGGTGCCTTCCTGTGTGCGCCCGCACACCGTGGTCACACCGGTGCCACGGCTGCCCAGAGCCTCACACGTCGGCAACGCCGTGGCCATCACCCCCCCGCCGCGGCTGTGGTCGGACACCTGTGACAGCGGGGCCACGCGCGAGCGGCGCTCCCCACCTGTGCTGACTCCCCCCACCCCGCCGAGGGCCCACCTGCCTCTCCGCGCCAGTGCTTTGCAGGGAGCGATGGCCGAGGCTCCGGAGAGGTGAGCGCCCGTCCCGCCACCCGGGTGCGCGGCCACACCACCTGGCCGCCCGCACCCTGACCCGGCCCGTCGCCCCACCCGCAGGGGCCCCCCGCGCCTGCTGTTCGGAGACTGGCTTCTGGGGGAGGTCAGCAGCGGCCGATACGAAGGCCTGCGGTGGCTGGACGCGGCCCGCACGCGCTTCCGCGTGCCCTGGAAGCACTTCGCGCGGAAAGACCTGGGGGAGGCGGATTCACGCATCTTCAAGGTGGGACCCTCGCCCAGTCGGGGGTGGGGGAGGGCCGGCCCCGGCCCTGCCCCGCGCCCCCAGGCTCACACCTTCTATCCCTCTCCCCAGGCCTGGGCTGTCGCGCGCGGCAGGTGGCCGCCCAGCAGCAGCAGCGGCGGTGACCAGTTGACCCTTGAGCGCACACTCCGTGCCAGCTGGAAAACCAACTTCCGCTGTGCGCTACGCAGCACGCAGCGTTTCGTGATGCTGCAAGACAGCTCGGGGGACCCCACTGACCCGCATAAAGTGTACGGGCTCAGCTCCAAGCTGGGGTGGAGAGGTGAGGCGCCCCAGGGGAGGGCAGAGACACGGTGCTGAGGGGCACAGGGACTCTGCTCTGTCCTGGAGACAGCCTCTGGAGCAGATTCGTGCTTTCAGAAACTGGCCTGGAAGAGGCTGGTGCCAGGCTGTTGGGGGGTGGGGGGGAAGCTGATTTGGCCTGCTGGGATTAATGGTGGGGAGTGCATACCCAAATGGCCCACTCCAGAGTCTCATCCCACACTCTCCCGATCCCAATTCTCCGTCGGAAGGTGCGGGCATTCACCAGGGGGAGGAGAAGGCCCTTGAAGATGCCCTGCCCTCGATGGTAAGATTGTTCTGCCCTCCTTGCTCCCAGGTGGGGCTGCCACTTCTCACTGGGGCTGGGGAGCTGCTTACGCTGGCCCTCTCTTTCCCCGCAGGGTGGGTTTCCTAGGTCATGCCTGGCAGGAGACGCTGGTGAGAGCCCAGGGCTCGGGCTGAGACCTGAGCCATGTGCCCCAAGCCCCCTCTTTAGCCCAGCTGGCAACGCTGGGGACCTCTTGCTCCAGGCTCTACAGCAGAGCTGCCTGGAGGACCATCTGCTGGAAGCTGCATGGGGGGCGGAGCCAGCCCCCCCAGAGGCTCCTGGTGAGAGGCTGTGTCGGATGGGGGTGCTCGGCCTTGCAGGGCTCCATGCCAGGGGGGAGGAGCAGGCAGGATGGCAGAGTCCTTGTGGAGAGGGAGAAGGTGGGGGGTGGCTGGGCCCACACAGCTGTTCCCAACCGTCATTCTCCTCCTCAGGCCCAGAGCTCCCGGAAATGGAGCCATCCCTGCCAAGGGCAGTAGAGCTGGCCCCCATGCACCAGGCCCAGGTGACAGGTGAGAGGAGCTGGGGAGGGGGGTGCGTGAGGGAGGGAGAGGCTGGGGGACCAGGTGCCAGCTCCAGCCTTCCTCCCAGATGCAGCCCTGGAGCCCTGGCAGCCCTCTCGAGGGACGGAGCCCTGCCCCCCAGTGCAGTGTGAGCAGGACTTGTCCAGGGCTCAGTGCTCACGCCTCCCCAGCAGCCCAGTAGAGCTTCCAGCCTCAGGCCCGGATGTACATCATGTACAAGGTGCCACCGGTGCTTGCAGGAGGTGGTGTGGCACCCCAGCTTTGTGCTCCTGTACGGACTCTCCAAGTTCCAATGTTGTACGGCCACAGCGCTCCAGGCACGGTGCTTCTCCCGAGCTCTGGCGCCTGAAGCTCCCTGACCAGAAGCAGCTGCACTACACCGAGAAGCTGCTGCAGCACGTGGCCCCTGGGCTGCAGCTGGAGTTCAGGGCAGCGCTGTGGGCCCGGGCGCCGGGCAAATGCAAGTCTATGTGGGGGTCGTGCGCCTCCAGCCTCCGCCAGCCCCTCCATACCCCCCCGCCTGCTGCAAAGGAACCAGGACACCCCCATCTTCGACTTCGGCACCTTCTTCCGAGGTCAGTGATGCATGTGATGTGGGGCCGTGTGGTCCCCACCCCGTCCTGTCCTGCTGGGCCCTGCTCACCGCAGTCCTATCCTGCAGAGATGATGGAGTTCCGGGCTCGCCGGCGTCGGGGCTCCCCACACTACACCATCTACCTGGGCTTTGGGCAGGACCTGTCAGCTGGGAGGCCCAAGGAGAAGAGCCTGGTCCTGGTGAAGGTGAGGCATGGGGTCCTGGGGGCAAGGCTGCATGCAGCCCCCGTCCGGCCTGACGACACCCTCCCCACAGCTGGAGCCACGGCTGTGCCGGGCGCACCTGGAGTGCGTGCAGCGAGAAGGGGTGTCCTCCCTGGACAGCAGCAGCCTCGGCCTCTGCCTGTCCAGCTCCAACAGCCTCTACGAAGACCTTGAGCACTTCCTCATGGAGGTGGGGCAGCCGGCCTGAGGGCCACACCCCTCTCTTCAAGCTAATAAAAAGGACTTGAGACTCAGTGCTGGTGTCCTGACCCGGGGCGGGCTCAGGGTTGGGGCTGGAGCTCAGAAGGGGCACCACAGACCTCCTGGGAGCCCACAAGACCTACAGGCCCAGCAAGGGAGGTGACCACCGCTGCACCCACCCGCTCTCCGCTGTCTTCACAATGAAGAAACAGGCCACACACTTTAGAGCCAACAAACTCTACTTAAAGAATACAAAATGCTCTGGGGACAGCAGATGTTTGCTCTCGCAGGTGTGCTGGGGAGAGGGGCATCAGGAATGGCCAACTCTGTGCCATGCGCAGGCGCCCCCACCCCCGCCTCCCAAATCCACTAACACTGCACTCTGCCTCGTGGGAGGCGGCAAACGTGAGTGTCGTGTACAGAGCAGAGTAACAGAAAAGTGGGCAATGGCCTTCCCTTGTTCCTCTAGAAAATAAAATCAGGCCATCCGTGAGAAGGGTCAAGGAGCTCCTTCCACCCCCAGCTCCCTGCTGATCACCAAAGGCTTCGCCTTTCAAGTACTGAGTCAATCAAGAAGTTTCTAAAGATAATCCATTTTTGATAAATTAGAACACAATGGAAACAGTGTGTATCTATAATATACATATAAAAAAGTCCAGTTTTAAACTGTGAGCAGGACAGGTGCACAGACCATATGTGATCACGGGAACCCTGAATACAGGAGTGCTGGCTGGGTGTCTTCAGAGGTTTCTGCTACTGCCACTCCAACAGAACCACTCGGGGACGGGGGCCGGCGCGCCCGGCCTCAGCTCTCGGTGCCCTGGGCAGGCGCCTCCTCGCCGGCCTCGGCCCTCCGGTGCCGGCGCATGTGTCTGTACTTGTCCACATAGGCCTTGACCAGGTTGCCCACCTTCACGGGGTTGATCTCTCCGCTCTTGCTGTGGCATATCTGGGGGCGTGGGGGAGAGGCACAAATGACCCGGACGTCCACGGGGTCCCCATCACAAGACGCACAGCACGACGCACATCCCCCTGCTGGGGCCGCCTCACACGGCAGCCGGAGACGTGTGGCCAGCGTGCCACAGATCAGGCCCTGATGCCCCGGGCCTGAGAACCGTCCAGCTCCCGGGCTCTTGCTTTCCCACTTGCAAGCATTATGCACCTGTTACTCGCCCACTCGACAAGCAACAGGGACGCGGTCCGTCCCCTCACAAACACCGACGCTTACTCACCCCGCGCGTCCACGTGCTCCCGTGACAGGAGGACGGCAGTGGCCTCTGGCCGCACCACCCTGGGCCGGTACCGAGGGTCTGGGTCAGCGGGACGCAGCACGGACCACCCACCCGCACCCACCTTCTGCACGGCCTTGCGAAGGATGTCCTTGTACTCCTGCTTGGTCACGTCCCTCCTCTGGTAGAAGGGCTTGATGGCCAGCTTCACCTCCTCCACCGCCCGCTCCTGCACGTGCAGCTTCTTCAGGTACTGCGGGAAGCGCGCGTGTGACCGCCCTGCCTGGGGGCCGCGCAGCCCGCGCACGGGGGGGCGGCCCCACTCACCTCCTCGTTCTTGGCCTTCTCTGCGGCGGCAGGCCTGGGAGCGGCCGTCCTCTCCTCGGAGTTGCTGGCGCCAGTGGCGTAACAGGCTGGCTCGGCGGCTGTGGTCAGGGCGGTGGGCGCTGGGGCCGGGCTCTGTGAGACCCCGCAGCTCGCCAGGGGAAGGCTCCCCTGCAGGATAAACTGGACTGTGGGCTGGCTGGCTGCTGCGTATGGCGGGAGGCTCACGGGCAGAGCTGGGGCGGGAGGCAGGTTGGGGGTATAAACCTGGACAGAAAGGCAGACGGCTCAGGGCAGCACTCCCACCCCCACGGCAGGAAGAGCCCCGGCCAGAGAGGGAAGTCCTCAGCCCCAGCCCGGCACAGCCCGTGTGGCCTGGCGCCAGACCACATCCCTCCAGCCCAGGCACCCACCTGAGAAGGCTCAGCGTCGGGGAAGCCAGACTCTGGAAGTGCATAACCAGGCGGAGGGAGCTCAGAGAAGGATGCCTGCTGGAACCCCACCGAGGGGCCCATGTCTTCTGTTTCCCAGACCCCTTCCCGGGGCTTCTGGGGCCGGTGAAGCGGCGTCCCTGAGGGCCAACATAGGGGAGGTGGGTGCTCTGTGGCCACCCTGGGCCAGAAGCTGCTTCCTGGCTGGAAAATTCCAGAAAAGCATCCCAGCAGCAAGGACCACAGGCCAGGCTGCAGCCACCTCCCTGCCTCATAGCCTACGCTGCCTGAGTGACCAAAGAGGTCCCGTGCAACCCCCCCCACACACCAGTGGCCACTCGGGGCCATCCTCCCACGCTGCCCCGGTCCACCCCCAGGAGTGCCCGCGGGAACACCCTACTCACGCAGGCCTCGGTCCTCGGCAGGGGCACCGCTCTCTGCCTCCTGGAGGTTCCAGGTGACTCTCTTCACCAGGGCTTTAGCCCGCAGCAAGGGGGTCTGAGAGGGGCCTTCCTCCTTCCCCACGGGCACCCCGCCCCCAGGCTGGCTCCCCAGGGTGCTGGGCAGCACGGCAGCCCCAGCTGCGTCCTGCTGGAGCGGGGGCTTCTCCTCGGGGCCCGGAGCCCGGGGCGGGGGCTGCGCGGCATCTTCACCGTGGATCAGCGACACCTCCCGCCTGATGACAGCCACGGCCAGGCTGGTATCCTGTGGCCGGCTGGCCAGGGGCACGGGAGGGTTGGGCGGGAAGGCTCGCTCTGGGGAGGAGTCTGTGCTCTCCGGGGAGGGTGGGGAACTCATGTCATCCAGCTGCATGAAGAAGGCTTCGCTGGAAAAATCCTCGAAGACGTGCCCCGCCTCAACAGAGTCGCCGTAATCAAGGTCCTCGGGTGGACACTCCGCTGGTGCCTCTGGAACCGCCTTGTGGGCTTCGGCCTCCGCCGGGGAGGCGTCTGCTCCCACTGAGGCCAGTACTGAGGCCGGTGGCCTGGCTGGCTGCTCCCTGTCAGGCTTCTGCTCCTCCTGGGGAGCCGGTGCCAACTTCTTCTCTGGGGAGCGAGGCCTCGGCCGCTTCTCATGGGATCGAGGGCGCTGATGCTCCCGGGACCTATGCTCTGTGCTTGGCGACCTTGGTGACCTGGACCTACGCTTCCTCCTCTCATGGGAACCCCACCTGGTTCGGGGCCGCTCCCAGCTCCTCTCCCGCGGGTGCCGGTGCCTCCGGCCTCTCTCCAGGCTGCTGGGGGGTGAGCACTCCCTCCCCCGAGACCTGGACCCTGACCGCCTCCGCTTCCTCCTTCTGCTCTCCCTGCGTTCGTGGGAGGAGCTGCCGGGGCTGCCTGAGCGGGACCTGGACCGCCGCCGGCCATGGCTCCAGGAGTCCCTCTTCCTCCTCCTGCCCTCATCCTTTGCCTTCTTCCGCTTGGCTCGCTCGTGGCTGCTGGAGTGGTCGCTGGAAGACCTCTGGCCCCGGGACTTGGTCTGCTGCCTCTTGGGGTGGTCCTCACCCACTGGTGGTGACGCCGACCGTGAGCTCCTGTCCCCAGAGCGGGAACCTGAGCGGGAGCCCGAGCGGGTCCTCCTGTGCTCCCTGGCACTGGCCCGCTTCCTCTTGGCTTTCTTCCTGCCACGGGAGCTGGACGTGGAGCGGGAGCAGGATGGGGACCTCAGCTCCACGATCCTGTGGGTGGTCGTCTGCAGTGCGTCCGGGCTGGGCGGGGCCTCTGGCTCTGCTACAGTCACACAGGTCACCGTCCGCTCCTCGGAGCCAAAGAAGGTACTGCAGGGCAGCTGGTCCTTATCTTCCCAAGGCTCCTGTGGGGACAGCCTCTGTGCCCGGGAGGCTGAGCCCTGGCCCTCGGCAGCCCCTTTGCCCAGCCCCTCGCACTCCAGGTCGGAGGTCCCCTCAGCAGCCCCCGCGCCCCGGAGCTCGAGCCCGCTGGAGGAAGGCCCCTGAGAGGGCTCGGGCTCCGTCCCAAAGACAGTCTCCACCGTGTAGGAGGTGACGCAGCGCACAGTCTGCAACGTTGGGGCCTTTGGGCTATTGATGGAGATGGTGCGTGTGATCTCAGAGGGCAGGAGGCCAGAGCCCAGGCGCTCAGGGCTGCTGCCGGCAGAACTGGAGTCGGAGCCTGTGGGGTCAAAGGGGTCGTAGATCTCACTCTTGAGCTGTTTGGTCTTCCTGATGGAGAACAGGGGCGAGGGGTTCTCTTTCCTTTGCACCTTATTGTCGACAGGCCGGAACGTGTTACAAAAGCCAGGGTTGCAGAGTCTGCCGGAATGTGCCGTGTTCCCGGGAATATTGATCCTGAAGCTCTCGAAGGTCGAGCTGACACCCTTCCCCTTCGAGGGTCCCAGCGAGGCAGGGGACTGGGAGCCGCCCCCTGAGTGCGGGCCAGGCTCTTGTGGGCCCCTGCTGCTGGGTTCGCCCTCTGCTCGGGCACCATGGCCAGGCTGCCCAGGGCCCTCCCTGCCCGTGAGCCGGCTGATGCAGGAGCTGGGGATCTCAGCACGCTGCTCGCTGGTGGGGGCCACATCCCCCTGTCTGCCACCGCTGTCCTCCCTCCTGACCTTTGGTATCCTCGGTAGCTCAGAGATGTCGGGCCTCCTGGGAGCTGGCTTCAGGGCCTGGCCCAGCAGCACGCCGGCAGGTGGCAAGTGAGAACAGCTACCAGAGGTCTTTGAGGATGCAGAGCTGGGGGGCAGAGTGTGCCGGCCGTCACCATCACATCGGGGCTTGTCTCTCGGCTTTAAGCCAGGCCCGCACACGCCTGACAGGTTCTGAGTGTGACCGGACGGAGGGGTCACTGACGAGTCCAGTCTCACAGTCGCCCCAGCCGTGAGCGCGGGGACACGGGAGGGCGCTGGCCCGCCATAACAGCTCAGCCCCACGCTCTGCAGCCCACTTCCTGAGTGCGGCGCTCTGGGCTGCAGGCAGGCCCCAGGCCCAGGGAGCTTCCCTGCTTGGGACAAGCCGCCTGTGCTCCGAGGGAAGGAAACAGGTGCTGAAAGACAAGAGGGCGAGTGGCCATCAGTCCCCACCACCCCCTTTATGAAGCGCAGTCCATCGTCTCACTCAGATCACAATGGCTTTCTCCTAAAAGCTGTGCTTTTAAACGCCTATTCCCGGGGCATCTGGGTGGCTCAGTTGGTGAAGCGTCTGCCTCCGGCTCAGGTCATGATCCCACGGTCCTGGGATCGAGCCCTGTGTCGGGCTGGGGCTCCTGCTTCTCCCTCTGCCTCCGCCCCCCTGGCTCGTGCGCCTGCTCTCTCAAATAAATAAATAAATAAATAAATAAATGCCTATTTCCACTTGCTCCCTGAGCTAGGCCTCTGTGCACCTGGGGGCCCGGGGACAGTGCCTGGGGCTCACTTGCCACTGTGGGTACTTTCTCTTGTGTTTCACAGTTGTGCTCTGTGGCCACGGAAAGTGCCCCTGCCAGTTACAGATGCTTGTCACAAAGGGGGGGGGCCAGGAGGGGCACAGCCTACCCCATCCTCCACGGCTGGGCAACCCCCACCACAGAAACCTTCCAGGGCCTGGATACATGGGGGAGGGCTGCACAGGGGCTGGTTCCATGGCTCTGTGAGAACACACACCAGCCACATTACGGCCATGGAGGGTCTGTGGGCTGGCCCTGAAACCCTGTCGTCACCTAAACCATCAGCCTGTAAACTCCATTCAAAAAGGCACGTAGAATTAATGGAGCAGAACTCAGAAAACTGGGGGCGCCTGGGTGGCACAGCGGTTAAGCATCTGCCTTCGGCTCAGGGCGTGATCCTGGCGATCTGGGATCGAGCCCCACATCAGGCTCTTCTGCTATGAGCCTGCTTCTTCCTCTCCCACTCCCCCTGCTTGTGTTCCCTCTCTCGCTGGCTGTCTCTATCTCTGTCGAATAAATAAATAAAATCTTAAAAAAAAAAAAAAAAGAACTCAGAAAACTGCGCCCCTTCACGTCCATCTTGAACTGAGAAGGCACTCAGTCCCCCAACTGTCTCATCTACTGCTCGCTCAGAAACAGGGAGAACCGGTGGGTCACATGACCCCCGCAGCGTCCCGGAGTGTCAAGGCAGAGAGGGTGTCCCCGCGGACACTGCTGGGCTTTGTGCAGCAGCCACCTCACCTGCTCTCTTGGCGCTGAGGGAGCCGTCCCGGTGGATGATGACGTCCGCGCCATTCATCATCAGGAGGGTCTGGCCCGACAGGATGCTCCCCACCAGGTCTGGGACGGGCGCCTCGTCCACTTCTGGCTCAGGTGCCGTAGCAGGAACGCTCCTCCTGCAGGTGCAGACCCACTGCTGCCTCCCCAAGCCCAAGACCCTCGAGCCAGGCAGGTGCCCCCCCAGCTCCCCGGCACCCCCCAGGTCCAGGCTGCCATACGTAGAAGAGGCTGCCTGCTGGGCCCCCAGATGTGGAGCACATCAGACCATCCAGCAGCTCTGACAACAGGAAAGCAGGCTGTTTGGAGGTGAAACCATCTGATGCTTCTGATCCCCACTGCCACCAACAGCAAGGCTGTTAACCGGTGTCACTGGGTTGCTGGTTTGTTTGATGGTGAAACAGAAGGAAACAATCCAGCCAGGGGGTGGCAGTGCCAACAGCAGCTCCGTGGCAGAGGGGGACAGAGGCGGCCTAAGCACACGTGGCTACTCGCCCCCGGCTGGCGCCCGGCAGACCGTGGCCCGCCACTCCATCCTCATGACCTCGACTGCAGCACTTCCTCCCGGGCTAGGAGGAGCACCAGGCCAATTTGGAGCCCCGCTGGCCCCACCCCAGCACACACCTGGAGAGCCCCATGGCCACGGGCCTGGCCACAGGCCGGTGAGAACGCAGCGCTGACTGGGACAGAACCCTCCGCTTGGCGCTCAAAGGGGAAGCAGGGTTCGCAGACTGCTCTTCACTGCTGGCGAGAACACACGGGCCAAAGGAACGGTGACCCCACACAGAAGGCCCAGGGAGACCCCCAGCCCCTCCTCAACTGCACACATGGCAGCACCTGTGCCCCCACACTGAACATGGGACCCATGGAGTGGCTTCCTGTTGGCAAGTGCCCAAGCCTCTGAATGGGCACAGGGCAGGTGGAGCACACGTGCAAGATAGACCTTTCTCCACGTGAGCAGATGAGAACGTATAGAGTTCTACACACCACCTACGTGAGTCTGAAAAGGAGTCAGGAATCGTCACCCTCATGGTACAAACACAAAATCTGAGGCCACTGCCAATGTAGAAAAGAGGAAGGTCCCCCTGCAGTTACCTGTCAAAGGGGTCCAGCTCATAGGGATCTCCGAAGAGCGACAGAGAGGCCACTCCGATGTCTGCACGCATCAGCCCCAGAGAGGGGTCTGCTGGCTTGTGCACAGACGGGATGCAGGCTCCGCAGGCCGGACCCCGGAGGCCCAGCGTCCGTGCAATGCGGGAGCGAGCTGTGGCTTCATTCTGAACCGAAGTCCCAGAGGGAAAGGAATGATGAGCAAGACGGGAGCTAAAGGCTCCAGAAACACCACGCAGCAAGCTGCGTAAATGCCACACCAGAGCCCAAGGGCTTCACGTGGGTAACGGTAACATTCTAAAGGTGTTACGCCAACAGAGCTAACGAACACATCCCAACATCCCCCATCTACACACCGCAGAAGCACCTGCAGGAACCGGGCACACCCGCTGCAGGCCGTGTTCGATTCTGAGCACAAATTCACAAGCAGCAGGACCAACCACCCAGGTGATGACTGACTTGACACCTGCGGAGGGGTGCTGAGGGGACCCGCAGGTGTGCCACCAGCGCCCACGTGTGGCCATCCCTCCAGGAATTCCGCCGGAATAAACCACCAAAGCAGCTGCTCACATACTCCATGTAAAACGGAAGCGTAGGCTTCCATAAGCGTAAACTGTACGCATTTACATTCATCAGGCAATGACAACAATTTTGGGTATAAATTCCCATATGGATGCGGCAAACACCTGAACGATGGCCACAACTGAGCTCTTTATGTTTCACGCATTAACGTGCTTTCAGCATCCCTCCCCGGAGCTGCAGTGAGGACAATACTTTGGAGCAGGGACATGCGACACGGGCTGCACACACACAAGGAGGGGCCCCACGCTGAAAACCTGGTGGCCAGAGAACTGGAGGACGAGGAACAGCCTCAAGTGGGCAGTGCTCACAGGTGACCCACTCCAGTACCTCCGGCAGGACAAGACCACTCAGGCTGAAAACCCAGTCGCACGTCCCAGCCGGCATCCCTCTCTCGACTCTCCCCCACCCTCCCAGCTCCCAGTGGGCTCCCACACACCAGCTAACAACCCGCTCGCCTCCCTGACAAGCTGGTGGCCATGGCCCTGCTGCCTCCACACCCTCTGGCCTGCCTGACCCTCTGCACGGGGCCCACCCCTCGGATGCCAGGAGTCATACACAACCCCTCAGGACGTCCCGCTCCAAAGGGTCCTGGAAAATCTCTTGTCCCAGCCCCATCTTCAATGTGTGCTGCAGAAATGTTCATTTTCATCAGGGGATCTCTAAGTCAATACAGAACAAGGAGGCTTTTTCTGTGCATCCCACCACCTGGCTGCACAAGGGAACTGACCCGCACAGTGGGAACACTACCCTCCAAGGCTACCTTTGACTTTCTCCCTTTTCTCTTCTTCACGCGACTCTGACGTCTCTTAGCCCCTGTCCCGGAGCTCCTGCTTTTCACAGACGATCTGGACTGCGTCTTCCTTCTTCCCGACACTTTCTTCCGTCTTCCTACAAAAAGCACTTTGAGAATCTGTGCTTTCCTGTGTGCCCTGCGGCCCCCCGCCCAGCCCGTGGGCGTCCCCCCAAGGATGCACCGTACAACTGGTACACAGACAACTGTGTGCACTGGCTTGGGGTTGTTACACGGAGAAATAAGCCATAATTTAAAAACCAGTGTCTCCCCATGGAGGAGCGAGAGGGGGAAGGAAGGCAGTGCAGAGCAACATGCACACCCGACTTCTGTCACCAGGAAATATTTCACATCGTCACGTAACAAAACGAAATGAAAAACCAACCAACCAACCCTGATGGTCCGGAGTAAAATGAAACAAATGGCCCCGGGCGTGTGTCCACTTGATCTAACCACAGAGCACCTATCACGCAACTCTACCAACAGGTCCTAAAGCTTAAACCGCACAAACACCGGGGCTCAGCCCTGGTCAGTCACCTCAGGGACGCTACCACGGGCTCAAGGGGGGCCCTCATTCCGTGACGCTCCAACACGCCCTGGAAACCCACAGGGGCTTCAGCGTGGAAGGAGCGGACTGCACGGAGACGGAGCGATCGGCCCTCGTGACGTATGCCATTAACACATCACACGTATCTAAATCCGTGAGTTCCGAACGCGGCTGACAACCCGAACTGAGCTCGGCGCAGGGTGCTACTTGCACCTCGGTGCTTCTGAGAAGCAAACCAAGGCCTGGATCTTCGTTGTCCCCAAACCCCGCAGGACCGGGAAGCAGCCGGCGCGGGAGGAAAGCCTCTCCTCGCCTTCCTCCGTGAGGTCACGGGGCTGAGTGCGGAGCACCACAAGCAGGCAGGCGACTTGCAAACACAGATCCAGACAAGAGTCCGGCTGAAGCCGAGGGACCTTGGGCTCCGCTGACAGGCTGCAGGCAGGTGAGCATGGCCCGTGGGCCGCCAGACTGGGAGGGGCGCGGACGGCCACCTGGCTCCCTCCACGGTCAAGAGCAGGGACACTCACCAGGCACAGCCCCCAGTGCTGCATGGATCTTGTTCAGTCTGGATTCAAATAAACTAGGGTTTAAAATTCTATCACATTTATGACACAATCAGAACCTTCGACACGGACACGCTATTTCACGGCGTGAGGAATCACCGTTCACCTTCTCAGGTGGCACGAGGGCACTGCGCTTCAGTTGAAAGAAAAAAAGACTGCGTCTTTCAGAAACACATAAGGTATCTCCAGGTAAAACGACGATGACATGAAGGGTCTGCTTCCAAATAGTGTGGGAGGGAGCAGGTGAGGGTGCAGAAGTGAAGTGGAGGCCACAGGACGGCTGAGTGGGGATTCACTATTCGATTCTCCCTATGCCTCCAAAGGTTTGACAGAAGTCTGTAAAAACAAAAAATTCACCAGCAAAGCCAAAATAAAACAAAGCAAAAAACCAAAGAAGACCCCAAAATCAAAAACCACCAGGCAAAATGAAGTCAACAAAGCATAACCAAGGACAGAAGCACTATTCTCAGCTGCCTGAGCACAGGTAACGGGGGTGCGGCCTGTCCTTAGTGGGGTACGCGCTGGGGACAAAAGGAAACCCTTCTGGTCCCGCCTCGAACCACAGCGCTGGCAAGACCTGAAGGTGTTATTCTGAGGCCGTTCTCTGGGGGACGGAGACGGGGTGAGCAGCGGGCGGCAGGAGCTAGCACTGAAACGTGGGACTTCTGACACGAGAAACTAGAGACGCAGATGGGAAACGAGAGGTAAACCCTTAATAGCCTTCACATGAAGTCAACGCCGGCGCGGTGGGTCTCCCAGCTCTGCCCCACCCTTGGCACAGCACAGGCACAGCGCGGCCGCTCCGCATTTTCACCAGCGACAGAGCCGGACAGCACCGGGTCCCGGCCCGGCAGTGGGGACACAGGGCAAGGCAGGGCACGTCACACAGAGCCCACGGTCACAACACAGGCCCACAGGCACGGCGCAGACAGCAACCATCCCCAGGGCTGGGGAGGACGTACGGCACTCGGCTCTCGTGCTGCTGATGGGGGTGGAGAACCATGTAACCTTAGCCGCACCTTTACCCAATGAGCCCACGGTCCGGTCTTCCCCTTCCCCAAGAGAAACCAAACACCTGCTGCGAGACACTGATTCAAGGCCATTCAGAACATCCGCAGCATCTCTGTCTGTAATAGCCTTGCACAGAGCACAACCCAAGTGACCCCGGCAGGAAACCGCGTCAACAAATTGTGGCGTGCTCGTGTAATGCTGATGTTCCTCGACAACAAACAGGAACAAATCAATCACGGACACACAACTACACCGCTGAGTGACAAACCAGCACACGCGTTCAAGATCTCACGAACGTCTTGTTACACAAAGTCTGAAAACAGGCAAAACTAACGTCTAGTGCGAAGAAGGATGCCAGGGCTGCGCCGGGGGCACCGGCTGGGAAGGGCTGGGCTGGGTGGGGTGGGAGTCCTCGCTGTCAAACCTGCATCAATACAGTTGATGCCAAAAGACCTCAGATCCGCGAGGCCACAGTGACTTAAACGGATGACCGACGGGGAGAAGGAGAGCTCTCCATAGGAGCCCAGGCCAACTGAAGAATGGCGCAAGAGCCTGACACTCGAAGCCACCGCCACGCTCGGCGGGGAGGACGTGTGTGAGGACCTGGACACGCGCCACCCCAGGGCTTCTCCCCAGAAGGTACCTACTGATACCAGGCAAGGATGGGACTTACTAGGACAAAATCACCAGAACCAACACAGAAAAGGACAAGAAACCAGTGGATTAATCATTTCAACAGCTCCCACAGAGAAAAGCCCAGAACAGGGTCTTCCTGGTACACTGTTGCATTCAGGGGGAAAAGGGGCAGTCCTGCCAAAAAGTCCTGTGGAACGCTTCCTGACCAAACACGGCTCGGCGGAGTCGCCCGGATGTGCACGCACAGACCTCACGGCCTGCGGTGGCTGTTCAGACAGACAGACAGAGCACATCAGACCCGCCTGGCCTGGAGGAGCTTCCGTGCGGTATTTCTGTGACCTGAAAAACCAGCTTGCAGAACCTGACGTGGCTCTAGGGGTGAAGCTCCTGGGGGGCGAGCACGTGGCCTGCTGCTTCTTAGGGACATACGCACACAGCCCGCAGCCGAGCCACCACACCTGGGCTTACCTGCTCTCCTCCTGCGCTTGGCAGGGGCTCGGGGCGCCACAGGGCGCTGATACACAGCAGTGCTCAGACCAGCAGCGACGGCCTCGATGGTCTCGTCCAGCAGAGAAGACATCAGGTACCGTGGGACATGCTACATGGCAAGGGGGGGTGCCGTCAGCGGGGTGATCGCCCTCAGGCTTCTCATGCATCTCCCTGTGCCTCGCAGAGAACTCCGGGCAGGATCCCAGCAGGGGCGGCACCACCTGGGAGGCCTGGAGAGGCCCCGTGCCAGCCCCCGCCAAGCTAACCACAGAAGCTGGCTGCCCTCAGCCTAGCGGGTGTCCCTTTCTTGCTTCTGACAGGAAGAGCTGAGAGCTTCCTGCAGGCACTAGGGGCCCTGGGAGGGCCTCCTGAGAAGCAAGTGCGGGGCGAGGATGAAGGATGAGGGTGAGGCAGGCGGTGAGGAGAGGACCCCACAGCCAGGGCCGACTCAGCTCGCCGTGCTGGTGCAGAGCGGGCTCACATGGCAAAGGGGGGGGCACGGCACAGGCTGGGAGCCAGGAAGGAAGAAATCAAGAGATGGGACACGGGGCACTGGGTGCACACAGGAGGAAGTGAGGAAGGACTGCAGGCATCTGTGATGGGGGCATGGGGTACCAGCCCCCACAAAGTCCTCCGAGCCCCTCTCCATCAGCCCGACGCTTTCCCTGGGTAAGCAGCCAGACTTCAGAGAAAGCTGTCACTGCCCCTCCCAGTGCTGCCTGTGGCCGGTGTTGCTACAGGGGGCAGGACTGGCACCCTCAGCCTCGTGCACACCCACCTGGATCCTCCTGGCAGTGGAGATCCGGTTCCGGTTCACGGTTGCTCGGACCCTCTCGCTCTGCCGTGTCCTGGCGATAGCACGGGTCCTCCCTGCATGGGGCCGAAGCCGGCTGGTGGTGGGCACCACATCAGCCAAGAGCAGGGAGACCTCCTCCTCACTCACAGGACCTGCATCTGGGAAGAAAGAAAATCCTGCACCGATTTTCTGTGGCCGATGGCATCTCCCCGGGGCCTGCGCTGCCCTGAATCAACAGACCCCACATACAGCCATACAGCTGCCCTGACAGAAAGCCCTACAAGTTCTCCCCGAAGAAGAGAAGCCCCTCTGAGCGCTCCCGGCCCGGGAGGGAGGTGGTGCCTTACCAGCAGCGGGAGCAGCTCCAGGCGCGGCACATTCTGGACAGAACCATTCATCTACTGGCACCTCCTGGAGAGGAGGGTCCAAACATTCCATGTGGTACCTACAGGACCAAGAGGGTGGCAGACAAGTGTTTCAGCATCACCGTTACAACCGAGTGAGCCACCGACAGCCACCAAACGTGTCCCAAGACTGTAATGCCGGTGCAACAGACTGAGTTGTGTCCCCCCCAGGCCGTGTGTTGAAGCCCTAATGCCCAAAGTGACTGCATTTGGAGATGGGGTCTCTGGGCAGGGCGGGGCGGTTGTGAGGTTAAATGAGGTCCTGAGGGTGGGGCCCTGACCCATGTACCAGGGTCCTCAGGAGAGCGAGGGACCCAGTGCTCCCTCTCCCCAGTGGAGGAAAGGCCACAAGCACATAGCAGGAAGGTACTCCCGGCTGCCTGGAACATCTCACCAGACCTGACCCTGGGGACACTGCTCAGAGGTCCATGTACATCAGACAAGGAGACACTAGGCTGCTATGTTCCTGCAGTCCTTCCCCAGGCATGTTGGGCGTCTCTGCCCTCCAAAGGGGGCCCAATGGTCCCTGAACCCTCCACAGGAGGCCTCCTGCGTGGAGGGACTGACTTAAGTGGCGAAGTGACCCAGGGCAGCTCTGTCCTGTGGGGAACACGTGGCTGACCGTGGCAGGTGTCTTGCACCTGCCTGCACCTGGAGGCTCATCTCTGGTTGGTTATGAGACCTCAGCTTGTCCTTCCCCACCCCATCGTGACTCGGCAGCCCTAAGAATTTCAAATGTTGGCACTGCACACGTCACAATGCAGTCTGAGGGGCTAACGGAGAAAGGGAGGTTTTGTTCGCTGAGTAGACGAAAATGTGGCCCAAGCAGGGTCTTCCAGTTGCTTCGATCCAGCCTTCAAGGACAGCAGTTTGGGAAGAGTCACTTAACTGCTGGCATGGGCTGCCCATGCCAGCCTTCTCCAAGCCTCATGCCAAGACCCCACACAGCCCTGAGCCAGACAAAAACCCATGTGGACACCCCACTACCTCCCTGAAGACTGGAGTCCCGATTCAGTGCAGCTTCACAACCACGTACTGCTCACAGTGCTGGAGTGTGAGTGTCCAGTGAGCCAGGACAGGGGGAGACCCTCGCCCGTGAGCCCCTTGCTGGGACCTCACGTGAGGACCACAGGGATGGAAGCGCGGGCTAGGGAGGCCCTTCCTGGAATGTAGCCCAGCAAGCCCAGGACAGCGTCGAGTCCTGGGGAGCACCCCAACACCCCAAGTAGATCCCAGCCTCAGAAGACCCTTCCCTACGTGGTCTCAGGAATAGAATCAAGAATTCTGCAGCTTCTCACAAAGCATTCCAACATGGTTCACTTGATGTTCTCCTCGGCCAAGTTCCAGGGCCTCGAGTGGAGGCCGCCAGTGTGACAGGAGCCCGGCCCGGCCAGTCTGCATCAAGTGCAGCCTCTCCACGGGGAAGACTGGTTATGGACTCACACTGAGAGAGGGCCACATCAGTGGCCACCAGGATGGGGGCGAAGCTCCCATGCTGAGCACAGCGCTCTGCGGGGCAGGCGTAGCCCCCCAGAACCGACCCCTGCCTGCAAGGAAGCCGCAGCGATGGGACGCGGGGACGTCCTCAGTGGTTTCCCTAGTGACCAAATACCTATACGTTAAATTGCAAATTTAAAAAAATCAGAGACAATCTGTACCTTACTTCCTGTAACAGTGAAAGGATCGGTTATACACATTCATGCATCTATAGCCTTGTGATTCCACTTCCAAGAGGAAAGGAGTAGTTTCTGACTTGACTGTTAAAGATACAAGACGATGACAGGAAGACTCAGCACGGGGCACATACGAACAGTGTAAGGGCGCCTGGATGGACAAGATCACTCTATTTATCAGTCTTAGTGTTTTAGATTCATCAAGATTTTTATATACTTCAGTTGCTTGTTACCTGCTAATTAATTCAAGCACACAAAAAAGAAAAATCAATACATTAAATTTATGAATGTACCTTACAACAGTAAGAAAAAAAAATTAACGAAGTTCTAAAAAATCCCTAAAAGTCACCGTCTAGTTATTAGGATTAAGAACGACCCTGGCGTAAAGAATTGAGCACCGTGGGCCCAATTCAAAAGTGGCAGGAAAACAACAAGACCTTGTGATCGAACGTTCCAACAGCCTCACCCGGGCTCACCAGCCACCTTGGAGACCACCAGAAGGCACCTAAGTCTAGCATCCAGCTGGAGGGCCCTGGGCTGCAGAGGTGAGGCCAGTGACAAGCACCACAGACAGTCCTTCCCACCTCGAATGGCCTCTCCTGCTGCATCCAGCTGTTCCAGGCCAGAGCGCCCACAAACACAGGGGAAGGACTGGTTTTGCATGCGAGCCGAGCTGAGTGCTGAGCTGCCCACCGGCCCCGGGACCCAGGAGGCTGTATTTCCTCAGCTTCCTGCCTGCACTCTGTCAAGGCAGTAAACTAGGCACAGGGATGGTAAGAGCAGAGACTGGCTTTGAGGGTTTGCAGGACACCCAAGGCACCCCTCTCCTGTCCTCCAGACTCATAGCAACCAATGAGCTGCGAGCAATCAGACAGGACAACTCCCAGGGCCCCCAGCTGGAGCATCCCATTAGTGGAGCGTTCACAAGGCACGCATGCAGGCAGCCACTCGTGAGAGGGGAGACCAGATAGAGTGTGTGAGTCGAGAGGGTGGCTCCGGAGAGGTAGGGTCCTGGGAGCTGCCTGAGAAAGGTAAACGCACAGTGTGTGGCATTTGTCTGGGGAGTGAGCATGTGGCAAACTGAGCTCCACGCAGGAGGCACTGGGTAGGGAGGCCTTGGGCAGGGTCAAAGCCAGGGCCAGTGTGCAAAAGGGACAAACTCGAGCACCTCCAAGGCCAGCTCTGGGCCATCAGGGCTCGGGACCTCTTGCCTTGTGCTGCTTCTCAGCCCAACCCTCAAAAGGGCTACCTATTGCCCAAGACGAAGTTCCAGACCTGCCAGCCTCATGGGATTCTCTCATTGCCACCTCTACCCCGAGAGGCTGCCACAACCCCTCACCGCAAGCTTACAGCATTAGAATTCTGCAGACATTCAGCGACAGCCCCGCGGGGATCCCTGAGAAGAGGAACCTTGACGGAAGGAGGCCGGGGAAAGGCTCCAGGAGCCAGGACCTGCAGAACACGGGGTCACCCGACCTCACAGAAGGCAGGGTCCCGCACACGTCCTCTGCCTGGGCCTCTGGGCCTGCTGGCTGGCCCCACAGCCCCCACTTCTCGTGTTTCCCCGGCTTCTGTCTTGATGCATCACGTGCATCTCTCTAAGTAGCCTCAGAGTATTTGGGGGAACAGGCAGAGGGTACACATAGTGGTGAATAAAAGAGCCTGGGAGGCCTGCTGGCTACCACGAAGCGGCCTGGGACTCAGGTGTTCCAAACACAGGGCGCTTGGCCTCAGTGACCACAGCAGCAAACAGCTGTGGGTCTGAAGCACAGAACAGCATTCCCACGGGACTGCCCTCTAACAGGTTCATTTAAATGCCAGTCTCAGAGGCTGGGCTCGGCAGTTCAGAGTGACTTCCCACTCGTCAGGGACTCGGGACAGAAGTGGCTTCCAGAGCTGCTGTGAGGGGGGACCCCATGCTCACCCGGCGTCACAGCCGTCACAGAGGAGCAGACGGTCCTCCCGGTCACTCCTGCCGCACACCTCACAGAAGGTTGGGTCTTCCTCCTCGTCGTCTCCCGCTCTGGCGTTCTCCACCGGAATCTGAAAGCAGAAAAGCCCTGCTGGTCACATGGCAGGTGAAGCCCGACCTGCAGAGCCAAAGCAGACCGAGCAGCTTCTCCCCCACAGGAAGGTCCCAAAGCAGGGTGCACTGGGGGGGACAAGCCAGGACACCGGCGCTGGACACGTGAAGAGGGAAGCAGGATAAAACCAGGAGGCTTTTCTCCTCTCAAGAACCGCCGTATGACCAAGCAAAGACATGGAGACACAGATGCCAAATCCCGGCCCACAACCATGCAGCTGCGCTGGGACAGTCACAGCCGCGCATGGAGCAGGCCGTCGACATGCAGGCTCAGAGGTACGGTCCTCTAGGCTTCCGCTAGCCAAGCCTTCACGTGTGCAAGGTCTGCACTCCCTTCAAATGGGATGCCAACTCCGTCCCCCGCCCGTCTCCCCACACTGTGGGGCACAGCCTCTGCTCCTCTCTTCCCTCTGTGTCAGCACTCGCTTGGCCTTTTCTCCAGAGCCGGGGGGTGGTGGTGGGGTGGTGGTCAGGGTCCTCTCCAGCCTCCTGCACCGTGGGTGCTGGACTTGGAGTCACCCTTGGGTCTTCTCCAGCTGGGCTCGCTCATGTGCCACTTGGACCTCTCTGCACACACAGCAAGAGCTCAGTGTCCACATGCTGCACTGGCGGATACTCCAGGGAAGTGAAGGCTGCCTGCGTGACATGGGAACAGGCCCCTGCTTCCAGGGAAGGAGAGCAGAGCGTCTGGGACAGGGGACACCACAGCTGCCCCCTGCAGCACACACCTGAGCCCAGCACGACACCGAGCCTACAGAGGGCCTAAGTCCCCGTGCATCTATGGCTTTGTAACCTTTGTAAAGAAAACAGCAGGTCTACAGCTACAAGCTAAGACACGTCTAAGGCGTGTCTCCAAGTCTCTGGGACGCTCCTCAGCAAAAGAAGGAAGACTCATGAAGGCCCTTCGAGCCTCTACAAAGCAGACAAGCAAAAGCAAGCACCTACAAGCAAAGTAGAACTTCTTAGCCCTGCCTGTGCGTGACCCCTGCCCAGCACTATCGGGTGTGTGGTCTGCCCCATGGCCGTTGTGGCGGAAGAGGAGAGAAGCTGTGAGATGTTGAAAAGGCACGAGGGAGCGGGGAGGAGGAAGTCTGAGAAACTGCCACCATCTGCCTTCCCACCCAGAGCCCTCGGACGAGGCAGCACCCCCACCGACTGGCTTCACAGCTTCACGCTGCAGATGTTTTAGTGGATTTCTAAAAAGCACTTAACCTATGTTTACTCACTTCAGGAAAACAGATCAACCTCTGAAAGCACATTCTCCCATTAGACAGGGACCAATGTAACAAGGCATGGGGGGGGGGGTTCTCGACCAAAGCATCTACACTTACCTTCTTCAGAATTTTACCACCAAACCGGGCTCGAATACAAATACATTTAAATATAGTTCGATCGACCGGACAGGAATTGGCATTCTGTAAGAAACAAAAATTGTATCAGGATCCCGTAGGATCATTTTCACCATGAACACCACACTCAGAATAAAGAACTCCCTCGGAAGTCAAAACTCCACTGTGCGCTGGTCATCGCATCTCTGCTGAACACTCCCTCCGATCCGAGAGGGACAGGGGCTCCCACCCTCCCCGGTCTCTGGTCTGACCTTCCGGCACCTGTGCTGCTGTCTCATGGTGGAACCACACTCCCAACTACTTCTGCTCGCGCTGCCCTCGTGTAAATCCTCCTGGCTGCTCCCACATGGAGTTAAGAGTCCTTCCCTGTCCTGACAGATGCCCTGCATTTTCTTCCGAAGGCTTCTGATCTTGAATCCAGGTGGTGCTGTGTGGTGTCGTGAGCTGGGCCCTCTCTCTCCATCTCTCACACTCATCTATGGCGAGCCCCACTCCCTTTCCTGTGAGATGCTACCTGCTGTCCGCTGCGTGTGGCCTGCCCTTCAAGCCCCACCACACCCCCGGGGCCTGGTCTCCATTCCCGGAGCAATTCCGGCGTAGTCGCTATCATCTTATAAATCTTAATATACAGTAGGTGACTTCTCCCTTTCTCAAAGGGACCGTCAATTCTTGGTATTTGCTTTCCCCCTCCATGAATTTCACGCCTGTAGGGCTCTGGAAGCTCCAGGCAGGACGGGTGAACTGGTAGCACCACGGCCATCTCTCTGAGCTGGGACGTCCCTTCCAGAAAGTGCTCTGTCTTCACTCAGTCTCAACTGTTTTAGAAAAGCTCTTTAAAGGTCTCACATGTCTTTTTTATGACTTACTTCTGAGTATAACTTTTCATCTTTGTTAATCCTGTGCCCAGCAATCTCGCCGAGCTTCATATTCTGACAGTTCACTTGTAAAACACCTACGTTGACAACCTTGTTATTTGCAAAGAATACCTTTTCCTACATGACGCTTCTACCTTTATTTTCACTTCCACTATCCAGTATGATACCAACAAGACAACGAGCACCTTGTCATAGTCCTCAATTTACAAGGCTTTGCTTGGCAAAAAAATCTAAACCTTGGGGCGCCTGGGTGGCTCAGTCGTTAAGCGTCTGCCTTCGGCTCAGGGCGTGATCCCGGCGTTCCGGGATCGAGCCCCATGTCAGGCTCCTCTGCTGGGAGCCTGCTTCTTCCTCTCCCACTCCCCTGCTGTGTTCCCTCTCTCGCTGGCTGTCTGTCAAATAAATGAATAAAATCTAAAAAAAAAAAAAAAAATCTAAACCTTAATCTAACCTGTGCCACCAATCCAGGGCCATGCGGCGGAAGTGCCAGGGGCAGGGGAGCCCTCAAACCACACCACAGCGAGGCAGCAGACGTGTGGCCGCGAGGGCCGCATGAACGCGGCTGAGGCCCAAACAAACTTCCAAGCTCTCTGGGAAAAAGGGGAGCAGGCCTGGGGCTAGGGCCTATGGGGTTACTGTGAACCTCGCTGGGGGAGGTGGTGGTGTGGAGGTCCACTGCCTCCACACAGCGTCTGTGTTGGTGAAGTTCCAGGCTGGGCAGAGAGCAGACTAACAGTGCCTGACGACGGTGACAGGCAGGAGGTGGGGGCACACATCACCCCTCCTGTCCTCTTCTATGTCTTTGAAATTTTTCACAATAAGAAGTTTAAAAAGTAGGAAGAGGGTTATTGCTTCTCAAGTTCACCATGAGGGGCGCCCGGGTGGCTCAGCTGGTGAAGCGTCTGCCTTCGGCTCAGGTCATGATCTCAGGGTCCTGGGATTGAGCTCCATATCGGGCTCTCTGCTCAGCAGGAAGCTTGCTTCTCCCTCTCCTCCCCACTTATGCTGTCTCTTTCTCAAATAAATAAATAAATAAATAAATAAATAAATAAAATCTTTAAAAAAAATTAAATGAAGTTCATCGGGAAATGTACCGTGTATTTCTGATAAATTCCCTTCATCTGTTTTAACGCTGGCTCCCTTCACTGCTGGTCGTCACGACTCAGTGCCCAGTTGAATCTCGTGCTCCCATCTATGAGATGATTCCATCCAGTGGGGCCACAGCACACCGGGCTGACTCTGCCAGCCATAGATTGCCCCTAGGTCATTTAGGGTTTCTGCAGACAGGTTCCCCAAGGGATACTGACCCAGAAATAAACCCCCTCTCTCCTGCCTCCTCATCCCATGCTCCACGAGCACATCACCCCACAGTGAGCTTTACTGGCAACCCCACGAGCCAAGAGCACACCAATCAAAGCAAAGACCAGGCTAGGACCCAACCTTACGGCCTCAATTTCTACTGTAGATCAGAGAGCACCACCTGGCAACTGACAGGGTCACTTATAAACGGAGAGAGGTCATCCCAAAGGAAGGAAGAACCCGAGAGAGAAGCCGCCTCCCTCACCTTGGACCATTCGACAATACAATCCAGGCAGAAATAATGGGCACAGTTCTCCGGCGTCCCCACAGCCTGGTCCCTGAAGGTGTTGAGACAAATCGGGCAGCTCTCGGAATCATCATCAGAATTAAATGCGCCATTGGCTTCCAACTTCCCCTGAGCGTCTACCACAGCCACTAATGCCTCCATGCCCTCTTCTCCTCTTCCTCCTTCTTCTTCAGAATCTTCAGAACCTTGAAAAAGAAGAAACGCAACTTTGTGAGCTGGAGCACTGGAAGCAAGCAGGCTACAGCCGCGCTCAGGAAGGCGTGTTTCCAAATCCCACACTGCAGAGACAGACACCTTTCCCGCAGCCCTGCCAGCACACCCATCACTGGGCACCTCACCTGAAGCGGCTCCCAAGCTAAGAGGACAGGACACCGGCTGAGCGGCCACGCCAGCTCTGCAAACGTCTACCTTGGTGCAGACTCCGAACCCCACCATCCGGCGAGCTCCCGGGGCCCGTCCCCACCTGACACGTGCCCCGAACCCCACCACCAGGCCAGCTCCCGGGGGCCCGTCCCCACCTGACATGTGCCCCGAACCCCACCATCCGGCCAGCTCCCGGGGCCCGTCCCCACCTGACACGTGCCCCGAACCCTGCCATCCGGCCAGCTCCCGGTGGCCCGTCCCCACCTGACACGTGCCCCGAACCCCGCCATCCGGCCAGCTCCTGGGGCCCGACCCCACCTGACACGTGCCCCGAAACCCGCCATCTGGCCAGCTCCCGGGGGCTGTCCCCACCTGACACTAGCCCCGAACCCCGCCATCAGGCCAGCTCCCGGGGCCCGTCCCCACCTGACACGTGCCCCTCATCAGCACAGCAGCGTCCAGATCGTGACACCCCCCCGCCCCCGCAAAACCCTCCTCAAAACAAGGTGTTAACAAACCAACTGCTGCCAAGTGAGACCTTCCTTATAGGTCTATTGTTCTTTCTTTGGGGATGTAGGGACTATGGATTCCTAACTAGGCACTTTGGCTGTAACAGTTGTGCTCAATTTCTGAGAGATTCTGGGGCTGGGGCCTGACCAGCAGAAAAGGAGACGCTTTCAGTCCAACATAGCAGCTGATGCGTGCATTTCGTCTTCTCTCCCTCCCAAAATCCACCAGAGATTCAAATTCACCTGCACCAGAGGTGTGGCAGGCAGCGTCCTCACACGGCCCCAGGACACCACGCCATCGAACCCCTCCCAGGGTGGACGGAACCAGGGCCTCACCTAGGAACCTGCTGCTGCCTCAGGGCCCAGGGAAGGACCCCCTGTTGGCCTAACCTAATCAGGTGTGCCCTTGAAAAGCCGTTTCCCCCGCTGGTTGCAGAGAATGAAGTCAGGGGATGTGTGCCCGCAGGCGTGGAAGCAAGCTGGGGGTGTGAACTGTCCATCAAGGGGGCAGCCTCTAGTAGCTGAGGACAGTCCCCGGCCAACAGCCAGCCAGAAGCCAAGACTTCAGCCCTACTCCCTCAAGGCTCTGAATTCTGCCAACAAGCAGTGCTGTCACAGGAGGACCCCAAGCCTCAGATGGGCACCGTGGCCCCGTGACCCATGATGTCAGTGAGTGAGACTGGAGCAAAGGCCAGCAACCCACACCTGGACTGCTAACCCTGGAAACACTGAGATTATGAGCACACTGCTCTGAGCTGCTGGGTCTGTGACAGTTCGTTACACAGCAAGAAAAAAAACTAAGGAAATTGGTATGCAAAAATTTTGGAAAAGGGCAGATGAGAAGTGAGAAAGGGCTTTTCTCAGCTTTCCTCCTTTGTGATGTGCCACGTGAGCGGAATAGGCTGAAACCAGGTGATCAGATTCTCCCTGTGGAACTCTGAAAGGCAAAGAACTGGCCATCTGAGAGCCACGAGACCCTTGTGCAGCACCTGGGCACACCAAGCAATGGCCCTGAAGTCTCTGAGGGACAGTGACCAGCAGTGACGGGAGTGGTGAAGACCTGTGCAGGTGCAGAGGCCCTGAGCCATCTACCTCCATCTACCCCTCAGGGGCTGCTGGCGATGGTCCCGACTCAACAAGGGATCACAGTGAGGAATGTGCAGACAAGTGCACTGGCCTGGCTTGGCCGCAGGCCTGAAATCCCCAGTACAGATGAGTGCAGGGTCCCCAAGAAGAGCACGGCCTATGCTCGAGCCAGAGATGGGGGTGCCTTGGGGCTGCACCCTGCACAGGCCACTGTGACTCACGGTTCCACGTCCATCACAGCTCCCTGTGGAGCAGTACATGCTTGGCCTGGAGAGCTGGGCTAAAACCACAGATCAGAGCCCTAAGTTCTCAGTTTTTGTGGTAAGACTTAAACAGATAATATATTTTCTTAAAGATTTTTTAAAAAAGATCTTATTTATTTGTCAGAAAAAGAGAAAGCACAAGCAGCAGGAGCAGCAGGAGTGCAGGAGGCAGAGGGAGAAGCAGACTCCCCGCTGAGCAAGGAGCCCGATTTGGGACTTGATCCCAGGACCCTGAGATCGTGACCTGAGCCAAAGGCAGAGGCTCAACCGAATGAGCTACTCAGGTGTCCCAATAATATGTATTTTTAAAGATTTATTTATATGAGGGGCGCCTGGATGGCTCAGATGGTTAAGTGTCTGCCTTCAGCTCAGGTCGTGATCCCAGGGTTCTGGGATCGAGCCTCACGTCAGGCTCCCAGCTCAGCAGGGAGGCTGCTTCTCTCTCTGCCTCTCTCCCCTGCTCATGCTCTCTCTCTCTCTCTCTCTCAAATGAATAAATAAAATCTTAAAAAAAGAAAAAAGATTTATTTGATAGGGAGAGAGAGCGTGCATGCGTACATGTTTGTGCAAGCAGGGGGAGGGGCAGAGGGAGACAGAGAGGGGAGAGGAGGAAAGAGAGAGAATCTCAAGCGGACTCCTCGCTAAGTGTGAAGCCTGACATGGGGCTCAATCTCAGGACCCTGAGTTCATGACCTGAGCTGAAATCAAGGTTGGACAGTCAACTGACTGAGCCACCCAGGTGCCCCTTAAGTAGATAATACTTAAAGTTGGAAATTCAGTAAACTGTAATCAAGCAAGCAATTTTCAAGGATAAATACTAGGGCAAGAAAGGCAACAAGTAGAAAGAGCTGTTCTGGGAAGGGCCAGGCCTGTAGGGATACAGGAAATGCACTTTCAGAAGGACTCCCTTCTCAAGGTCTGACTACACTTCCCACCTGCTAAGAAGAGTCAGCCACCTTTCAAAGGCTGGTGTGGAAGGAACAAAGGGCATTCGATTAAGCTGACAGGCTAGGCTAACAGGCCCTCCCTTCCTGCAGCACCTCCCCACCTGCAGGCCCTGCACCTGCATTTCCTTCCCTCCTGGGCACTCAGCTCTGTGCGACATCTCTTTACAGCAGCACTCTGTCTGCTAATTCCAGGCCACCTCCTCCTGTCCTTCACATCACAGCTTAGACAAGGCTCTCTGGAAGCTTCTCCTCACCACGCCATGTCCACAGAACCACTCTTCTGGCAATGCCCCTACACACCCACCCTGGCCATGTATCACCCTTGTCATAACTGCTTCTTTATGCCACTGTCTTTGCAGCTAAGTGGTGAGCTCAGGAACAGCAGGAACCCCAGCTGAGCTGGCTTCTGTACTCCTCCAGGCCCCACCCCGATTCTTTGGCATCCAGCAGGCCCTCAAACCTTTGCTTATGGGACGAACCAATGTCTTCTTCCTTCAGCCCTGCCAATGTCAAGTGTCTGTGCCTGAGACCTGCTTCGGGTAAGCCCAACGCCCCACCTCAAGGGGGGGACAAGCAGAACTATATTCGTGACCTGCAAACTCAGGACAGAATTTCATGTCCCTGTGTACAGGATTCAAAATCTAGCTGTGGACAAGTATGTCACCAATACACACGAAGTTGCAACTCACATCTGCTCAGGCCACTGCAGTCCTGCTCACATTCTAACACTGGTAACCACAACAGCCTGAGAGACTGTGATACAAAGATCATGTTATTTCCTTTAGGACCATGCCTCTCCCTACCTGATGACTGTGCCAGAAGGAAAGCAGCTGTGAGCCAAACTTCCAAAGTCCAGCACCCTATCAGCAAAGGGCCAAGAGTGCCCTCCCTCTGTGGAAGGTGACCACAGCTGATCTCGGACAGGGTGACCCCACCTGGGGACCTTGGAGGCCATGCAGCAGACAGGGAGGCTAGAAGGGACAGGGAAGGAGGTGCTGTGAGCCCAACCAGAGCCCCTTACGGCAACATTCTCTGTACAGAAGTTCAAGGGCACAGATGTCAACCAGCGTAAACGTGCTGGGAATTCCTTAATAAAGTCACTTCCTGCACTTGCCAATTCTCTCAGGGGCTCTGGTCAGAAGAATGAGAGGAAGCCATGAATGGCTCCACCGACCTGGCCTGTTGAGTCCTGGCCTCAGGCCCCAGCAAACCTCAGCTCATGCTACACCTGCCCTGTACCCGGTGTGTGCGTGCGAGCGTGCGTGCACACGCAGGGAGCACGAGTCACCAAGAGCCCTCTGCTCACTGTGCCAGGAAATCCACTCTGCCACGCTCACCCTGGAAAGACCCCAGTTCATGCTGCTCCACACGCTCAGTCATTTTAACCTTTAATGAAGTTGTGTTGTCAAACTGAACTGTGAAACAAAGGATTACAACAGAAGCGAGCCACTGCCCCAGCGGAAGGTGAGGTCTGCCGGCAGGGGAGCCTCTCCCCAGCTCCTCACAGCCCTCGGCTGGCCAGTGGGGTCAAGGCATCAACTCCACCCACAGTGTTTTATAAACAGCGGTCCCCGCCATGACGAAAGGAAACACAGGTGGCCGCTCAAATGGCAGGATTCTCACCGGATTGGTCCTCCGGGCCCCCGTCCGCGTCCTCTCCGTCGGTGCTGTAGCTGCGCTCACTGCCCGTGTCGTCCTCAGAGCCGCCACTGGTGCCATCACTGCTTTCTTCTAAAGCAAAAGAGGTGGAAACACAGGCCCCGAGAAAGTCACAACCAAGGCAGCAAAGAGTGAGGGCTGTTTCACTGATGCACAGAGGTGCTCAGAAGCGCCTGCCAAACGGACTACGAGTGGCTGCCCAGATGGGGACGGAAGTTGGGCTGGGTGGGGACAGAAGTAGGGAAAGCGGACTCCGCACATGAGGTGGCCTTGCTGCTTCTGAGAGGTGCAAGCCGCAAACACTTGTTCCTTCACTTCTGGGTGGAAGGGGTGGGAGGCTGGCTCACCAGCATTGCTGGCCAGGGCAGCGGGGCTGAGTCTCGGGTGTCCATCTGGCCCTGGGCTTCGGTCCACAAGCTCGTCCAGGCTGTCGTCATCCATCACTGGACATTGGCGTTCAGCTCTGCAATAAACCAGAGTCAAAAAGTTCCCAACCGTCCTGGGATGCAACACTCCCCTCCTGAAAGCCCAACAGTCACTCGCTATACAGCACGACCTAGTGACGTGTTCATCCGTAAGACAGGGAAGCCAAGCCATGAGACAGAATACAAACAAAGCAACTCAAACCACAAAGCTGTGCATACGTAGGAAAAAAGACACTGGTTCCCATCCACAGAGCAACGTTCAAAGTCAAATCTCAATTTATAATGAACCTAACTTAGCTTCAGTCTGGCAACGTTTTGTTACATCAGACACCTGTAATACCTTAACACTCCTGAGGAACCCTGACACCAGGCACGGGTGAACTGGCTTATCACAAGCTGAGGAAAGCAGAGATTTCAACATAGCTGGGTGGGAGGTGTCAGAAGGGCCCAGATGGCTAACAGGACCCTCTCCCTGCACTCTCCTGCCATGTCACTCTCAGCCACCTCTGCTCAGCAGGTCACCACTGGGAGGCCACGTGTTAGCTGAGGCTGCTCCGACCTCACCCTAAGTGCACCCACAGGGCGCAGAGGTCGGGCTCACCTCTCAGCCACCGCGTCCACCCTGATTTCCAAGTGGGGACACCTATCCTACCTACTCTGTCCTGCCACTACAAGGACAACACAGAAGACCTAGACAGATGACCTCACAAATGTAGCAAAACAATCTACCTCCTTTGCCAGACCTCCAACTTTGGACCCCAAATAAGAGGTCCTTTCTCAACAATGCGACCTCATTTCCCAGGTGACTGTCAGAGAAAACACTTCTTAGAGAGAGCCCTTCAGTAACTCACCAAGACAGGATGAAGAAAACCCTCCCTGGGGTACAGTGTGCTTTGGGCCAAGTCCACTTTCCATGGTCAGAGGAAAGGGATCACACAAAAGACAAGAAGGCAGAGGGGCAAGGCAAGAACCGGGTAAGGAGGGCTTGGCCAGGTGAGGCTGTCTTTGGGGATCCCACAGGCAGGCGTCTCCCCCATGGGCCGTGTGCCACTACCAAGAGCCTCACCTGGCAACCAGAGGAGGGCTATCACCACCACCTCTGTACGGATGCTCCCAGAAAACAGTCTCCTGGTGGGGCTAAGGCCAGATTCAGATTCTGGAGCGCCTAACTGCCCTTACAAAGCCCCAGATTCTAGGATGAGGTTTCCTAAAATAGTGAGGGCATGTTAATTTGATGAAACTATCAACTGGCTCATATTGCTTCTACCTAGAAACAGTACACTAAGAGGTGCTTTTGTAGAATTATTCACCCCCTAGGCCACCACCTTCCTTCTACTTAGTGTTCTATGGTTAAGAAAATGAGCCATGGTCCCACTCAACTAAGGGTCTGCACCCTCACTGCTTGGTGACTCAGCAACACAGCAGGGACCCAGCTCCTGGCCATGACTCCTGCTGGAGGCATACAGACCACAGGAAGTGACAGGGCCACGGCACTTCCAGGAGGATGACACCTCTCCTGTGGGGTCAGGGAAGAGGACCTAGAACTCTCTGGCCATTGTCATCACCATTCCCACAACTGGACTCCACAAAGTCATCCTGGGACACCTGGTCTAATACCTACTCTGGCCCCAAAGTGTTCAGCACATTTCCTGCCCTATAGGGAGGTAAATACCTTTTCAGGTTGGCCCCTGAAAAACATGGGTTTGAACAGCACAAGTCCACTTGCACCTGCAAATTTTCGGACAAATACAGTACTATAAATGTGTTTTCCTTCCTTAACGATTTTCTTAACAGTATTTTCCCCTTCAGCTTACTTTAGTAGAAGAAACACGCGTTCATCAACTGTTTACATTATTGGTAAAGCTTCCATTCAACAATACACTCTCAGCAATAAAGTCTTTGCAGAGTCAAAAGTTATACATGGATTTTCCACTGCATGGGGATCGGTGCCCCTAATCCCCGCGTTGTTCAAGGGTTGACTGTACTAACACACATAAACCTACCAGGGAACACTTCAGACACCAGAAAACGTAACCCCCGGAGGCCACCTAAGAGATGACAGAGCACAGCTGAGGGCAGTTTCTGGGGTGCAAATTCTTACCTTGATGATGTGTTACACAAGCACAAGGTCCAAAGTCTGCACAAACAGCCCCTGGCTTCTCCCTGGTGCACTAAGACCCAGGCCCACCTGTAACGGGCAGTGGCAGGGCCTACCTCCGAGGGCTGTCAGAAGGTCAACAAGGCCACAACTTTTGGCACACAGGGGCTTGCCAGAAATACCTGCCCAGGAATGGGGCTGAACTCACGAGTCCCGGTGACCATGGAGTTAAGCCCCGTGGGTCCTGTGCTCCTCCACCACAGCTGGTGAGGACAGCAGAAGAGTGTCAACTACGAGGCTGAACATCGTCCGTTCCGACATCATCACACGACAGTTAACTGCTGGCAAAGAACCCAGGTAGCCTCTGAAAGTACTTCCCAGAGCAAACACGTGGGCAAATACCAAGGAAGAGGCACAACCAGAGACCCCTGGCAGCCCTTTCCCTGCAAGGAACACTGCAGTCAGAACTCTGCGTTAACAGGGGCCCCACCAGTAGCCCCAGCTCAGACATGCCTGCCCACACTCACCATCCCTACTTCTGCCAGAATGTTCCAGACCACAGGCAACGCTGGTGGTGCTCTGTGACTCGCCTGCCCTACCTCTAGATTTAGGGAGCTGAGAGAAAATAATTCCTTTCTTTTCAAATACAAGGACCCAAAGCACCTACGATTCCAGCCGTTACTAAGGAAGCCAAAGAACTGCTGGTGGTAACTGGCACAGGCCCTGAGCAAACATGCCAGGTCCAACATTTCACACCCGGCCAGAACTGTCATTCTTTACTCCACGTTTGCCACGAAGCACAGGAGACCTGAAAACTGTAAACTGCAATGGAAGTGAAAAAGTAGGGCCAACAAGGTCTCTGCAAGGCTGATATGGACACCAAGAGTCCATACTGGGGGGCTGCAGAGAGGCCCAAAGCCAAGCTCACCCCATCAGAGCCTTGCCACTGGCCTGGTGCAGAGAATGCACTGGAAGGCGCCAGCCACGGTTATTCTGACTCAACATTGTCCTAAGAACAAACCCTCGCCGAGGTCCTGGGAGACCTCACCTCAGCCTCAGGTTCTAACCACACGACCCCTAGCTAGAATGAGGCTCCCAAGCAGATTACCACATGCTCCCCACAGAAACAACAGCCGTAGATAGTCTTCTAAATTGACAAGGTGTAACACGAGCACGGCTAAAAAGAGCGTGGAGCAAGAGTCTGGGGCTCTGCGCTCAGCAGCTGTGCGCCCCTGGCAAGTCGCGCAGCCTTTCCCGGCTCCGATGCATTCACGTGCAGAACAGGAAGGACAATACCTACTCCGGGGGCTTGTTGTGAAGACTACGTGAGCTAATAGGAAACCATCCCGTGAACCGCTCGGGCTGCCGAAACGTAGACGAAGCCGCTGGCTGCAGTGACGACCAGGAGCTAGAAACGAGTTGGCACAGGGTCACACCTCGCTCACACCGAGGAGGGCAACAGCGTGGGCTGGAGTCCCCAGGAGACATAGGCGGGGCCCCCGCGGCTGGGGACAGGCAGCGGCCACCCCGGAAACCCGCCTGTGGCCCGAAGGGGCTCCCGGCCTGGGCGCGGGCCCTCCCCGCCGCCCGTCCGCCCGCCCGCGCTCCCCACCGCCCGCCCGGAGCCAGCGCGGCGCAGGCCTCGCCCCGCGGGGCAGGCCGCAGACAAAGCGCGCGGCGCTCGGGGACGGCCCTCGCGCCAGGGCGCGGCCGGGACTCCGAGGCCGCCGCGGGCCCCGCACGTACCCGAGAACCTTGCGTCCCTCCCGCCGCTCCCGGGCGCTCGCCGCCGCCGCCCGAGCGCCAGCCTCGACTAGGCCGCCGCCGCCGCCGCCGCCGCCGCCGCGCTGCCAGCTGCCGCGCTCCCCGACCCGGAAGTGCACGGAGCCGGCTTCCGGGGCCCTCTCGCCTCGCCCCGCCCGTTGGCTGGAACCACTGGGACCAGGGCGGGGAAGAAGGGCCTGAGGTGGCGGAAGGCGCCGCTCGCCGTAGCCGGGGGCCTTGAGGCTTCGCAAACCCTGCTTCATGCTGGCCCACCGCCCAGGAAGACCAGTGTCTGGAAGAACTTGTGGTGTCTAGGCGCCCGCCAGTGGGCTGTTCTGGGTCAGCCCTCCCCCGCAGGGAGTTGGTACAGTCCGAGCCCCCGCCCTCTGCCCAGGGCGAATGGAAGCGGCCCTCCCGCACACCTGAGACCCCGCCCTCAGATCTGGCCCCACCCCACGCCCGTAGACACGCCCCTACCCTTCTGCCCCGCCCCCACGCGGTGGCCCGGCCCTCCCCGGTGTGGGGCACGCCCCCAGCCCCCCGGGCGCTTGCAGCTCGGGCCACCGCAGCCTCGTGGCGCTCTGGGCCCGAGCAGCTCCGCGCCCCACAGTCGCTCCTGGACCAAACACTGATGGAGTGCTATGTGGGCGGGCTCCTCCAGGTGCTGGGCACAGCGGGAGGAGACCCCAGCCCCGCGTCCCGTCTGGTTCGGACCCCGGAAACCTCCAGCGCTGTGGGTCACCACACCGCGTGGTGTGTGAAAAGCTGACTCGTGCTGAAAGATAAAGCAGGGTAGGGTCCGGGGCTCAGGAGCCTAGGAGGACTGGCAATGACGTGGGGGCCCCCGGAGCGCACCGAGAAGCCGCCGCCGGACCTCGGAAAGGAGGCCAAGCCGAGGTGGCTGGGCCCAGTGCGGGAAGTGGCCAGAGGAGCTAGGGCCACTGGGGGATCTGGAGCCGGGTGACACGTGCTGGCATGCAGGCTCCTCATGGGGCGGCAAGGTGGGAAAAGACTAAAGTAGCAAGAGCAGACACGGGGCGACCCCCGTGCAGGAGCCACCGTGGCTTGGGTCGCATGGGCGCAGCTCAGGTTTGGGAAGCAAGAAACGCCTGGTAGATTCTGAAGAGAGGGGATTTGCTGAGGGATGTGCGAAGCAAACAGGAAGGGAACCCAGGAGAGGGGCTTCTGGAAGCCAGGGAAGGAAGGACCATCAAGCAGGGCCCTGGGTCAAGTGAGGTGGGGGTCACTGTGACCCTGAGGATAGCAGCGTTGGGGGTGGGAGGGCCGCAGGGAGTTTAAAGAGGGTGGGAGAGGAACCGGGCGCACCAACATCTCTTGCAAGTGGTTCTGCTGCAAAAGGAAGGAGTGCAGCCAGCCAAGGGAGGGTTGTTGTTTCTGCTTACCTAAACGGGAGAAAGAACAGCTAGTTTACACACGCTGAAACGGGCTTTGCAGAAACGGAGAAAGGATGGCGCCAGAGATATGAAAGACTCTGAAGCAATTCCTCTCTGTGGGCCACAGGGGTGAGGTCTGGAGGGGGGTGGCTGGTGCAGCACGGTGCCTCTTGGGTGTCCTCCAGGCCAAGTACTTGAACCTGGGCACTTGGGCTCCCAGTGTATCAGTCATGTAACCATGGAGAGCTTCTCGACCTGTCTGTGCCTCAGTGTCCGTGGCTGTAAAATGGAGATTGAGGGCTGGATGTGTGAGTATTGGATGGCACTTCGGGTGGGGTCCAGCATGGTAACTATCCTGCACCAGGCACCTTCCCCTCCCTCTCCCTCTCAGCTTGGAGCTCGGCATGTGCTGGCCCTTCTGTACACACATGCCTACCTGCTGAAGACCGTTAGACAGAAGGATACTACCCAGCAGAGGTTCCCACGTGGGGTAGAGGGGCACCCTGCTGATGCTTCTATGGATTGCACAATCAGCTTATAGCCAACTTGGAGTCCCCTTGGAGAGGGGGCAGCCCTTCCTACCCTCATCTACTGCTGTTCCTGGGGGTTCCTGGAAAATTGTCATAATAAACACATGCACCCAAGATGAGATGTAGAAAAACACTTACTCAGCAGGCATCCTTGGGCAGTGCACAACCACGTCAACCAGTGCTCAGATGTGAGCTGTGCCCCCAGGGAACCGCCCAGAGCTGTTGGTCTGGGCCCAAAATGAATACAGGTGGTACCTCTTGAGAGCATAGACACCTACCACATGTGCCCCCCACATGCTGACATAACTCACCCTCCCACATGCATGTGGACACCTGTACATACCCCCCATCAGTATTGTCACCTCCAGTGCACACCCACTAGCCACCCACCTGCCACCTCTCACTTGCTAGTTCCAGGCAAGGACACAACATGTGTCCCTGCCCCATGCCCCTCATAGACCTGCACTCTGTATCCCTTGCTGCGTTTGGGGGGTGTGCTAGGGCACCCTGTTCTGCACACTTCCCACCCCAGCCCAGGCAGGACATACATGAAGTGCACACTTCTCTCCTGTACAGGAGAGTGGAGCATGACTGGGAGCTACCGTGGTTCTGTCCAGCCCAGGCCAGCCCTTTCCCCAGCCATCAGGCCTGCACACAAACACAGGGCCAGAGCAGGGGCAGGAGACAGGTACGGCTGTGTTCCCTGACTTAGGAAGGCAGGCCTGTTAGTGTCCTGGGCCTGCCTTAACCAATGACCACAGACTGAGTAGCTTAAAACAACAGATGATTCCCTCACAGTCCCAGAAGTTACGAAACTGAAATCCAAGGCAGCTGTGCTCCCTGGGAAATCTGTAGGAACTCCTTTCTGGCCTCTTCCGGTTTTTGGTGCTCCAGGCTTCCTTGGCTTGTGGCCACATCACCCCAAACTTTGCCTCTGTTTTTACGTGGCCTTCCTGTGTGTCTGTATCTCTCATCTGTCTCTTATAAGTATACTTGTCATTGGATTTAGGGCCCACCCAGGTAAACCAGGATGATTTTATCTCAAGACCCTTAATTATAGCTGCAGAGACCCTTTTTCCAAGTAAGGTAACATTCACAGGGTCTAGGCATTAGGATACAGGCATCTTTTTGAGGGGACACTATTCGACCCACTACAGAAGGTAATAGATAAGGGGTGCAGGACTGGGGGGCACATCTGGAGGTTGTGCCAGTACTGGCAAGACAGGAACTCAAAGTCACCCTGACTTCTGACTTCTCTCTGTCCCCAAACCCCAGACTTCTTTCCTCCAAACCTCTACCCTGTCCTGCAGGTGTGGACGTCCTCAGGGATCCTGCAGATTTCTAGGGGTTCCTTCCAGACCACATTATCCAGGCTTTGCTGACCCCTCTACTTCTGACCGCCAGCAGAACTGAGCCAGCTCCTTGCTCCTCTGTGCTCTCTCCCCACCCATAGGTGGCTACACCCACAACATCCTGCCTTTATTTTCTATCCCCAGGCTTCGGGCTCCCGATGTCCCAGGCAAGGCAGACGGCTCCCTGGAGCCTCAACACTTAGCCACTCAGGCAATGGTTTGGAAGGAAGAAATGAGATGACCATGATGATGGNNNNAGGGTTCAGCAGGGTCTGTGCTGGGGTTGTGGCACCTGCTGGGCTCCAGCCCCTACCCACGTGGGATGCAGGGAAGTCACTGGAGGAAGGGAAAACGAGGAACGGGTGGGGTAGAGGGTAGGACGTTCTCCCACAGAAGAACCACCAGGGACCAGGGTGGCTGAGGCTGAGGGCACAGCCCCTGGGCAGTGAGGAGCAGAGGGCTCCTTCGAAGCTGCCTGGAGCCAGGTGAGTAAGGTCCTCTGGGGAGGGCCAGGGTCTGAGGCAGATACAGGAGACTGAGCGAGGCAAGGGAAAGTGGGGAGCTCTGGCTTACTTCGGAAGGGCACAGAGGGCTCATGAGGACCCCTCATAAGAGGAGTGTCAGGAACAAAAGGGGAGCAAGCATCTCTCTGCCCCATTAGGGGTCCGCATGACCCCTGATTCTGCCTCAGGGGTTCCCTTGGCCATGGAGGCGGGGAGGGGAGTGTGAAGGGAAGGGGCCCAGGGCCAAATCTCCCTCGGCTGCCGTCTTGGGGCACCACCCAGGAGTCAATAACTCCAGGTAAACCACCGATGTGCCTGCGCCTTGCGCCGTGTCCCCCCCGGACTCGGACTCCGAGCCTTTCAAGGCGACAGATCCCACCGGAGGACCGCGGGACCCCCGCCCGCCAGCCACAGAGCTCGGCAGGAGCCGCGGGCAGCGCGGGCCCCACGTGCGTCCCGAGGGCGCGGCCGGGCTACGTGCACCCCAGCCCGGCGCGTTCCCGGGAGCTGCGGACCCACCGCGTGGGCGGGGGAGCGCCTCGGGCCGTACCACCCGCCCCGGCCGGCGGGGGAGCCGCCCCGCACAGTAGCAACGCGGCGCCCGCAGGCCCCGCCCGGCAGGTGGCGGCCCCGCCCCGAGGCCGACGTGCGGAAAGGAACGCGCCGGCCGCGCCCGCGAGGGGCCGCGCGGCGGTGGGCGTGGCGACCCGCCCCCATCTCGCGCCCACTGGCTGGGACGCAGCAGGGCGGGCCCGGCCCGGCCTGCCATTGGCTGCGAGACCCGCGTATTTGCATACGGGTCGGGCGCGGGGCGCGGGCCGGGCGCCGGGCGTGGGGCGTTCGGGGGCCGGTCGGGGGCGCCAGGGGCCCACGGCCGCCGCCGAATTTGGGCTGAGAGCCGGCGACGGCCCCGCGCCGCGGTTGCAGGTGACGCGCGAGGGGTCCCAGACCGGCGGGCGGGGGCTCTGGCCGGGCTGGGGCGGTGGGGCTCGGACGCACAAGTTGGAGGGGAAAGAGGGGTCGGGGGTAGGGGACGGCCCCTCCGCCCACCCGGTGGTCCCTCCAGGCGCAGGGCAGCCACTGCCCACCGCACACTGCGCTGCTCCGGACCCACTGTGCGTGTGACAGCGGCTGATCTGTCCCTGGGCAGCGCGACCGCCCCGGCTCCTCTGTGACCCTGCTGTGTCGGGCAGGGGACAGCCAGACCAGGTGGGAGGGCGAGCACCAAGGTGGGGAGAGGCGAGGGCGCCCCTGTGGACCGGGTCTGCCTGTCTGCGCTCCGCAGGGGGGTGGGGAGGAAGGGGAAACGTCGTGGGGCTTCACAGCCCTCCGCACGAGAGGGCTCAGGTTGGGCCAGATGCGCCCTTGGAGGGAACTTTCTTTTTCTTGTGTGTCTCAGGTGCCAGGATGTGCAGACTTGCTGGGACGGTCTTCTGAGTGTTGTCGAGCTGAGGGCAGCCCTGGGCAGGCGCTGGTGTCGTGGTCAGACCCTTGGCCCTCAGGGTCGGAGCCCTACTACCTGCCTCTGGGAACTTTCTTAGGGAAGATGGTGACGGATTGGCTTTTCTATGCATTTCTGCCACTTCAACAAGGCCACTAAAGGAGTCAGAATGCCGAGGACCCACTTGTGGTGCCCAGTGGTGCCCAGCGACATGCCCTCCCAGAGGTGGGGGCACCTGGCAGAGCCCCCAGCTTGTCTGCGGGGCCTACTTTCTCTGCTGGGGTTCTCAATCCGCTGTGAAGTTCTGCTGGTCGGGGAGCATGCCCAGAGCAGCCTCCAGGCCTGCAGGGGCCAGGATGCCTGCAGCAGGCCCTGCCTCCTCTCCCAGACAGTGGGGGTTGATGGCCGGAGCTGGGTCTGCGGTTGTCAGAGCAGCGTGAGGGAGAGGCAATCTTAGTTGAGGCCTTGCCTGGACTTGGGCTCCCCTTTGGAAGGACCCTGTCCTAAAGGTCACTGTGGCGTACTGAGGGTCACACCCAGCAGGCTTGGCAGGGCAGGTTCTGCGGGTGACAGGGAGGCTGTGGGTGGCCTTGGGGTTGAGAACCAGTGCAGTTGATGGGCAGTGGCTTGCTGTGGGTGACCCCCAGTGAGCCCCAGTGTTCTCGGCCAGTGCACAAGAGTTCTTTTTCACTGGGGGTGAGCAGGAACTCTGAGGTCAGGTCCAGTGCCATCCCCAAACACAGCCTGGCCCTGCAGAGACAGTGATGAAGCCTGCCTCTATACTTACAGCAAGCAGGGTCCTGTCTCACCTCGCCTTGGGAGCTGGCCTGACCTGGCTTGGTCCTGCCCTGCCATGGACTGGATGTGTGTGTATGTTGGGGGGGGGAGCTGGGCCTCTCCTTAGCTCAGCATAGCTCACATCATTGTTTTCAAAGTGCAGTTTAAAGCTCCAAAGTAAACTTTTCAGCAACTCCAACGTTTGCTTACTGATTTGAAGCCCCTCTGGCGACTTTTGGGGATGTGGGATGTTGTCCACCTGGAACAGCCACAGAGGAGGAAGGTTCTGTCCCCTTTCCCACCCTAGAGCACAGTGGCTACCTGAGGACCCTTCCGAGGCGGAGAGTGGGCTCAGCTTTCTCAGCCAGTAGCAGACCAGGGACAGGTCCCTGGTGATGTCTTCAGAAGCAACAGGGGTTCCCTGAAAACAGAAGCAGGAGACCAGGGGCGTGCGAGCTCTGCCGGCACTGGGACTGCTTCCCTTTGGGGGGGGGGAAGCACAGAGACCAGGAGGGCGTGGGCTCATGCCCAGGCAGCACCTGGCTTTGCCCTGTGCTGGCCAGTGTGCTCGGCTCGGGAGATGACCCTGTGCTGGGGCTCAGAGCAGGTGCACCAGAGGTACAACCAACCCTCCTGAGCACAGGTGAGGGCTGTGGGTGGGGAGCACAGGCCCCTGGACCTGGTGGTGACTGCCCGTAGCTCCTGCCCTCCCACCCAGGGCACAACACGATCAGCATTTGCATTCCAGGCTATACCTCATGTGACCGTGCACTTGGCTCTGTCTGGAATGGGCTGCTGTGAGGTAGACCGTGGGCTCAGGTGGGAGCGTAGGTAAGGAGCTGGATAGTGCTGGGGGCTTCAGAGTGAGGAGCCTGGGCCAGAAGTCCCCTGCTGCTGCCTGTCCAGTTGTCCCTCCCTGTCCTGTTCCATCTTGGGCAGGAAGTATCCAGTCCTAGTTACTCCCCCTCCCCCGCAGCTGCTCTTGGTGGTGTTGCCTCTTGGTGGCTTCCCTGCTCCTTGTACTCAGGACTTCATGTCCCCTATGGTCTGCCCCAAAAGAACTGGGGAACACCAGGCCCAGCTCAGGGGCCACTCCAGAAGGCTGAGTCCATCCCGAAGTTGCCGACCCCTAAACTCAGCACAAAGACCCCCATCATCGAGGATGCCTCGGTCTCCTGTTCCCCAGTACCCATGGTTGCACCGAGCCCCTGGGTTCTGACCATCAGAGAGCTCCAATCCAGCTGCAGTGCTCACAGGTGGGACCTGTAGCACCCCGGACCAGCACCAGGACTGCAATTTGGACACACTCTGCCCTAATTTCGAGGCTGTGGGCACAGCAGAGGCTTCACACCCACCTGAGAAGCAGAGGGGGCCTGTTGGAAGGCTGGGCAGCCGCACCCTCATGGGGCCTACAAAGCTCCTTGGTCCTGGCCGACCAGGAGCCTGGGGACCTGCCCCCACAAGCTCTCAGTAAATCTCAGTAAACCTGATAGGCAGGTCTGGCATGTCCTTGAGTCCTCATGTCCAGGAGCCATCCCAGTGGGGTGGCAGTTCCTGCTACTGGTGAGGAGTAGGCCAGAGGAGGGGAACCAGGCAGGAGAGGGGTCCACACAGACACCCAGACCAGGGCTGAGGCTGCTGTAAGGCCCCATACTGTCCAACTCTCGACCCAGGAACCAGGCAGGAGAGAGGTGGATGGGCGCAGCAGTTGGAAACGTGAGACCCTACAAGTCCCAACTTTGGGCCCAACTGACCACTGGTCCCTGGGAGACCCCCTTCTCAAGAGCCCTGGTTGTGGCCAGCCCCAGGTAGCTTGCGGTACTCCCCAGTGACCCTGGCTGGTCTCAAGTTTTAGGGCCCACAGACCCTGTTCGGTATGGCCTCAGGACACACTTAAGCCATTCTGGGCAGTTTATTGAGGTTTCAGGGTGGGGTAGCGGAGGCGGCATGCCAGTGTGTGCACGCAGGCACCAGGAAGGGTACCTCCCACACGCAAGCACACACCCACAGGTACAGCAGTGTCCACACATCTCCCACCCCCAATAAGGAGCCATGGCCTTTGGGGCGTAGCAAATTCTGAGCTGGTCATGCCCCCCTGCTTCTCCAGGGGGTTTGGCAGACTTGGCAAGGACTAGGGCAAGTGTCCTCAGCCTCCCCTTGCCCCCCAGAGCGGAAACCCCAGGGCTCTGAGGTGTTCTGTCTCAGGCCCAGGGCACCAGGGCTCCCCACTGCACGGGGGAATGAATCCTCTGCGACCGCCAACTCTCCGTTGTCCAGGTCGGGCTGGCCTTGGCTGCCCTCGCTCGTGTCATTGGAGCCCAGGGCTGGGCTGGCAGTGGACATCCATTCTGGGCCAAGAGCTGCTACCTCCAGGAGTTCTGCCTCATTGGGGCAACTGTGGGGAGGGCACAGGCTGAAGGGACTGAGGAGGCCCCAGGAAGACCGTGTCCCACCCAAAGTGGGGAAGACAGACGTACTCTCTGGGCTCAGGCCGGACACTAGAGCAGGATTCTGAGGGGTTCTCGTGAGGGGCTCTTCTCTGGCTGGAGGCAGAAGATCCTATGGGGAGAGTAGGTCAGCTTGGAGCTGGCCAGACCTCCCACCCACCCGGCCTCCCTGCAGAGCCACTCTGACCTGTGTGCTGAGGGGGCCCCTGTCTGGCCGAGGGGTTGGTGGCAGTGCAGCCCCCGTCTGCTGGATGAACTGCTGCAGGTTACACTGACGGAGCTCCCGGTTCAGCTCCTCAAGTTCCTGGGCTTGGGCCTGGGGCACATGGAGCCCTCAGGGGACACAGCCACAGAGCTCCATGGCCTCATGCTCTCCCCTGAGACCAACCCCCAAATCTGCCCACATTGGGGACATCAGCAGGGGCTTGGGGGCCTGTGGGCTTACCTGCAGGGCGTGCTCAGCGGCCTCCAGGGCCCTGCTCACCAGGGCCAGGCTGCCTTGCACCTCTGCACTCTGCCGTTCCTGGGCAGCCAGGTCCTGGCGCAGGCGTTCAGTTGCAGATGCTGTGGGTGAGGGGGGCCCAGGGGCCTCTGAGGCCAGATGTAGTTCAGCCTCCAGGGCACGGGCCTGGGCATCCAGGGCCTGTAGCCGGGCGGCGTGCTCGGCAGTGGCTGCGCTCAGGGCTTGCAGGCGTGCCTGCCCCTCACGCTCCCGTGCCTGCTCCCGCCGCAGCTCCTGCTCCCAGAAGGCCTCCTGACCCAGCTCCACGGCGTTCCTTCGCACCCTTCGCTCCAGGCCCTGCAGGTCTGCACAGGAGCCTGGGATTGGTGCTACGGGGGCCACAGGCTCAGGCAGCGCAGGGCTGGGGGCCAGCCCGGGGCACCCCAGGCTGAAGGTCAGTGCTCTGTGCTGCTCGTGGCCCACGGCTGGCCGTGGCTTCGGGGGGAGGCTGGCACGGACTGGGCAGCGCTCAGGAGGTGGGCAGCTGTCTGAGGAAGGCCTCCCAGCGAGGCTGGGCCCTGTCCGCCTCAGGACAAACTGGACATCACTGGCAAACTGTCCACAGGTAGCCTGGGCACCCACTGGACACTCCTGGGGCAGCAGCTGCCGTTCCTTTTCCCTGAGACGCTGCACGAGCACAAAGCGGCCCGTCTGGCCTGGGGTAGAAGGAGACAGGTCAGCCTGTGCCCGCGCCCCCCCACCCCCCGCCATCCACCTGGCTTGAGAAGTTAGGGGAGGGCAAGAGGGATCAGCAGCCAGCTCCACCCTCGCTGGGGGAAGGGGCCCGAGGACCAGGCCCCACCGCAGGTGCACCTGCTAGGCCATCTCTGCCTGAAAGGACTCACCTATTGCTTGGGCTAGTGCGATGACCACTTCCTGACAGGTGGTTTGCTCAGAGACCCCACAGACCACGCGCTGTATGCCATCCACCCACACCTTCAGCTCCATCGCTGCTAGCCCAGAGAGCATTCCTGTCCTTCAGGGAGGACAAAGGCCACAGGGTCAGGCCCTGCCTGGCCCCACCACAGCCCGGCCCCTCCTCTCCTCACCCCCAGAAGTGGCTCAGGGCTACTGCCCGCCCCTCCCCCCACATCAGTCCTGCTCTCCCGTGCCTGGCCCCACACGTACCATACATTGTTGGGGTGGAGGTAGTCAAGACCAGCCCTCCCAATGGGTAATCAGTGCGTCCTCCAGGAGCACTGTGCAGCTCCCCCACTTCCCAGCCTCCTCTCGCCCCACTCCCGGAACAAGGCGAATCATTAACCAGATGCAGAACTTCCTGCCTCCCCAGTCACCTGGCTCGAAGGGCACTGCCCCTCCCACGGGACGCCGTCCTCAGGCACCCAAGGGCGCCCTCACGAAATCACGGCTTCCCGCTACCATGGGAACGCCCCCTCCCCCGCGACTCAGACCTCGGCCCTTTGGAGCTACGGAACCGCGCCTGGGCGACCCTCGCCAGCGCGGGCAGCCCACTTCTCGCTCCCGCCAGCCGCTGCGCTCGCCCCCCAGGCCGCCGTCGCTCCCGCGGAGCCGCTGCAGGTGCGGCGCGGCCCCCACGGCGGCCCAGCTCGCGTCCCTCCATCGGAGTTTCCGCCCGAGGCCGCGCCCCGCACGCAGGAGGACCTGGGACCCTGCGCGGCTCACCTGGGCGCTCGCTGGCCTCCGGGACCCAGACTCGAACTGGCTGCTGCCCGGCGCCCGGCGCCGCCGCAACCTGCCGCCTCCAGCGCAGCAGGCGAGCCCCGGCTCGCCACTCCATTGGCCCGAAGCCCGAGCGCCCCGCCCCGCCCCCCTCTATTGGCTTCCAGGGTCGCCCCGCCCGCCCTGCGCCAACGCCCATTGGCTACCCCTCCTGCGCCCCGCCCCTCCCATTGGCTCCCCGCCCGCCCCGCCCCCGGCGGCGCCCAGGTGTGGGCGGAGCTCGGCTGCGCGGAGGGGCGGGCCGAGCCTCGTCCACGCACGCCTGAAGACCGCGAACTACGCGGAAGCGCGTCCCCGGCCCGCTGGCGGCGCGTGGGACAGGTGTCTGGCTCCGCTCCCGGGCCGACTTCCTCAGAAGCCTTCCAGTCCGATGAGTCTCTTGCCTAGGGTGGGGGCACCGGCCTAGGACCCCGTAGCCTCTGCACCCAGAGGGGCAGACGCGACCCCCAAAGCCAGGGCCCCACCGACCCGACTCCCTCAGGGCCCGTCGTCGGGACGGACAGGGGTCGGGAGCTGGGAGCCCCCGCAGGAGGGCGATGGCGCTGCGGGGCTGGAGGTGGCGGGCCGCTTACCATTTCTGGCTGCAGCCAGGCTGACGGTTCTGGTTGGGGAGAAGGCTGCCCTGAAGCTGCTGGGGATAAAGCAAGACAAAGACCCTGGGCTCTTTTACCCCACCCCTTCCTGCCCCCAGTGGGGCCCAGTGCCCCTCGAGTTGTGGACACACGCAGGCACCTGCCTGGCAGAACGCGAGGCAGCTCAGCAGCCAGGGTCCCTCACAGCCTCAATGCTGTCTGTGGAGCAGGCATTCAGAGCCTGCTCTGCTTCCTCACAGTGGTCCGTGGGGGGGTCCTCCTACCTTCCTGTATGCTCCCCAGCCCAGGACGTCCTACAAGAAAGCAAAGTTGAGAGTCTTAACGAATGAATGAAAGTAGGGTGGGGTGGGGGTGAAGGCTGGAGGACGTTGGTCTGTGTGTCAGGTCTGGTGTCTCATTTTTGTTCTGGGGCAGAGGGAACTGTTGTCATAGTTATGAGAGTGTCACAGGTGGTGGAGACAGACGGGGAAGGAGAGGCTTCCAGCTTGGGGTAGGTAGGTGGGCATCAGCCTCTGAGGGCAAAGATGCTGTGGGAAGCACTCAGGAGGGGCTCACTGCTGGATAGAGTCCGGTAAGCCCCCATACACAGGGCAGCAATGCCTCCCCTACCTGCCGGCTGCCACCGTCAGGCTGGGGAGGGACTGTGGGGGCCTCCGCAAGCTTGGTTGGGGGTGGCAGACTGAGTATGTGACCATGGCAGGCCAAGCTGGTCACTCCAGGGTTCCCTGGGCCTGCTAAGGCCAGCTGGGCAACAACCCAGTGTTTCAGAGGTCCTCCTTCAGTCTGGGTCTGGAGGTGGGCCCAAGGCTCACTCAGGGCCCTGTTCTGGGGTTTCCCTGAAGCCCCCCCACCCCTGTAACAAACAGCCCCTCCCCTTCTGGGTGCTGGTATCCATGGCAACACTCTAGAGCCTTTCTTTCCCTAGGCCTCAGGTGAGTGTTGGGGGTAAGGCCCTGGGCCTGGGAGCATCACAGGCAAAGGACCATTCCCTCTGGGGACGCCTGTGTAGGTTGAGGGACAGGACCTCAGGTCCTAGAAGACAAGGGTGTCAGGGGGAAGAGAACAGGAAATGTGCAAACATTCAGGTGACATGTTGCCTGGGGTGGGGGGTGACCTGCTGCCTTGTCCTGGTCAGAAACACAAATACGGGCAGACATGTGATGAGCAGGCTGGTGTCCCATGGGGTGCGTGCGCACACGCACACAGACCTCTTTGGAGTGGTACTGTCTAGGGCTGTCAGACATAGGCACACGCTCATGGCCATCTGAGGAGAACTCTACAGGGGTATCCACACGTAGGACACAAGGATGACAGCCACACCATCCCTCTCAGCTCCCCCAGGAACATCGAGAATGGCCTCTGAGTCTTGCCAAGAGGCTAAAGAAGCTGAGAAAGAGGCTCCCTTATCCCTGGTGGACCAAGAGCCGGTCAATGGCCACCTGGAGCCTCCAGCTGGCACACCCCAAGAGCCAGTGGCTCCCTCATGCCCACAGGACACCAAGCCCAGCTCTACACGGGTGGTCTTCTCTGTCAACCTGCAGTAAGGGAGTGAGGGAAGGAGGGCTGGTCAGCCACTTGGGCCTGGTCACCCAGAGGGCAGGGCCTGATCGCTGGCATTGCAGGTCGGCCCCTGAGTCGCTGGACCCTGGCACCCTGCGGCTGCTGTGGCGTCAACGGGAACTAGAGATCCAGGCCCTGCGGTGGGCCATCCAGAACCACCATGATGCCCGGCACTGCCACGTCCTGCACGAGGTAGCTGGACTTCCACCTGAGAGGTGAGCAGCAAAGCGCTAGCCCCCCAGCCCAACCCAGCCTCTGTCCTGGCCTGAACTGATTTTCGTCTGACCCCATCTCCAACCACTGGTCCTGACCGACACTCCAGCTGATTCTTACCCTGACCCTTGCCTCTAACTCTAGGCCTTACCCGGTCCCTGACCCTCTACCCTCACCCTGAAAAAGTGAATATATCGTGAACGTGCCCAGACCCTAACTCTGAACACATCGACAGTCACTGAACCTAGACCCCACCTATAACCCAGACCTCTCAGAGCCAGACCTGGCCTGGCCCACTGGAACTCAGTGCCCTTGGGCCCCCCATGTCAGTGAAGAGGAGCCCCTCCTTCTCCCTTCCTTGGCTACTGATCTCAAGGTGGGGGCTACTGAGATTGCCCCTTCCCCCAGGAGTGCATGCAATCAGGAAAAGGTCCTGCAGAACCAGGTGCAAAAGCTGACTCTGCAGTTGAAAGAGCAGAAGGAACAGGCCCAGCTGGTGAGGGCAGGTGGGATCAGGGAGTTGGGCAGGGGACCCGAGCTGGGGTGAGGATCAGGGGCCAGGTAGGGGTTGGCCTTGGGGGTCGGTGCCTGGAGAAGACCCTGCCCACCTATGCACCATCCTGGAGCAGGAGAAGTCCCAGCTGGAGGAGCGTCTGCTGCAGACCATGACCATGATGCAGCAGCTGGAGGCTGAGCTGCAGGCCTTCCAGAAGTCCTGCCTCCTGCAGCTGGCCCACCACTCCTGGGTGGGTCGCATACTGCGGTCTTCCACCGGCAGTGTGGAGGTAAGCCCGACTCGGCCCACCCTAACCCTCCCACGGCCACTCCCCAACCCTCCTCGGACGTCCCTTGGGTAGTCAGTGTTTCTCCTCCAGGTCCTTTTGCTGGGGGGGGGGAGGGCTGGCCTGCCTGCAAAACCTGTCTCCCCTCAGGACCGCGGGGCAGGGAGGAACCCCCTGGCTCCGCGCAGCTGACACACAGCAAGTGTGTGCCTCTGGTGCTGGTGGGGTCAAAGGAAAGAAGCTCTTTCCCCCCGCCCCTGCCACTGGCCTCCACTCCCCCATGCAGGTGGTAACTGCAGAGACCCTGATGGACTTTAGCGACCTCTCTGAGAGTGAACAGGGCCCCTCCACTGGGGAGGTAAGCAAGGCCCCCATGTGCTTTCACAGCTGGCAGCCCTGTGGGAGGGGAGGGCCACATGCCTGTTGCTTCCTGACCAGGGTTTCCGGCTGGAGGATGTGGACTGGAACAGCATTGCCCAGCGGTATCCCAACCTCTTCATCAACATTGAGTCCAACTCAGACCAAAAGTAACTGCTAGTCAGGCACTCCTCCAGGGGTGCAGGGCGGGGCGAGGGGGGAGAGCATGCCTTGGCATATGTGGACCAGAGTCCAAGTTCTACCCTTAGTGTCCCTGGACAAGTCACTTAACACCTTCCAGGGTCAGTTCTCCCATCTGTAGGACGAGGTTCACAGTGAAGAGAAAGGGCTCCTGAGCCCTCACAGTCCTTCCAGGAGCCTCTTCCCCAGGCTGGGTCCCAGCGTTCCCCACGCACCTTGGGGAGGCTAGATGGGCGCAGGGCTGGAGTCTAAAAGCCAAAGCCAGCAGCAGCGAGCAGATGAGTAGACTGTGGCCCACAGGCACCCACGGCCCCTGCCACCCCCACAGGCCCCACTGTCGGACGAGTGGGGCTCAGAGCTGCGCAGACATTGCATGGAACAGCGTCTCAAGAGTGTCGAGTGGAGTTCCCTGCCCTTGATGGGCACTAGCAGCTCAGGGGGCGCGGACTCCGACTCCAGCAGCGACCAGCTGGCTGAGCGTTATCGCGTTCGGAAGGTGTCGGGACACCCAACCTGCACGCCAGGCCCCAGTTTTTCTGACCTGACAGAGGCACCCTCGGACTTCAGCAGGGAAATGCAGACACAGCCTAAAGGTGGAGTGGTCTCCCCAGTTCCCCCCCAAGGCTGTGATCTCTGTGTCCCCCAACAGCTTAGTCTTCCCAACAGCCCAGAGCACGGCTGCTGAGGCCTCTTCAGTCTTGTCCCCAGGGGTTAGGGTGGTCTTGGATGATCCCTGCTGCTGCCTATGCACTCTGGCTCCAATATCTGCCCCCCCCCCCCCGTACTTGGAGTTATCCCTCCGCTTCCCTCAGCCTCCAGGGTCCAGCCCTCCTGCTCTGGACCGGCCCCCCGGAGCTGCTCCTGTCCCGAGGGCACCCTCAGAGTGCTGCAGGTCTGGCCTCGCAGGAGTCGTCCACAGTGGATGCTCCATGTGGAGGTACTCCTTCCAACAGGTCTCCTTTCCCTGGATCTCCGGAAAGCCCACCAGGACCAGCCTGGCAAGACTGTCCTGACCAGGGAGTCCTGTGTGGGTCCCGAGCATCCGCATTCCGGGTGCCGCTGGAGGTGAGGGGGTGACTCCGTGGGGTCACAGCAGGAGTGGGTCTCCTACCAGGACTCAGTGGAGGGGTGCCCAAGCCTCTCTGCACAGCCCCCCTCCCCTCGCTGCTCTTCACCCCAGCCCAACGGGTTCCTGCCTTAAGATCGTGGCCGTTAATGGCCGGGAGAGGTTTGTGCGTGTCCTGAACCAGTCGCTGGAGGAGACTGCAGACCTGGGCGGCCTGACGCTGCAGCAGCGAGTGCGCGACTTCCCTGTGTGCATGTACCGCTTCCCGCCTGGCACGCTGCTGGCGCCGCGGCACCACGTCACGGTGCGCCCCGCTCCCCGCGAGCCCCGTGGTCCCCGCTCAGGCCCCCGCCGCTCCTCACCCACTGCCCCCTGATGTCCACCAGGTTTGGGGCGAGGGGCCGTGCAACACCAAGCGGCAGCTGCCCTCGACCTTGGGCCAGGAGCCCGTGCACTTCCACTCCAGACGGGGATGTGTGACTCTCCTCCTGAGCCCCAAGGGCGAGGTCAGTGTGCTTCCCAGTCGGAGGGGGAGTGCACCGTGAGCCCCACAGCACGGGGGTGACCGCTGCGCCCCTCCCGGCCGCCCCGCAGGTCTTGAGCGAGCATCGGGACCCCCACTGCGTGTCCCCCGTCTCGAGGATCTTCGCGGACAACACCGATTTGTCCATAGACCGCTTCCCGCTCTCAGAGGCCGAATCTGCGGCTGACACCTGCGAGCAGAGGCCCGGGCCTCAACCCTCGCGCGCGGGCAGGGTGCGGGAGGCCCGGGCCAGACGTCGGAGGCCCGGGTGGGTACCGCGGGTCCCTTGGTCTCCACTTCCTCCCAGGCCCCACCCTTGCAAAAACCGTCTCCTCAGACTCTCTGTTAAAGGACCATTCCCTTACCTCAGGTCCAGTCCCCTCTGGGGCCGCTCCCCAGGCTGGTTTCCGTCCAGGACCACCACCCACCTCCCCAGGTCCCGTCCTCTCCAGGCTCGCCCCCTAGTAATTCAAGACCACCCCCAGGCCTCCCGCCTCCCCAGGACCCTTCCCCGCCAGGACTGCCCTTCCCGCGGGCGGGCTCCGGATCTCACGACCCCCTCGCCCCCCCAGGACGCGGGGCCTTCTCCCCCGGCTGAGCACCGGCAAGATCTTCCGCTCGCGAGAGGTGCCAGCGCCGTCCGAGGCCGCCGAGACCCTCGCGCCGGAGCTCCTGCCCGCCATCCCCGGTGAGCGCGCCGTGACGCGGAGGGCGGGCGGCCCGGCCCCATCCCTAACTGTTCCCGCAGACGCTGGGCTGTGCCTCGAGGACTGCCAGGCTAGGACGGAGCACAGGGTCCGGGTGAGTGCGCGCGCCGTCCCGCGCCCCCTGGCCTCTGCCCCTGCCCCGCCCTGCGCCGGCCGCGGAGCCCCTCCCCTCTCCCCGCCAGCGCCGCGCCCCTCTCAGGCTCCGCGCCCCCAGGTTTGCCGGAAGAGCGTGGACCGGAGCTGCCCGATGGTGGCGCTGTCGGTGCAGAGCACGGCTGAGAGCAAATACGGCTTCCGCTTCCTCCCCTGCCCGCCGGTCACCACGGACCTGAAAGCGCGGGTGGAGGGGTGGAGGGCAGCGCGGGGGTGGGCACCTGGGACCGAGGGGCCGCGCTGGGAGAGAGTCGTGGAGGCAGGCCGTGCCGGCCGCATAATTGATTGAACCAACGTCGCCTGCGAAGTAAACCGTATTTATGCACACCTGAGAGTCGAAAAGGATTCGCTTGGTTTTGGGGGATCCTGCCCCAAGAGAAGGGAACTGGCTAACCCCATCCCTGCGTGGGCGAGGAGCCACACTAATTCACTGGGGATGGGAGGCCTGGCTGCACCCTGGCATCCGGAGGGCCGGCCAGAGAGCTGATGGGGCCCCACTCCAGCCACCTCCGCCTGGGCCAATGCTGGGGACCTGGGCTCTCTTAGCCTGGGCTCTTTCTTGTGCCTACCGCTGGCGATCCCAATCCCCGACTCCCCTCCACCAACAAGGGTCTCTCCTATGTCAAGCCTATGACCCCCCCCCAACACCCCGCCCCCCCAAGATGCTCTGGGTTCCATGGAGCCAGAATTCCCATGGAGCTCCCACGACCACACTGGGGCTCCTTGACCCGCAGTCCAGGCCAGCTTGGCAGTAGGTGGGGGATTACACTAGGGGTGGGACTGGGCTGGGGTGATAGGGTTCAGGTGTGGCCTGCATCGGAGGCCAGGGGGTCTGGTTGCTGGATCTGGTGCTGGCTTTGGGCCTGGACATCCTTGGGCTCGAGGGCTTGGGCCTGAGGTCACCTCCAGGGCTGTCAGAGCTGTCACTGTAGCCAGTCCCTGCCCTAGGCCAGGCCCTAAACTACACAGGGCTCTGAGCCTCCGCCTCCGGAACTGCAGGCCTGTGGACCCCCAGTAGCTGTTGCTAGAATCAGCAGGCATGGGCATCTTGGGGGGAGAGGGGGTCAGGCTACAGCCCAAGGTCCTGGAAGGCTCTGGAGAACAAGGAAAGGGCTTGTCAGACAACGGCCCCATAGGGATCACAAGGTGGGGTGGGGGTCACCACAGGCAAGGTGGCAGTGTCCACTGTAGTTCTCCCCCCTA
>NW_024424786.1:47130237-47157710 GCF_017311325.1 Ursus maritimus
CAGCATCCCTCTCTTCCACTTCCTGTGCTCCCCTGGGAAGCTGTGTCCCTGCAGCCCTGTGACTTCTGATAGTTGCTGGGGCCAGACTCTCCTCTGGGGATGCAGAGGCCATAAAGCCTGAGCTCTGGCGTTGGGTCACTGGATCCCATCCCCAAGGGTGGTCCCGGGCCAGGTCCTAAACCTCTGCTATAGAGTGAGCCCCTGGCACCTTCCCCCCACCCAGGGCAAACTGGGCGGTATGGCTGTAATCACCCCGTGCTTACCTGGACCGGGCCTGGAGTGGGAGGCCCTGGTACCCCTTTTTTCCCTGAGTCCCCACTGTCTGTCACTCCTCCACCTGGCTGCCCTGCCTGTTCTCCCTCAACCCCCCCCCCCCAGTAGTTGACAGCTCTCGACTAGCTGGTCTAGGGCCCACCCTCTCTGGCCCTTCCCCCCCCAGGCACCTGCCAGCCCATGGAAGGCAGAGGCTTTGCCTGTCATGTCCCTGTTCCATCCTAGCCCTTTTGACTCCCCAGCCCACAGGAGGGTCATTCAGCCAACCTTTAAGCCTGTGTGCCTGCTGCCCCTGCTTACACGGCCCCTTCCCAGGCTTGTCCACTCAGTTCAGTCAGTTCAGACCCTTCTTCTGGGAAGCCTCCCTGGGCCCTGCTGGCTAAGGGGTCTCTCTGCCTTGCAGTCCCTCCTGTTTGTTCCACTCAGCCACCGTCACTCTGAAGCCAGTGTCCTGAACCCAGTACAGGCCCCGTGCGCAGGTTAAGGGCAGTACCTTCCCTGCCATAGTCTCCTGGCCCATCTGGTGGCCTCTCTCTCCATTGGCCTGTGCCCTGCTCTCTGCCAGTGGCCTGCCACCCTGCCCTCTCTTTTAGTCCAGACTCCCTGCTCACAACCCCCCTCTGTCCAGCTCCTGTGGCCTTATGATCCCATGGACTCAGGGAGGAGGACTTGGGATTGGAACCTCTTGAGTGTAAGCACGCCCCCCCCCTCAGGAGAGGACCTGTCTGTTACAGCCCCTCTCCAGCTGAGGAAGGGGCCCCAAGCTGATGAACGCTGGTCTGGGGCAGTGTGTGGGGTCACTCTCAATACCTGGGGCCAGGCATAGGGCACTGTAGGGAGTCTTGGGCCTCGACTTGTCCTCTTGCTCTTCAGGGCCCCTCTGTGTGCCCCAGGGGGCTGTGGCACCTTCCTGCTGGGGCTCCAGGGACCTACCAGGGAGGGGGTAGAGTGGGGGGAGGGGGTTGCAGATCTGCCCTGCGAGCCAATCCCAAATGAGTGTGCCCCTGGGATGATGCCCCAGCCTCAGGCTCCCATGGCCAGCTCCTCCAGCCAACCTGGGTACCAAGGCAGTCCCCAGCCATGACCTCCCACCAAACAACATGCAGTGGTAGGTCTCGGTTGGGGTGGGGGGCACTCACCGCAGGCGCAGCTCCCTGCAGGCCGGCAGCCTAGCCAAGGCCAGGAGGTCACTGCTATCTGTAGGATCAGACCCTGGGTTGGAGGCACTGGCAGCCAGGTCCTTCAGCCTGTGTGGGGGCAGCTGTTCCGGAGCTGCCCAGGCCTGAGGGGAGAGAGGGCTGGTTTGGCACAGCCTTCAAGTGGGCTGGGCGGGGAGTCCCCTGAAGATAGAAGGACTTATCTGGCTGTGGAGGGTGTGAGAGAGCTGGGGCCTCTGGCCAGCAATGGTTGTGGGGCAGGGTACTGTCAGGCCAGGACACCGGTCCCCTGTGGTAGTTCTGGAGTCCCAAACCAGCTGTGGGTGGCAAGGCCTACCTGGCACTGGTGTCGACGCTCCCGCAGGCCTTTGGTGGGATTCCCACAGAGGACTCGGCTAGCACCTAAAGAAGAGTAGGTATGGCTGGGTCTTGTTTAGGGTTGAGGGGCTGCAGGGTCAGCTTTGTGCTGGGTTGGGTTAGTTACCATGGGTAAGGTTGCTGGTGTCATCCTCTGGAGCTGGGTCCTTGGGAAGCAGGTTTTCAGGCAGGGGACCCCCAGTGACCAGTAGGGAGAGGGGCCATGGCCTGGGGGCCCATGGCTGGGTCTCAGGCAAGGAGAGCTCGGAGCTGAGTCTCTGAATGGGGGCTCCGTGGGGATGACCTGCCCGAGGGTCACAATCAGAGGTCATGGAAACCCACGCCAGCTGACCAGCCCAAGAGCCCCCACCCCCCTCACCAGAACTGTCCACAGACCAGGGACCCCTGCCACCCAACATGTGTGTCTGGACGCCCATGCCCCACCAACCCCTGCTCACAGAGAGGTTATCCTGGCTTGGGGGCAGGTGTGCAGGGCTCTGGGGAAAAAAGGTTAAGGCCGAGAAGGGATATGAGATGTGGCTCTCCATCTCTGAGAGGCCTAGGGGGGTGCTGCGGGTACAGAGCTCTCTTCCTGGGGATGGTGGGGGGTGGCGGCCTCTTCTGGGGCTCAGTCAGTAAAGTCTCCAGGCTGGGGGGGCCAGCCCTTGCCAGAGGGCTGGTGAGTGGCTGCCATACCCAGCCCAGGGAGCAGGCCATCCAAGACACTGCCCTCCTTGATGGCCTCCTTCACCATGAGCCAGTCCTGGTCCAGCTTCTGGGAGGCCGGCAGGCCTGTGTGTGTGGCTGGTACCTCATCCAGGACCTGTAGCTGGGGGATGAGCTTCCTCACCTCTGCCCGATAGTTGTAGCCCTGGGGCACCTGCAGGGTGGAGGGTGTGGCAGGCCTGGGTCCAGTGGGCCCTTCAGGTCGTCCCTATCCTGTGGCTGCTTTCTCCAGACCCTCTGTGGGGCAAGGCAGGGGAGCTAAGGGTTGGCGATTCTGCCCCACCCTGCCAGGGCTGGCCTGCGTCACGCTGGGCCAGCAGGGACTGTGGGGACCCCGGGCTCTCACCCATGATGTGATCTCACTCTCTAGGCTCATAACCTGGCCTGCGGGGCTGCCGTGAGCTCAGAGCTGTGGCCCCGTTGGGCAGTCACTGTACACCGGGCCCAGTGTGCAGAGCTAGCAGGGCGGGAATGTATGAGTTCCAGATGTGCATGTGCCCACAATATATGAGTGCATTCCCACCCAGGGCACGCCCAGGCCTGTGGGGGATGGGGGGGGCTTTGGACTGGGCCTGTATGGGTGTGAGTGTGTGTGAGAGAGAGAGATGCCATGGGCAGACTGAACAGACTTCATGGGGGTGCATTATGGGCTGGGGGGCATGGCGTGTGTGCCCGTGGCCCCGTGGGACCCCGTGGGGTCTGGTCTGGGCCCAGAAGGTCTCCAGCGATACAAGAGAATGAGTTCATGGTGAACAAGGCACAGGGTGCAGGCAGGCTGTGCCTCGGAGATGTGCTCTGGGGATGCTCCCGTTGCCCAGCCTGGACATGCCCAGTGCCCAGGTGGGCAGAGAGGCCCCTGGGACCGCAGGAGGTCCACAGAGTGCCTCCCTGTCCCGCGCACGTGCTGCCTGGGTGCCCAGCATACGCACCTTGTTAGAAGGGCTGGGCCCTGGCCGCAGGCACACCAGGTTGCCCTCCAGGGTGAGCGTGGCCAGCCTTGGGCACAGCTGCAGGTAGCGCACCTGCCCCAGGTCCTCTACACTATTGCCCTCCAGGTCCAGCACCTCCAGCCGCTCCAGCAGGCACAGCGGGCTCAGGTCTGAGACGTTGTTGTAGGAGACGTAGAGTTCCTGGGGCAGCAGGGGGCTCTGCTAGGGCTTGGCCTGGCACCCTCTCCCCAGCCCAGGGCACCCAGACCCACCTTCAGGGCCAGGAAGGAGCCAATACCATCCAGGTCAGTCAGGCCGCAGCGAGCCAGCCACAGCACCTGCAAGTGGCCCAGGGAAGTGCCCAGGTCTCTGTAGAGGGCAGGGTTGGCTGGTCAGCACTGTCTTGGGCTGGAGGGCCATGTCTGTGTCCGTGAAGATCCTGTGCCTGCGCCTCGTGCCCTTCCACCACCCACATCTGTCTCTTTCCAGGTGCAGGGGTGCCCGTGACCTGTGGCTCCTGTGTGGCAGCCTCCAGGCTGAGGAAGGGGCCCCAGAGCCCCCTGCCTCCCTGCATTCCCTCCTTGCCACAGCCTCCTGGTCTCCAACACAGGCAATATCCAACTTCCCCTGCCCCTGGAGGGCCCAAGGCTGGCGGGGGGGGCGGGGTTGGGGGGGGCAGAAGCAGGGGTGGGAGGGGTGCTGCCCGTGCTGGACGGCTGGCTGGGCCCCACCTACTGCCCGCTGCAATGAGGGTGGACAAAGCAGCCCCTTTCCCAGTGGGGTCAGCCCCAGGCGCTTCTCCCCTCCTGTCTCTCTTTGGCCTTTCTTGTGGATGGCTTCCCCACATTACAGCCCCTCCACCAGCCAGCTCTGCCTGCAAGACCTCCTCCACCCCTGCCCACGGCCAGTCCCTTGCCCAAGCCCTGGACTTGTCACCCTCCCTCTGCCTGCTTCTCCCCTGCAGACGGCAGGCCAGGGCTCTCTGGGCCCCACCTCTGCCTATGGGGTCCTGTTGTCCTCAGTGTCCCCTGATGTCCCGTGTTGGTCCTCCAAGAATGACCCCGTACTCTTGTCTTCTCTGTCCCCTTTACCTGTTGTTGCCTTTCCTTCTGCTTTCCGGGAGATTTCTTCATTCCCACCTTGCGCCTGACATTTCCGTGTCGGTCGTCACGTGTCGGATTCTGAAGTGTCTTCATGGCTCCCTGACCCATTTTCCCGGCGTGCTCTTCTTGTTTTGAAGACACGGAGAAGCCACGCCTTCTGTCTCTGGTATTTGTTGACGAAGTCCGGACTCCGGTCTCACCCCTCCCTGCGTTGTCCGCTCTCCTCTCGAAACCTCTGTTTTGACCTTTTCCTTTGTGCTGCAGGGACCCTAACATTTCTGATTATACTGTTAATAGCTTCTTGGCATTCAAGTTGGGAGTGAGGGTGTGGCATCCTGCTTGGAAGGGCCACTGGGGGCCCTGGCGTGGGGGGCTTCCCTGCCGGCGCATGAGCTGATGGTGGGGGCCCGTCGCTGGGGGTGGAGCGGACCGGTGCGTGACTCCCACGCTTGCCCGTGCAGCTGCCTGCGGGGCGGGCTGCCGGGTCTCCCCGTTCCTGCCGTGGTGGTCTCCCTGTGTTCCCCACACGCACCTGCGTTTTCGTACCTGGGGACTGGGCCCTTGCCCTTCCCCCTGCTTAGGTGCACCTGTGCTTGTCAACTCCTTTCATCCACGTGCTGTACGATGACATCCTCAGGGCCCTCTTCTGGTGCACACGCTCCCCGTGGGGATGACCCACCCTGCCACCCGGCCAGAGTCCCCTAACCTCCAGACCACCTGAGTCTCAGCCTCTCAGTTATGAAGACGCCACGTGTATCCCCAGCCTGCTGCTGTGAGTGGACTTCCCCACCATCTCTTAATTGGCTGAAATTTGTGTCTCGTGACGTCTTCAAGAGCAATTAGACTGTTTTCCTTGATCTCTAACTCATTCAGAAATGCTGGCTGGGCGTGAACGTCTCGGTTCATGCCTTCTTTCCATGGGCCCGTCTTTTGGCTTCTCCATGGAGAAGTCTGAGGAAAACTTCATTCCCCTTCTTAAAGGAAGAGGTGGTCTGTTTCCTCAGCAGCCTCCAAATCTCATCTTCACGTCGGTAACTCGATCAGGGCTTCGGCGTTGGCAGGTCACTTTCGATTTTTTTCTTTGTCTGTAGTTGAAAGTCTTCTTTTATGTCTGATGAGATTTCTTTAAGTCTCCCTTCTGTTCTAGAATTTCGGTTTCCTTCTGCAGCGATCGCAGTTGTGCACGTGTCAGACCCTCTATCTGCCGCCCGTCTCACGCTCGCTCCTAGACTCCGCTCGTGGACGGTGAATTGTGCTCGTGGTTACTGTCCCTGTCTTCCCGTGCAATCCCCTGACTGCTGTCCTGCAGTATTTCATCCACGTTTGCCTTCATTTCTGAGCTGGTGTGATTGTTTCATCCCATCTGTTTCCAGAGTCTGTGGTTCACACCCGGCTGCAGGGGAGACTGGGTGCTTTGTGCCCGGCTAAAATTGGGGAGCCCTCTTTTATAGAAGAATAAAGATTGGGGAATAACTAGTAGATTTTGCCTCATCTCAGATTGAGTAGGAAAATTACCAGATATTTAGAACAAATGACAACGACAAAGCATATACAAAATTTGTGAGCCCTAACCCTAAAGCTGTACATAAAGAGAAATTTACATCTTCAAATACATTTATCCAAAAATCTGGAAGGATTACAACAATTAAGCTGAGCATTTAGCTCAAGGAGCTACAAAAAGAACAGCAGCAAGTTGCAAAAAGAACAAGAAGAAAAGACCTAATAAAGATGAGGATGAAAGCAGCAGCCACCAGATGGCTCTTGGAGAAGACTAACAGAGCCCAGAGCCGGTCCTTCAAGACATGAACGGACAGTCGCCAGCAAGACTGATGACGGATAAGGAGAGAGGACAAATAAAGACACACGACTTCAAAAGAGGAACCCTTAGAGCCAGAGCAGCAATCAAAGAAACATGGAAGCCCACTATAAACAAAGTCGCGCCAACATTTCTGAAACCCTAGATAAAGCCGGCACCCAGAGAAACAGGGAGCTGGATGCTGACTCCCCCACCCCCGCCCCTCTAAGTCCTCAGATCCGGACTGGTTTTAAAAGTAAGTTCTAATTAGTCACCGTGGACTAGACACTCTCGATCTTCCACAACAATTTCTTATACAAGAAGTTTCAAAATGAGAGCAGCCGAAAAGAACAAGAAGAGGGAGAGGCAGCCTAGGGGTCAGGCATGTTGATCCCAGAACCGGAGGAGCAAAACGCCTGGGGGCCGTGGGGTGACCCGCATGAACACAGGCGTGAAAACGCCCAGCAAACAGTATTTCAGCGTTACGGTGCTTGTCACTCAGCACGATGGAGTCCCGTGCATTGACAGCCTAGAGGAGAATTACCACTTTCTGGCCATGTTGACGGCCCAGAGACCCAGACGCACACCCATTCAGATAAAAGACAGACCGAGAGTGCCCGCTGCGTCTCGCTGCTACTGAAAACCGGTGCTAGAAGGTAAGAACAAGGGGCGCCTGGGTGGCACAGCGGTTGGACGTCTGCCTTCGGCTCAGGGCGTGATCCTGGCGTTATGGGATCGAGCCCCACGTCGGGCTCCTCCGCTGGGAGCCTGCTTCTTCCTCTCCCACTCCCCCTGCTTGTGTTCCCTCTCTCGCTGGCTGTCTCTCTCTCTGTCAAATAAATAAATAAAATCTTAAAAAAAAAAAAAAAGAAGGTAAGAACAAGAAGCATGAGCGCTGGGAGTGAAAGACAAGCCTCATAACATGCTGGTAATACCCTCCTCAAAACAGAAACCCCAGGGGAGTTAACAAACTATTTGAATTAATATGAGTTTTGTGGTATTGCTAAGGCAAAAACAAGGACACAGTATTGCCAGATACAAGACCCATGCGTAAAACTCAACCGTGCTTCATGATTTAAAAGTATGTTCTAAATCAGCATAACGTTTGTCTACACTTGTAATAATCAACCAGAAAATACAATAGGAACAGGACCTCGTTCATGATTATAAAAACACTATAAATGTGCGGGCATTATTTTCGTTCTGGTTTCAGGGAGCTCTGGCTTCCCAGGGGGCCGGTGTCCTGCCCTGTTCCAAGGGGCAGTGGGGCAGGTGGGGAGATGGGTCCTGGTTAGCCCGAGCCTGTCCCCATTCCGTCCTCCTCGCGGTGGCTGGTAGAGTGCGTACACGCTACGGTTCTCCCCAAAGAAATGGAGGAAGAATGCAGGACCCTGCTTGTTCTTACTGGTGGACGCAGGACGGCGCACTCCCTGTTACAGGATGAATTGTGCGCCACCCCCCACCAACATGCCTATGTTAACGTCCTGACCCCCAGCACCCACAACGGGACCCTATCTGGAGCCTAGTTGTTGCAGATGTAATTAGTTAAGATGAGCTCACACTGGAGTGGGGTGGGCACGGATGCCATCTGGTGTCCTTATGAAACGGGGACCTGTGGACACAGACACAGGGGGAATGCCGTGTGCACATGCAGGCAGGGATTGGGCTCCTGAGTCTACAAGCCCAGGAACACCGAAGATCGCCAGCAAAGTCCCGCAGGAGGAGAGGGGAGTGAAACGGTTCTCGCTCACAGCCTCAGAAGGAGCCAACGTCGTCCACCGTGATCCTGACTTCCGGCCTCCACCACCGGGAAAGGATAGCCTTCTGCCGCTCAGGCCACCCCGTTCGTGGGGCTCTGTTCAGCAGCTCTGGAAATCTAACACGCTCCCTCAGTCCGCCAGTGCCTGCGGAAGCCAGCAGGGGCCGGGAGGGGACATGGTGAGGACAGAGGGTCACACGCTGTGGGGAGACCGGCTGAATGAACCTGACCCCGAGACCAATACTGGGCTTCCCGTGGGCTCCACCGGGACAGAGGCTCTTGTCTGTTCTGGTCACTGACGCGTCCTCAGGGTTTAGAACCAGGTTTCTGTAACTTGCAGCTCAAAGCTAACTGATAGCAAACTTTATAGGCAAGTTTAAAGACTCTATTAAAAATATAAAAACACATGAATGGAGAGTGATTATCATATTCATGAATGTAGATGACTTAGCAAATAACCCATATTAACACATGAAACTTTTTAATTCCAAAAGAGCATTTCAGAAAGAGTCCTGTGTGTGAAACCCAACCAACAGTTCGTAAACTTCAAATGCAAGAAGAGTTCAGGAATAGCTAGGTCATTTTCGGAGAAGGAAGACTAAGATGAGGGTATCAGACATGAACCAACAAACACAAAGACGTACCGGTGAGAAGTGCAGCCCTGGGGCAGGAACAGACTGACAGATGGGGCAGAGAGCTCCCACAGTCACGGCCACACGTGGGCCCCTAAATGGCAGAGTCGTACCACCATCAGCAGGGAAACGGGATGATGTTGGGAAAACAGACTTACTACACGGCAGGAAATAAAACTGGGTCCCAACCGCGTGCCTGGATTGAAGGTGACCTCGCAGGTAAGTTGGATTAAAGACCTGAAAGTAAAAGGTGAGACCCTAAAAGTGCATAAGAGAAAAAGTAAAATATAGCCCCCTAAATAAGACCCAAATCACCAACCAGAATTGATGGAATAAATCAAAACAAAGGGTTTCTGTTCAAGTGAAGGCCGCCACAGCCCGGGTTAGCGGGAGGAGGCAGGGGGAGGCACCTTGCAAGTCTAAACCACACTCAGCCTACGCAAGAGCCAGAAAGCAAGAAAAAGACAGAACCCACCTGAAGAATTGGTACAAGGCGTATGAAGCAAGACTTGACGTTTTCAGTAGTGGGAGAAACGTACACAGTTATGCAGGAATGAACGACTTGTTAGCGTGCTGCTTCCCACACAACTAGTACTAAGGAACGGCTGCTCTGGTGCGCTGCGGCCGGGGCTGAAGCCTCCCGCATCAGCGGCTGTCTGGAAGCCGGCTCCACTGCCTGGAATGTTCTCCATGCCAGCCGGTGCCGAACTCTCTCTCAGCTTCCCATGGACAGATTTTAAAATTATTTTCCAGTCCTTAAGATACTGCCTGAGATTTTATTTTATTTTTATTTTTTTAAGTACTCACTACGCCCAACATGGGGCTCAAACTCCAGACCCTGAGACCCACGGCTGCGTGCCCCTCCGACTGGGCCAGCCCGGCGTCCCTCCTGCCTGAGATTTTAATGTCCCGAGTGTGGCTGTTATCAGCTAAGTCGTAATAGGAGTTTACTGGACTGCCATATCTAATTCGTTTCCTTTTACGAACTTTTGTCCACCTTCAACCCATGGACATTAGCAAACGTCCTGTGGCCAAGTTTCAGGATCTGACGGCAGAAAGAACTCCGGGACTCACTATGTCTCTCACTGTTGTCATCAAGGGACAGGACATGTTTCCTTGCAATTCATGATCTCATCACTTCTCTTGGAATTGAATATTTCGTGTTGTCACAAACGGTGGGTCATATTTCTTAATTTTACAGCTTTATAGTACCTTCCACTTCTCCTTATGATCTTCACCCTTTATCGTATATGCTCTTCACGTGCCGTATTCGTCGCCGTGCTAATTTGAACGCCTTAACAAGGAAGGACTACAGGTGATTTTTCGTCTTTGTTAAGCTCTCTGTCAGAACACTGCTTAACCGCGCATGCAAGGTGTGTCTCTGAACCCCCGTTTCCAGGCCTTCCCGTGCAGACGCGGGGGCGCCATGTCAGGTGGCAGCCCCGTGAGCCGCTTCTCTGCTCTGGGTCTTGGGGCCACGCGCTGAGGGCCACATGGTCTTCCAACTTTCTTTGCTTCCGTTTCCAGATCTTTCAGTGTTTTATTAAATTCTTTTTGATTTTTTAAAAGATGTATCTATTTGTCAGAGAGAGAGAGCGTGCGCGCGCACAAGCCGGGGGAGGGGCAGGGGCAGAGGGAGAAGCAGACTCCCCGCTGAGCAGGGAGCCCGAAACGGGACTCCATCCCAGGACCCTGAGATCATGACCTGAGCTGAAACGGAGAGTCAGATGCTTAACCGGCTGGGCCACCCAGGTGTCCCACAGCAGCAGTGCTTCCGTGCGGCCCATCGTCTTGGAGTACCTAATGGTCTGATACTACTTCGGCTTTGTTCTTTGCAGCCAATGAGGTTAACAAAGGACATGAATCTGTCGTTAGTTTTGAATTCCGTCTTTTAGATTGACTATTCAAGCGTTGCTGTGTTTTATGTGAGGCCGTGCTCATCTGCTCTTCTTCTGGGCACCAGCATGACCCCCAGGCCCCCAGCCCCAGCGGTACATGGATGCCCAAACCCTGAAAGCTTGGCGGTGTTGGGGCACCCACCAGAGACCCCTTGTTGGCTGGGAGCCCTTCCAGGCACCCCACGGTCAGCCACACGACCTGGTGTGACCGGCCTGACACCGACCACGGGCTCTGGGTGGCATGGGTCACCCTCAGCAGGGGCCTCCACCCAGCGGGGGTAGGGGACACGAGCTACACGTACCAGAGTCAGGCTGGAAGGGTGGGCATTAGGGCTGGGAGCTGAAGACGGTAGAACACCCAGGAGCCTCTACATGGGGACGCTCCCCCCGCCCCATGCCCTAGAGGGGCACTCACCTCACGGAGCCCACGCAGCTGCCGTTCAGCTTCAGCTGGTTGAGGTTGGGCAGGTGAACCCCTGTGCGCCACAGGAGAGACAGGTGGGTGACAGAGCCTCGCGCCCTCCCTCACCTCTCTGCACCCTCGTCAGTGCCCCTGGGCCCCTGCGGCGCCACGGCTGCCCGGAGCCCTAGTGCAGCCCCAGGGCCCTGCACTTACGTCTGCGGCCTGCCTCAAGTGGAGAGGCACACAGGACGCGTGCAGAAGGTGCACCTGAGCGGACCGAGCCACCCGGAAGGCCAAGAGGCCACTGGACTCCGGGAGTCTGCGTGGAGGAGGGGAGCCTCACTGTCGCGGGTGGGGCCACCACGGCTTGGGTCCTGCCCCTGAGCCACATGCCAGACCCAGCCACGGGCACCCCAGACCATAACCTCCATCAGCTCGCAGCACTGGGTACCAGAGCACAGGAACCCCCTAGCTGGGGTCCCGTGCACCCCAAAGCCCCTGGCAAAGTGTTCTGAGTTAGACTCCTTGGAAGAACAGGGCACTGACCCTGTGGGACAGTCTTGATCCCTTAAAGAGGGGTGCAGGACGGGCCTGCGGGGCACAGGGCAGACTTGCAGGGTGCACGGCAGGCTCGTGGGGTGCAGTGGTGCAAAGACCAGAGCCTGGCTGGCAGCACTGAAACAGATGGGCCCTCAGAAAGAAGTCTGAGCTTGCCCGTGGTGGGGTGTGGACAGGGAGGGGCTCTCACCAAAGTTCCCCAGGCTGTTCTCACGGGTGTCGACGCACATCTCCAGCATGTTCACCAGTCCAAGGTCATCTACCTGGGCCAGGGCCCGCTGCAGAAATCGATGAAGAGTCATCCCTGGGGACTGGACAGTGGTCACTCGCTCCCAGTGAAGTCTCTGCCTTTGGTAGTGGGCTGGGACAGGTGGCAGACATTTCCCTGCCTCCTCTATGCTGCCTTAGCCATGGATGGCTTTGGCTGGTGGGGTATGAATACACAGGATGCGAATAGAGGTAGTAACTGTGCTTGGCTGGTGGGCCCATTTGCAGAGTAGGGCCTGCGGGGTGCCAGTGTCCAAATGAGACCCATGGGACAGACCCACACAGCCCATAGCGTGGACCCCAGCTCTGCTGAGCATGGCTGAACCACAGCCTCCTCGGACCTGTGGACACTTAAGACTATAAGCCACGGAGCTGGAGGGGTTGTTTGTTACAGAGCATCATTGCCCCTATAGCTGATTCATACAGAACTTGGGACCTAGATGCTGTTCCAGTAGCTCCCACAGCAGAACACCTCAACAGTGTGATGTTGGGTTTAGGACCGGGTTGGGGGCTGAGGTGAGTGCTGCTGGGCCTGAAAAGACAGACACCCTCGTCCTGCGGCCATGGTAGGTCTCCTGAGACCATCTCCTGGGGTGGGCTGCATGGCAGAAAACGTGCATGAGGAACCTGTCACATTGAGCGGAGAGCTGCCAGCACCATGTGGGTGGAGTGAGCTTGGCTGTGCTTGATAAGGTGCTGTGGGACGCGGGGTTCAGAGGGAAGGGAGAGAGCCCAGGAGATTTGGAACCCACGGGTCTGGAAAATAAAGCGGTCTCTCAATTCCAATCAGCCGAAGAAAAAGCTGAGAAGGTTTGCAGGTAGGACGACCCAGTGAGTCCGTCTCGGGGAGCAAGCCAGGTTGCTCCGTGCCCGCTACAACCGCAGAGGCTCTGGGGTTCTCAGGGGAGGTCTCCGGGAAGCTGGCGACCCCATTTTCAGTGACCGGGTCTGCAGAGAGAAATGTGTCCAGACACCCTCGCAGGTATGACTCTTGGCACCTGGCATCGACCGGACTCTACCACGTTGAAAAGCACGTGTGGTTGTGGACCTCTGATCACCAGCTCGCTGTGGCCTGGACTGGGGTTCACAGAGATCGTCCGAAATGACAGTGTTTGAGGCCGTGTTCTCCAGCCAGGAGCCAGGTGGAGAAGGACGGAGGTCCCAGGATGGACAGAAGCCACACAGGGACAGAGCAATCTCTAATTAAAGTGTGTTCCCAGCATGGGGCCCTCAAACATTTGTCCAGTGGGTGTCAGCGTCTCCTGGTTCCCTTCCCAAGAGGGAGAGGCTGGTGAGTTGCCCTGCTGCTCCCACCTTGCAGGATGGCTGTGGGGGCCACACTGGTCTTCATGCTTGCCTGGTCTCATGGACAAGTCCTTCTTCGGATGTGCGCAATGCAAACATGTTCTCCCAGGACGCTGGACTCACCTGATGTGTGGTTAGTGGGGACTTGGGGGGTGTGAAGGCTCTGGATGTGGAGGCAGGTGGGCCAGTGCTCATACTTGTCACTCCTCCCCTGAATTAGAACTGCGTGTCCGTTCCCCAGCCAGTGACAACACAGACCCCAGAGCAGGTGGTCTTGTCCGTGATGGGCTTGGCCAAGGGAGTCCTCAAGTGTGCACCTGTCGTCCACCTGCTGCTTACCCCCAAGTGTCGCCCACGAGTGGGGCAGCCCCATGTGGCCCCTTAGCCTGGATTCCAGTGGGACCCACTGTGCAGACCCCAAGCTGAGGACAGACACCTGTTGTTCCAGCCAGAGTCTGGGTGGTTTGTGGTCAGATTATGTGACCACAGATGACATACGGGATACAGAGACCCTCCAGGCCAAGGTGTTGGGGAAGGAGGCCTGCCAGGGACTGCTAGGGGATTCCCACAGCAGCAGCCTGAGGTGGGCGCTGCCCTGAGGATGACGAGGGGCGTCCGTGTGGATCTGAGGAGACAAATGCATGATACTGTTTGCACCCCAACTGGCCTGATTTTGTAGGGATCCCAGGCTGTACAAGGCCTTCTGTGTGGCTGGACATCTCCAGGGGGGTAACCCACCAATTGTCTGAGGAAGACACAGTGACCACACACACTCCTGCAAAACCACTCCCTGTTGGGCACTGCCTCCCACGAATGAACACACAACGGAAAGGAAACAAAGCACAGATTCCAGTGAGCACCAGGGATGTCGCGGCTCCCGGCCTGGCTCCTGCGGTGTGGTACTGGGTGGATGACAAGGCTAGGTCCACCTCCAGGTCCAGCCAGGATGCGGTGGGCGTCCCTGCCCTACCTGCACCCTGCTCCCGGCACTCCTGGCATGGTCAGGCTGGACCCTCCCTGTCCTGCTATCCGGGGCGGGGAGCTCTGTCCCCAGCCAGCTGCTCTGTCCAGCAGAGGAGACGCCAGCTCTGTGCACAGGCTGGCCAGGGCCCAGAGTCCCCTCTCAGGGTCAGGCTGTTGCCAGTGCAGCCTGGTCTCCCTGTGGCCCCAGGAGGGCCTGAGACAGGGGTACCGGCCTGAGCTCTGTGCACACCGGCCCCTCCAGCAAGCCCACTTTCTGTGTCTAAACCTAGACCTCATATGTGCAAAGGAACACAGGACCCCAGAGCTGGCCGGTACAGAGGTGGCCTGTAGCTGTGGGTCTGTTTCTGTCCCCCAGGGCAGTGTGGGGGGCTGCTGAGCTGGTGGGAGGTCTGTCCCGATGTGTTCCCTGCTGGACCAAGACACTGGGAAGATATGGGCCCACAGGCCTGGCTGGAGGGCCGCATGCACAGAGGAGCCAACTTGGAGCCTGGGGATGGGGGCCTGGCAGGAGTGTCCCTTCTGCCGTCACTGACCAGGTGGTGCAGATGCTTCTGTGAGTTAGTTGGTCCAGAAGGCGGGCAGAGACCTCGGGCAGCCAGGCTCCCTTCTGCATGCTGGTGAGCATGTCACCATAGGGTCTCCAAGGGGAGGGGTCCTTGTGCAAGGGTAGGTGTGGGCCTGAGGGCTGCCCGGGCAGTGCCTGTACCCGGTGGGGCCTGCCCCCTTAGCATGGCCAACAGTGGGTGAGGTGTGGAGTTGCTGGGTGAGAACTGGGAGTCAAGAGGGCTCTGCATATCCTGGTGGGCTGCAGGGTGGCAGTGAGGGGCGGCAGCAAAACCCCACCCCAGGTTTGGGAGAAAGCCTTCACTAGCTGCCCCAGGCACAGCCAGTGGGACCCTGGAACGGCCCCCGCTTAAGCAGCCCGCCCTGGATGGCAGGGCTCCCCCACTTTACTTGTGGTTTCGTTTGTTCCTGGCAGTTGGCACCTTCTGTGTGCCATGAACTTGCACGGTCTGACGCCCTGCCTCCCGGCAGAACAACAGGTCCAACAAGGGGCTTCTCTGGTGCATGGACCCAGCGCACAAGGCCTACTCGGCAAATACTTGCAAAATTCCTGCCTGGCTCGTTCCCTTGGCGTGCTGCGTGCCTGGGGGTATCTGTATCACCAAGCACCGGGGGTTGGCCCTGAGGGTGGGGCAGGTACTGGGGGCACAGCAGGGCCGAGAGCGACCATCCACCAGGCAAGGCTAGGAGGGCTGAGGACAAATGGCAGGCTGGACATCGGCCCTGCAATGGTGCCCCATGCGGACCCCCGTGGCCTGAGCCCGCAGCCCCCCAGCACTCACCAGTCGGGCAGGTGACAGGTACTCCTCTACCAGCCGCTTGCCATGGCTGTCCCTGTGGCTGCCTGGGTCCTTGCTCTGTGGGCGGGGATTGTGCAGGCCTGGCCAGCTCAGCTCCCGCACTCGGACAGTGGCTGGGTTTGGCCGAGGCCGGTGGGTTCTGTCCCAGGCCTGGTCCATTCACATCTGACCTGCTAGGATAGGCAGAGGGCAAAGCTACTAAGCCTTTGTTCTTCCTCTGATGCAGCCTGGCTGGGACCCCGCTCGGCAAGCCTTCGGGGCTCACCCTGCCTGGTTCCGATGGGGCTCTCACTCACTCAGTCTCTGCCTGCCTGGGGCTTGTGATGGCCCTGGCATCGCGCACTCAGCCTTAGCTCTCACCCCACTGGGGTCCGGGCGGGTCACCTCCTTGTGTTTCTGCCTATCCTCCAGGGTCCACAACAGGGCTGCTCGGTCCAAGCTTCCCTATCTGAGGTCCTGCCTAGGCTGTGGGCCTGAAGGGGGCCAGTTGGCCCTAGGTCATGTTTGCTCCATCAGCTGTGACCAGCAGCAAGCCATTGGCTCAGGCCCTGTGCTATGTGTCTCCACCAATGGTCTCCAAGCCTGGGGGCCCAAGACCAAGCTCTCAAGCATTCCCCCCACCCACCCCTATGCCCACTGAGCCCCCTCACCTGGAGGCAGCTGCCTCTTTCCACCATGGGTCAAACATCCAGATAAGGGGACAGCATGTGTCTTCAAGCGGCACCTGCAGCAGAGATTTGGGGTGGCCTCCTGGCCAGGTCACTGTGCCAGGGGACTTGGCACAGGCAGGGCCCAGAACATAAGTCAGGTGTGGAGGTGGTCGGGGCTGTCAGTGTGGGCACTGGCCGTCAGGTCCTTTTGATCATCCTGATGGGGGACCCGGACTGGCTGATGAGGAAGACAGTCAGGCGGCGACTGACTCCATCCTCTCTCCAAAAGGGGTCCCGGGTCTGCCACTCTGGACTGTGTCTCATGGGCTGGCCTCCCTGGCACCCTGTCCCTCCTGAGCCCCTCATCCCCAGGCTCCAAGGGAGGTTGTCCAGCGTACCCCTGGATGCCTGCATGAGGCTCCCCTGGCATTGCTCCTTAAAGATGCAGATACCTGGCCTGACCCCAGACCCTGGAATCATCTCTAGGGTCTGCCTGGAATGTTCTGGGCACTTCCCTCCAACTTGGGTTGAGGCCTCGCTGACCACTGCACCTGTATTCCCTCCTGCCCTTCCCGGATTTACTTTCCTTGTAAGTCTGACTCCTTCGACGGTCCTCTGCTCTACAACTCATTCTTTAGAGTGAGTATGTCACTCCAAGACAATATGTGTTCTGGGCAGGCAAGATGCTTCCTGCTTTGTCCATAACGTACGGAGGAGGGGCTCTCAACTGCCCTCCGGAGGAATCAGTGAGTGTGGTGCACGCACATTCTAGCACTGCTCTCATCTCTCAGCCCCCTGGACACGTTCAAGATGCATCCTCTCCCTCATGCCTAGGGCTGGGGCAGTGGCCAGCTGGGCTTTGACAGAGGCAGTGGAGGGGGCCGCGGAGGGACAAGCTGCCCAGGCTCTGTGTGCCTCAGTGGCCTCATCTGAAAGTGATCTGTACACTGCGGATCCAAGGGGGTTAAGGCCATGCAGGTGAGACCCACATATAGACTCACGGCGTTTCCAGCCAGGATTTCTTTCCAAAAGCTCCCTCTGCTGTCTGCCTTTTTCCAGCTGATGAAAAGCCCCAAGCCTGGCAGGAAGACCCCACCACCGTGCCTCCTGGGAGTATGCTGCTCACCCCCATCCCAGGCCCGTCAGCCTGCAGCCCCAGGATGCCTTTGGGCAGCATTAAGGGCCAAGCCCACTGCCTTTCATTCTGTGCCTGATGGCAGCTGACCAGAGGTCCTACACCTGACTAGGGCCAGCATACTGGTCCCATCTCGCCCAAAGGTCTCAGGGTCCAAGGAGCAGGGCCTGGGTTGTTGGCTGGAGCTCCCATGAAAAACACCGTCCCCTCACATTCACACACTGGCTGCAACTGTCTTGGCCCTGCTTCCACCCTGACCTGACACTTTGGGAGCCCCACAAACCTCCCAAGTAGGACACCTGGGGGCCTCTCTGTCTCCACAGCCCAAGGTTATGCCAGCCCCTGGTCTGGCTCATCAGCTCTCTGGGTCCTCTCCTCTCCTCCACCCCTCCACCTCGGAGGGGAGGGGTTCGGAGGGCAGGGCCTCCTCCCCTCCTCTGTCCAGTCAAACTCCCAGAGTGGAGCCTGGGTCCCTGCCTCCTTCTCCCCCCCAGGGCCAGGGGTCCCTCCTATCCCCGTGACTGGGAACCCTTGGGAGCGCAGCTAGGAGTTGTGGGCAGGGCCCCTGGAGGAGCAGAGTGGACATCTAGGGGTACCACTGAGTCTCCCACTGGCTTTGCTGCTTCATCCTAGGACCTGTCCTCGGCCTCAGTTTCCCCCCAGGCACAGGGGAGGTAACAGCGAGGCCTGAGGCCCCAGGTCCAAGGGTGTGCTTGGCTCTCACCTGAGGGGTCGGTCTCGGTGCCACGGCCCTGGGTGCCTTCCGCTGCCTGGCCTTCACTCTGACTCGGGGTCGTTCTTCCGGTGGCGGGGTTGCAGGGCCTGGCCGCCTTGGCAACGGGGCCCGGGCATCATTTGAATACTCAAATATTCATGAGGCCGCAGGAATGTCCGGGGCTCGGCGGTCGAGCCATGCCCCTTAGCAACGGTTGCTAGGGCAGGCCGGCGGGGGCGGGGCAGCAGCCAACCGGGTTTGGGATCTAGAGGGTAGGGCCCCACGCGGTGGGCGCCCTGTGGGCTGGGAGGGAACTAGGGGGGGAAGGTGAAACGCCGTCAAGCCGGGGGGTGGGGAGAGTGGCGAGGACAGGCCAGGTGTCAGCCCCTGCAAAGGCGGTGTCTGGTGGAGACCAGCGCCCACCTTTCCCAGCTGGGAGGGTCGTACCTGCGGCCCTGGCCTTAAGGGATGTACCCCCGCCTCCAAGTGTGGCCGATGCCAAAACAAAAGGAAGCGCCGTGGGAAAGCACCCCCTGAAGACGAGGGAAAGGCAGACCTGGTGTCCCCGCTCGCGAGGGACGCCACCACCCGCTTTCATTTATGCGCCTTTACTTCGCCTCTATGCGCGTCAGGCGCAAGCCCGGCTCTGTTGTAGCCACCGCGCAGTGGGGTCGGTGATGTGGTGGGGGCGGGGGCGGCCCCGAATGGGTCCGCTAAGGTCACGGCCTGCAGTGGGGTGAGCTCCAACAGAACGGCACCGAGCCGGCACGGGAGGAGATAGGGGATGGGAGGGGGTGCCATCTGAGCAAAGCAAGGTTGGGCCCTCTGTCTAATGCGCCATTCTTTCTTCGTAAATAAGGAGGGTGTGCTTATGCACTACTTGGAAATTTTAAAAAATGTTAAAACCATGTCTTTTTGAAAGTCTCAGGGAGACGGGATGTGCGTTTGTGCTTGGAATGGGGGAAATTTCAGTACATCCCCCTTGAGCAACTTTTGGGTGGGATTTGCTGGGTACCATTTGTTAATTGGGCTACACGGTAAGCTTCTGCAGGGTTGGAAGCGCTGGGCTGTGGGCAGCTGAGTGGGCCGGTCTGCAAGGCCTGCCCAAGTTGGGCGAGGCTGGTGGTGAAGGGGTGCGGGAGAAGGCCCGTCCTCGGAGCCCCAGGCCGGACTGCGAGCTGGAGAGAAGCAAGACCCCCTACATGGAATAAAACGATTATGTCTGTCTCTGCTGCTCCGCGGGCTCAAACGCAGACCCCCACCTCCCGCTCGCCCGCCCAGCCGAGACACCCCTGCACCGTTTGGCCCTGGGCGCACTGGCTGTGCCGCGCCCAAGGACTACGCCGAGGTGCCAGGTGTCCTTTGAAGGGGGCAGGCGCCCCTTCCGGAGCCACCTGACGGGAAGGGGGTGTAGGGCAGCCTAGCCTCCGGCCACTGGGGGTCCCAGAGGCTTCCGGCGCGGCCCGGGCCCGCCCTGGGCGCCTGACCCTCGTCCCGGCGGCCCCTCCGCTTTGCTCCAGGCTCCCCTCCCCAACACGGGGGGGCGTCCGCGGTGCTGACCCTCCTCCCTCCCTGAGGCTCGCCCCCGGACTGGCCCTCCGCTCCGGGACCCTCTCAGCGGGCCGCGCGTCGCGGCGCAGGGAAGCCCTCTCGGGCTGGCAAGGGCTTGAGCCGAACCGCAGCGACCCCGCCCCAGTCTACAACCGCCCGCGGTCCCGCTTTCCGGAAACTTTCCGGAGAAGCTGTTGCCCCCGGACCCGCGACCCCCGCGTCCTAGCTGTCCTCCGGCCTGGCAGAGCCCAGCCCCCCTAGGCCGCGGCCCACGAGGGCCTCCAGGGCCGGCACCGCCCTCCGCGCCGTTTCCCGGAAGCCCCGCCCGGCCGCGGCCTTGATGGGCGGGCGGGTCGGCCAACCGAAGCTGGGCGGGACGGGGCGGGACGGCTCCGGGGCGGGGCCCGGCACCCGTGACCAATGGCAAGCCGCACCAGGCTGATGGACGGGCGCGGGGCGGGGCGTGCGCCGGTCCCTCGACCCCCCCCTCCTTCCCCTGGGTGTCCGCCCGCGCCCCGCCGCCGGCAGCCGGAGCCGCACCCTCCGCGGACGGAGCCCATGCGCTGGGCGAGCCGCGCGCCGCGGCCCCGGCCCCTTTCCCCGCCCCCGCCCCAGCCCCGGCCCCGGCCCGGAGGGCAGTCGCGCCAGTGAGCGGTGAGTGCGGCGGGGGCGGGCGGCGGGGCGGGCGGCGGCCCCGACCTGGGCTGCGGCGCGGGGCGTTGGAGCGCGCGGCGGCGGCGGGGCGCGCGGGGGCGCAGGTGAGCCGCGGGCGGGCGGGCATGGCGCTGCGGCCGGGGGCTGCGGGCGGCGGCGGGGGCGCCGTGCCTCCGCGTCCCTTGCCCTGCGCTCCGAGGGGCCCCAGCAGTGCTCTCGGGCAGCGTGCGGGGGCTCCCCCGAGCCGAGGTCCGCTGCGGCCCCCCTCTAGGCGCGCTCCCAAGGGCTCGGGCACCAGGCGGCCATCACGATACACAGCAGGCGAGTCAGGGGTTAGGAAATCACTGCCCACAGTCCGGGGACAAGAGCAAGGGCACCCCTCGTTAAACCTCGCAAATTGGGACACCTCAGCTGGAGGCCTTGGTCCAGGCCTTTATTCTTTCTCACCTGTACCCCGGCTCCGCACCTCCTTTGGGTCTGTGCCTCTCAGTCTGCTTATCGGGGACCCCCGCCAGCCCCGCACCCGACTGTCTCGTTTGCCTTATTTTCTCCAAAGCTCCTATGGCAACAGCATGCCGTGTGTTTCTCCGTATTGTAACGTGTGCTGGTCTTTTCCTTGGAGCGGGGGCAGGGGCTTCTCTCTGTGCTTGTCACCCTGTGCCTGGAACAGCAACTGGCATGCAGTAGGCGCTCGATAAATGCTTGTCAAAAGCAGCAACATGCTGGGGGGGGGCCGGAGCCGGTTGTAGACTGGCACTGGCCTGCCTGGGCATGCTGCTGTGCGCTCCGCTGTGGCAAGACCTGTTCTTGCAGGGAGGGGACTGGTAACCTCAGCCTGCAGGGCCTTCGGTTCAGGCTTTCTGCCTACCCAGCACTTCTAATTTGGGTGCGTGGTTGGGAGATGCTCTCAGCTGTCAGCTCTGCCTTTGGGGGGGCCAGCTCCCTGCTCTCTCACAGCCATAAGTGCAGCTGGAGGTGGGGGCCCCCTCCCACCCCTGGACTGGAAGTGCCACAGGTGCGCGGCTGGGCCACCATTCTGGTGGCTACCCCTGTTCCCTGGTTGTCTGGGGCCAGAGGGTGGGGCGGGCCAGCCCAGGGAGCTCAACAGGCCTGCTCTGCGGGGCTGGGCCTTGGCTGAGTGCAGCTTCCTCAGCAGGTGGGACAGGAGACCACCACAGTGCCCCGTGCTGCATCCCTTGAGGAGCGATGACGGAATATAAGCTTGTGGTAGTGGGCGCTGGTGGTGTGGGGAAGAGCGCCCTGACCATCCAGCTCATTCAGAACCACTTCGTGGATGAGTACGACCCCACCATCGAGGTGAGTGCCGCTGTTCCTGCTCCCAGCCCTGAATCCTGATGTGGGCTTGTCTTCTGATGCTCCATAGGAGGGCGTCCCCTCCCCCTGGGATCTGGGGGCGGGGCAGGGGAGGTGCCCAGAGGGGCTGACCGTTGGATCCTCCCATCCTAGGGGAGGTGGTGGGGGGTCCTGAAGCACTGTCCTCCTGCAGGACTCCTATCGGAAGCAAGTGGTTATCGATGGTGAGACGTGCCTGCTGGACATTTTGGACACAGCGGGCCAGGAAGAATATAGCGCCATGCGGGACCAGTACATGCGCACTGGGGAAGGCTTCCTGTGTGTGTTCGCCATCAATAACACCAAGTCCTTCGAGGACATCCACCAGTACAGGTGAGCTGCTGGCCGGCCCTCAGGGGCCTCCCCGTCCCTGTTTCTCATCGTGTCTTTCTGACCGGGTCCTGGATGCAGCCGTGACCGCAGCCCAGTGACTGGCTCCCACCTTCTTCCTTGCAGGGAGCAGATCAAGCGAGTGAAGGACTCCGATGACGTGCCCATGGTGCTGGTGGGGAACAAGTGTGATCTGGCTGCGCGCACTGTGGAGTCCCGGCAGGCACAGGACCTTGCCCGCAGCTATGGCATCCCCTACATCGAGACGTCGGCCAAGACGCGCCAGGTGAGCCAGCTCCCCACCCCACAGCTAGCCAGGGACCCGCCCCACCCCACCCCTGCCAGGGAGCAGTGCTCATTGCCCCCTCTCCCCCGACACAGGGCAGCCGCTCTGGCTCTGGCTCCAGCTCCGGGACCCTCTGGGACCCTCCGGGACCCCCGTGACCCAGCGGCCCCTAGCGCTGTAAGTGTCCCCGGACGGCAGGGCAGCGAGGGAGGCTGGGGCCCAGGGTCTGGGCTGACACAGCTCCTGGGAGAGGCAGAGGTCCCTGGAGAGAGCTGCCCTGAGCCAGGCCGGAGCGGCGACCCTGGGGCCCTGGCCCCTCTGCCCCCAGAGAGCCCCGTGGGCCCTTGTTGGCCCTGCCCACTTCATGGGCTGTTGGGGACAAGGTTGGTAGGTCAGAGAGGAGTAGGACACGGGATGTTCAAGCTGAGAGCCAGACCGAGGGCCCGCCCTGTGGGGGAGCTCCTGAGGAGCGAGCTGCCTGATGGGGGGAGCCCTGGGGCTGCAGGCTGAGCAGGGCCCGGCTGCCTGTGTGGGAGTCGGGTTGGGGAGAGGGTGGGAAAGGGCGGGGATTCTGCCTGAGCTTGAGGCCGGGGTCCCTCGGTCCCCTCCCCTGCCAGGCCCCCAGGCCGAGTCCCACTCTGAGCCGGCCGCTTCTTCCCAGGGCGTGGAGGACGCCTTCTACACGCTGGTGCGAGAGATCCGGCAGCACAAGGTGCGGAAGCTGAGCCCGCCCGACGAGGGGGGTCCGGGCTGCCTGAGCTGCAGGTGCCTGCTCTCCTGACCTCCCTTCCAGGCCCCCTCTGACATCCCCGCAGACCCTCTGTGCCCCAGGAGCACGGGCACGGGGCGTGGAAGTGCCGGATGCCGGGAGGAGGTGCCGACGGAGGAAGGAGGAGGGGAAGGAAGGAAGGAAGTGCCACCGGAGCCCGGCCAGCCCCGGCTCCCCGGACAGAGTGACCGCAGACCTCCCAGGACGCTTTGCACAGACTGTGGTGACCTGAGGCCCCCGGCACCCCGGCTGTCGCTCTCCTCCCAGCCCCGTCCTGGCCCTTTGGCCACAGGCTGAGTCGCAGTAAATTATTTGATGGTCTTGATCCTGGCGTCTGGCCGCGATTGGAAGGCACCTGGGACCCTCAGCTTTGTCTGCCCGGAGGCCCCTCTGCGGGGACACCTGCAGGGGTGGGTGAGGCGGCCCGGGCCGAGCCACCCTCTTCTCTCTGGGTGTCTTCGTGCTCAGAGCTCTGGGCGCCAAAGGAACAGGCCGGCTTTGCCTCGTGACAAAACGCTTTATTGACCTTTCAGCAGCAGACGGGCTAGGAACCGAGGGTGCGAGCCTTCCCCTGGGGCGGGAGACCTGCTTTTCCTTTCGAGGATTGCCGGGGTCACACGGAGGCGTGGGTGCTGGCGTCCCCCACCTGGCAGCCTGTGCTGACCCTGGGTGTCGGCACGTTTCCTGCGTCCGGGGCCCCTGAGAGGCAGGTGCCGAGGACCGAGCTGCAGCCGTGGTGCTGGGGTTCCTGGACAGGGTCCCCGCACGTCTGCGTGACCTCGGCCTCTGCCCCGATGCTGCCAGGCGACCGCTCCAGACCCCATCTCTGGTGGCACGTGCCTCCTGCTGTGGGGGGGGGGCTCATCTGCCTGCCCCTGCTACGCCTTAGCTGGGGTGGCCTGTGGCTCCCAGCGCTGCCCTAGGTCAGAGACCTAGATCTGTGGGACATGCCCGGGTCCCATGTGGCCACGTAGAGCCCTGAGAGGGCTCGCCCAGCCTTGGGCCAGAACCCGGGACTGGCCGGGGCCACGGGGCGCTCGGTCCCATCCGTCTTCATTCTGGTCGTGGGGGGACTTGTGTCGTCTCTGCCCCCCTAGGGCCTGGGGCCAGGCCGGCTGAGGTCCCCCTGGGTCAGGGACTTATGCCTCCTAGGGGGGTTGCCGTCCTCCAGGAAGGCCAGTGTGACGAGGCAGGGCATGGTGCTGGCCGGCCAGAGCCTCAGGGCCCCCACGCTCAGCACCACGCTCTGCTCCAGAGGCCAGGGGGCATCTAGCTTCCCCATGGACGTGGAGGTCAGGGGGTTCCGGGCAGGCGTGGGGCCTTGGGGCTGCTGGTTCAATGCTGCCCTGACTCTGTCTCGGCTATGCCGGTCACTCCCCAGAGAGGGGCATGAGCTGCAGTGGCCGCAGGGCGGGAAGAGTGTCCTGGGCCCCACAGCTGCCTCTTTCCTGGGCTGGGTGGACGCTGTCCTGGGAGTCCCAGGGGTGTTCCGGGGCCTGGTCTGTGGTGTGGCCCCCGGGGTGGCCCAGGTAGGGGCTGAAGGGAAAGGGACCCAGTACTGTGCCTTCAAGCCCACATCCAGGGGCCACCTGCCCGCACTGTCCTGGTGCCCTTGGAGGTTGGGCAGGGAATTGCATCGCTGGGGGGGCAGCCGGGCCAGCCAGGGGTCCTGGGCTGGGGGCAGCTGGGTCAGAACCTGAGCCCCTGGGGCTCCCGGCCTCAGGGGTGCAGCCGCTGGCTCCGTGGACGTTCCCTCCCACAGCAGCGGCTCCTCGGCTTGGAGGATGGCCTGGCTGGGAAGGTGTCCCAGCTGCTTATGTTGGGTGGCTGGACCTGGGGAGGCCGGCCCGTCCACTCCGGGGAGTGTCTCAATGCTTGGAGAAGGGAGGAGGGGCCTGGGTGCCGGGGACCCTTGCTCCAGGCCCAGGGGCATCGTGGGGGAACTCCTCAGGGCCCGCTGCAAAGAGGCAGATGTATATGGCCTCCAGTAGGCTGTCTGTCCCAGCCTGCTGGGCCCAGGTGGGCCTGTGGCTCCCCGTGTCCACCCTGGCCTGCCCCTGACCCACCACTCCAGGGCTGCTGATGCCCGGCCCCTGCAGTGAGCGCCCGGGTGCCCTGCCCTGGCCTGGGTTCCCCAAGGTGGGAGCAGAGAGGGACGGAGACGAGGAAGGGCCCCGGGGGCTCTGTCCACTGTGTGCTGCCCCAGGAGGGTGAATCCGGAGGGGACGGGGCCCTGAGCCCACCTGGGGGCAGGTCGCATTGCATCTTTCTCAGCTGGGCCATGGAGGCCCGAGGTGCGAGCACCCCTCATCGTCCAGGGCCCAGGGCTGGGCCAGGGTGTCCTGTAGAAACTCCCGCAGACCTTCCAGGGGCAGCTTCAGGAGGCGTTCTGGCCAAAGGGTGTGAGTCAGAGCCAGGGAGGCCCAGCCTGCTGCCCCAGGGTGCCTCCCAGGGACGACTGCTGGGGGTCCAGCTGCGCCGAGGAGTGCCGCGGGCAGAGCCGTGGCCGGGGGGACCCCGTGTCTGCTGCTCGTCTGCAGGGCGCCCCCCGACCCGCCTGCCGGCCCCCGTCCCTCCACTGAGGTCTGCACGCTCCGCCCCTGCCCTTCCCCGACACCCCGGGCTCCCGCGGGCTCACTCACTGCTGTGCACCTTGAGGACGGTGTAGGCCATGGCCGTGAGCACACGCTCCCCGTCCAAGATGTAGGCGTCCCAGAGCTTCAGGGTGAGCGAGAAGGGGGTCTGTGGGGACAGCAGGGGTGAGAGGAGCAGCCTCAGCTGGGCCCACGGGGAGCCCCTGCCGCCCCTGCCGCCCCTGCCCAGCTGCATCCGTGGAGGCCCCACAGCCCCTCCTGGGGGCGTGCTCCGCCCGGGGAGGATGGGGCTCCAGACGCCTCCGGGTGGTGAGGGCCTGGCCGGCACAACCCGCGGACCTGGGGGGCCACAGACTCTGCCCCACGCTCGGTGGCCACACGCCCCGAGAGGACTCCAGGCTGGCTGCAGAATGGGCCAAGGGCCTGTCCACGCCCCAGGCTGATCTGGCCTTCCCTGGGAGAGCGGAGACGGAGACAGTCCGTCCTCTGAACCTCCTCGAGGGGGCCTCTTGGGTTCTCCCCGCAAGCCTCAGCCTTTAGGGCCGCTGGTCTGGAGAGTGGGGCTGAGCTCGGGCCTCCCCGGGGGCCAGGGGCAGGGAGCAGGTCAGGCACCGGGTGGGCTTGGGTGGCCTTACCCGGTCGATGAAGCACTGTAGGAACCACTTGGCCGTGTAGATGCCAGTGCCCATCTGTTCCTCGTCCTGGTGGAAGGGCAGAAGGTGCTCAGGACCCAGCCAGGGCCAGGGTCCCACGCACCAGGTGGTTACACTCCCCACGGCCCCGCTCAGCCCCGACGCCGCCCCCGGGCCCAGCAGGAGAAGGAACAGGACAGCAGGCCATGGGGACGGGGCGTCTGGACAGCGTCTACTCGCCAGGTGCTCCTTCAGCCTAGCTGCTTATGTTGGGTGGCTGGACCTGGGGAGGCCGGCCCGTCCACTCCGGGGAGTGTCTCAATGCTTGGAGAAGGGAGGAGGGGCCTGGGTGCCGGGGACCCTTGCTCCAGGCCCAGGGGCATCGTGGGGAACTCCTCAGGGCCCGCTGCAAAGAGGCAGACTGCATTAGCGTCTCCAGCAGGCTGTCTGTCCCCAGCCTGCTGGGCCCAGGTGGGCTCGTGGCTCCCTGTGTCCACCCTGGCCTGCCCCTGACCACCACCCTCCAGGCTGCTGATGCCCGGCCCCTGCAGTGAGCGCCCGGGTGCCCCGCCCTGGCCTGGGTTCCCCAAGGTGGGAGCAGAAGAGGAGAGGGACGGAGACGAGGAGGAAGGCCCCGGGGGCTCTGTCCACTGTGTGCTGCCCCAGGAGGGTGAATCCGGAGGGGACGGGGCCCTGAGCCCACCTGGGGGGGGCAGGTCGCATTGCATCTTTCTCAGCTGGGCCATGGAGGCCCGAAGGTGTCTGAGCACCCCCTCATCGTCCAGGGCCCAGGGCTGGGCCAGGGTGTCCTGTAGAAACTCCCGCAGACCTTCCAGGGGCAGCTTCAGGAGGCGTTCTGGCCAAAGGGTGTGAGTCAGAGCCAGGGAGGCCCAGCCTGCTGCCCCAGGGTGCCTCCCAGGGACGACTGCTGGGGGTCCAGCTGCGCCGAGGAGTGCCGCGGGCAGAGCCGTGGCCGGGGGGACCCCGTGTCTGCTGCTCGTCTGCAGGGCGCCCCCCGACCCGCCTGCCGGCCCCCGTCCCTCCACTGAGGTCTGCACGCTCCGCCCCTGCCCTTCCCCGACACCCCGGGCTCCCGCGGGCTCACTCACTGCTGTGCACCTTGAGGACGGTGTAGGCCATGGCCGTGAGCACACGCTCCCCGTCCAAGATGTAGGCGTCCCAGAGCTTCAGGGTGAGCGAGAAGGGGGTCTGTGGGGACAGCAGGGGTGAGAGGAGCAGCCTCAGCTGGGCCCACGGGGAGCCCCTGCCGCCCCTGCCGCCCCTGCCCCGCCGC